>NC_051155.1:96069841-96183737 GCF_013339745.2 Dermacentor silvarum
TTACGGGTTAGTGTGGGAAAAGCTTGTATAAGGACCATTGTGCAGGGGGGTGGGGGGGGGGGGGGGGGGGGGTGTTGCCACTCTCTCGGGGGGTAAAATGGGGGGAGGGGGGGGTGTAAACCAAGAAAAAGGGGTTTACTCGGAGACTGGATGGGGGTACAGATAGGTTTCGCCTCGTGCAATCTTGCAGTCTGTGAGCGGCAGATTAAGCTTGGTCTGAACAAAGTGTCTAAGTGGGCAGACGAGAATGGATTTAGCCTTAACCCACAAAAAACCACCTGCGTCCTGTTCTCCAGGAAGAGGGGTCTGCACCCCGATCCTGACATTGAGTTGCAGGGACAACGTGTGGCCGTAAAAACAGAACATAAATTTTTAGGTGTGATTCTAGATACGAAACTTACATTTGTGGCACACATACAGTATATAAGAAACAAGTGCATGAAAACAATGAATATTCTAAAAGTGTTGTCACGCACCGTTTGGGGTAGTGACACAAAGTGCCTTTTAAATCTGTATAAGAGCCTCATACGCACACGACTAGATTACGGCGCCATAGTGTACCATTCCGCTACGCCAAGCGCCCTAAGGATGCTGGATCCTGTACACCATCTCGGCATCCGCTTAGCCACTGGTGCCTTCAGGACAAGTCCTGTGTCAAGCTTGTACGTAGAAGCGGACGTGTGGTCGCTTGACATGCAACGTTCATACTTAAGCCTTGCCTATTTCCTAAAAGTAAATTCGAACTCGGAACATCCGTCCTTCTCAATCATAATGATATGACCAGTGCCACACTGTTTAATAACCGGCCGACAGTAAGAGAACCCTTTTCACTACGTATAAGAAAAATTAGTGCAGAAATGGATATCCCACTACTTGAAAATAATTTGATGGCCCCAGCAAATCCAGTGCCACCGTGGCAGTGGCAACTCATAGAGTGTGATACTTCGTTTGTAGAGGTCACAAAAGACGCTCCAGAGGCACATATCCAGATGCATTTTCTAGAAATCCAGTTCAAGTACTCGTCCTGCACTCAGTTTTACACTGACGCTTCCAAGTCACATGCAGGGGTTTCTTATGCAGTAGTCGGCCCATCGTTCTCCGAGTCCGATGTACTGCACCCGGAAACAAGCATTTTACGGCTGAAGCCTATGCACTTTTATCAGCCGTGAGGAATATAGGCAAGTCAAAACTCAAACGATCAATAATATTTACAGACTCCCTAAGCGTTGTAAAAGCTATCATGACTCTACACAGACACAAAAACCCCGTACTCATTGAACTGTATTCTGCTCTGTGCAAAGCATATATGGCTAACCAGCATATTATTTTGTGCTGGGTGCCTGGCCATAGAGGCATCGAGGGAAATGTTCTGGCTGATCAAATGGCCTCATCAACTACATCGCGAGCCGTTAACCCTACAGCTTCTATCCCTGCCGCAGACCTCAAGCCCTACTTAAGAAATAATCTTCGAAGCCACTGGCAGCGCTTGTGGGATGCCGAAACGAACAATAAGCTCCATTTAGTTAAGCCACAGATAGGTCCCTGGCATCCCGTTACGAAAATACGAAGAACTAATGCCTATTCTCTCGTTTGAGAATAGGACATACATACGGCACCCACAATTTTCTTTTAACCGGAAATGACCCACCAACCTGTGGTAGATGTGGAAAGAGGCTTACCGTGCTCCACGCCCTCGTGGAGTGCAGGGAAGCCGAAACAGAGAGAAAAAGGCACTTTCCTCTAGCGTACCGGTACTGTCTCCCTCTCCATCCCGCTATGTTTCTGGGTGACAAACCCTCTTTAACACCAAAGCTGTCCTGGGTTTTCTTAGCGATGTTACATTGCATGTTATTTGCCCAATAGTTTCATAGCGCATCCTCTCTCCAGAGGATGCCGCTGCGATAGTAGTTTTGTATAGCACGCGTCTCCAGGCCCTTGCATTTCAAAGGGCCTGAAGAGGCAGCAATGCTTTTTGAAAGACTTATCAGTGATAAATTCTCATTTATCATCATTATCTTGCAATTTGTTCTTTCGTTTCATAGTGCACCTCATTAGCCATTGCCATAATTTTATCACATATATATTTTACGCATTTTACAGCGATTGTTTTTAGGCCCTTTTACAGCCACGACACATCTACCTTTGGCAATTCATTGCTCCATTGTCAACTTATTAACACCGGCCTGGCGCTCTTTGGCCATACCTGGCCCTTGCGCCATTAAACAACATACATCATCATCATCATCAAGCAAAACTCACCCTACCTACACAACTATAATGACCTGTCCAGTGCCCAAACCTTTCAGAACCGCCCTAGCGTAAGAAAGCCCTACGCACTGCGAGTAAGAAGTCTTGCCGAAGAGATGGATGTGTCGCTCCACGAACACGATGTCATGTACTCTCCTGTACAGCTGCCGCCATGGCAGTGGCAGCTGATTGACTGTGATCTGTCCTTCGTTGATGTTACAAAGAATGCGCCGGTCGCACATATCCGTATGCACTTCCTCGAATTGCAGCACAAATACTCTTGTCCGGAATATTTTACTGACGCCTCAAAGTCACACACTGGCGTGTCTTACGCGGCGGTCGGTCCATCCTTTTGGGCTGCCGGAGTTCTACACCCAAACACAACCATCTTTACAGCGGAGGCCTACGCCATCCTGGCGGCGGTTAAACAGATCAAACAGCTAGACATACGCAAGGCAGTCATTTACACTGACTCCTTGAGCGTGTTGAAATGTTTAAAAACTCTCAGTAGGCACAGAAACCCCGTCATTATAGCTCTTTATTCCATACTTTGCACCGCGTATGCATCTAAGCAACAAATTGTGCTGTGCTGGGTGCCAGAACACCGCGAGATCGAAGGGAATGAGTTGGCCGACAAGCTAGCCACATCTGCTCATACAGACGCTGCCACTTCGCCCACAGCCGTCCCTGTAATGGACCTAAAGCCACTTATCAAGAAAAAGGTCAGAGCCTACTGGCAACGTCTGTGGGACAGAGAAACGAACAACAAACTACATACTATCAAGCCTCATCTCGCTCATTGGCCGTCAGAATCGAAAACACGCTACACACAGGTTACACTTTGCAGACTCAGGATAGGACACACATACAGTACACACGCATACTTAATGTCCGGTGGCGATCCGCCTGTCTGTGACGAATGTGGCAAGCCACTCAGTGTACTTCACGTCCTCCTGCAATGCCCTGAACTGGAGCCTCAGAGGAAAATACATTTTTCATTATCATTACGGCAGAACCTACCATTACATCCATGTATGTTTTTGGGCAATGAACCTCTTTTTAAATACCAATCCGTTATCGCGTTTTTAAAGGATATACCTAACTTTCGTGTTATATATGCAGGTGACTTGTAGCACGGCCTCTCTGGAGAGGCCGCTGCTGCGGTATTTTTTTTTTAAAGAAAGCACGTGCCTCCTGGTCTTTGTCTACAAAGGCTTCCGGTAGGCGTCGTGCTGCTTTTATATTCTTAATACTCTAAGCACCATGACCATTTCTCATCCGTTCACTACCCATAGATCATTCCACACGTCACTGCCATAATTCTATTCGATATATGTTTTACCCTTCTATACCGCGATTTGTTCTTAGGCCCCTTTACAGCCACATTGCATCCTGTCATCGGAACTCACTGATCATGGCAAACATACCATTCATTGTCTTGGCGCTCTTTGGCCACACTTGGCCCTTGCGCCACAAAACACCAAATATCATCATCATACTTTTTACTGGAGTATCAAAGCAAATCACACACCATTGTAGTTGCAATTGGATCCGAAAGTTCATTTCTTTCTTGATTTGGCGCGCGCGGTTTTTATATGCCAGCCTTCTTGCTTGTGTGAAAGCCTTTTTTGGGAGAATAAACTGCTTTTCACGGATATATAACGCTTTGAAACAAGTACAAGTTAACTTCTTTACCCGATTGCATCAGCGCTTATCAAGCGACCGGAAAGAACATTTATCACGGGCGTAGGTTGTACTCGCAAGAGAGAGAGAAATAAACTTTTATTTTCCGAAACGGTAATCCGAGTCAGGACCCGGTTCACCCTAGGTGGGAGGATTCCTTATTCCAGGAACCCTCTGGCTTTGGCTGCCTCCTTGGCCCGGGCGACAAGACTGCGTTGATCGTCCAGGTCGTCAGAGGAAAGCTTCGCCTCCCACGTTTCAGTGGTGGTAGAGAAGTGCGCTGAGTTGGGTTGCTCCTCGTGTCTTGTGTCGTCTTGTTGAGCTTGTGAGCTGGGGTCTGGGGATGTGTTACGCAGCGGGCAATCCTGGACCATGTGTTGCAGGGTGTCTGGGACGTCACAGTGGGTGCATGTGTATGAGTACTCTGTAGGATATAGTCTGTGCATGATTATTCCGTGTACATAGGTGTTTGTCTGTAGGCGGCGGAGGATGACTTGTTCCTCTTTGCTCAGCTTCTTGTGTGGTGATGGATACGTTCTTCTGCTGAGTCGGTGGTGTTGCAGAATCTCCGAGAACTTTAGAGCGATGTCATAAACGTTGGTGGCCGGCCTAGTGTGGAATGGCAGGAAAGCCCGGCTGGTATGCTCGCGGGCAGCGGCGTGTGCCGCCTCATTTCCTGTCATGCCCTGATGGCCTGGAATCCAGTTGATGTGGGTGTCGGGGAGCGGGGCGCGTGCGATGTGATTTTGAAGTATCTTGAGTGCGGTTGCTGATATGCGTCCTTTTTGATAGTTGCGAGCTGCTGCTTGGGAATCAGTGAGGATTACGGCTACTTCAGGGCAAGTTGTTATCGCCAGAGCAATTGCCGTTTCCTCTGCAGTCTCGGCGGCTCTTGCCCGGATGGTGACAGCGGCGAGTTCATTGCCTTGGGGATCCGTGACACTTATGGCAAAGGCGTTTCGTTGAATATACCGGGCAGCATCGGTGTACCTCGTATCACGGTTTGTCGCGTATTTCTTGCTGAGTGCGCGGATTCTGCTTTGCCGACGCTCCTTATGGTAAGTCGGATGCATATTGCGCGGTATGCGCGCAACGCTGATACACTCACGGAGTGCGGGTGGGATTCTTGCTTTCTGGTCTGTTTCGGCAATGTAGCTTTCACTGTAGTTGAGGTAGCGCAAAACTTCACGTCCGGTGGGTGTGAGCTTGAGCCGCTCTAGTTGGCTGATTTTATGAGCCTCGGAGAGCTCTTCCCACGTATTGTGGACGCCGAGCTTGAGGAGTTTCTCCGTTGATGCCGTGGGTGGAAGGCTCAAGGCTACTTTGATTGCCTTTCGAATGATGACATTCAGTTTCTTGATTTCAGCCGGTTTGAGTGTCAGGTAGGGGGTGCCGTAGGTGATACGGCTAGTTAGGAGAGCTTGAATTATCCTTAGCGTGTCTTCCTCCTTAAGTCCGCTTCTGTGATTGGTTATCCTCTTGACAAGGTGCGTAACTTGTGACAGTGTACGTTGGAGACGCGGAAGAGTGGCCGCTCCTGATCCGTCTTTGTGGATGTGAAGACCGAGTACGCGAAGGGAGTCGACTGTAGGGATTTGGGTTCCGTTGAGGAAGACGCTAGGATCGGGTTCGATATAGTTGGGCGGTCGTCCTCGCGTCCGTGCTCTGAGCACGAGAAGCTCCGACTTTTCAGCTGCGCATTGGAGACCGCAGTCTCGGAGGTAGCTTTCGATGGCGTCGATGGCTTCTTGTAGACTGCGTTCTTGTTGTCCAGTAGTAGGTGCTTTGGTCCAGAGTGTGATATCGTCGGCGTAAAGGGCATGACATAGGTTTGGGATGGCATTGAGTTGTTTTGGCAGCTTGATCATTGCGATGTTGAAAAGGAGTGGTGAAATAACTGATCCTTGTGGAGTTCCTTTGTTGGGTAGCCGAAATTTATCGCTGCGGAGATTGCAGACGCCTACTGTTGCTGTTCGGTGTGTCAAAAGCTGCTGATATAGTTATAGATCCGGGCTCCACAGCCTGTATCTTCGAGGTTGCGGAGGATGGCTTCGTGGCTTACGTTGTCAAATGCGCCCTTTACGTCGACTGCCAGTATTGATGATTTGCGTCTGCGATCAAGGTAGTCGAGCAGGTCTTCCTTGAGGAGCAGGAGTACATCCTGCGTGGACAAATGCTGTCGAAATCCGAACATGGTGTGCGGCAAGTATCCGTTGTCCTCGAGGTATGGGGTTAACCGGTCGTGCACCATGTGCTCGAGGAGTTTGCCCACGCAGGACGTGAGGGAGATGGGACGGAGGTTTTCGATGCGAAGGGGTTTGTTGGGTTTGGGGATCATGGTGACCTCCGAATGCTTCCAGGCTGCTGGTAGGTCCCCCTTTTCCCAGCAGTCGTTGTAGTACTGGAGTAGGGCTGTTGCAGCCGATTGCGGAAGGTTGCGTAGGAGCTTATTAGTGATGCTGTCCTTGCCGGGACTAGTGTTTCTAGTGAGTTTGGCTAAGGCTGCGTGGAGCTCTGCTTGCGTGAATGGTCGATCAAGGTCTGGGTTTGGTGCGCCGTCGTACGCCTTGCCGCTCACCGACGAAATGGGCTTGTCGCAGCTAAGTTTCTGCTGAAGTTCACGAAGGAGATCATGCTCCGATCCCGCGTGGTTGTGGATTAGTCTGCGCAGATCTTGCCGTTGTTGCATTTTGGTGCGGTCGGTAGCTAAGAGAGCGCGTAGGAGGTGCCAGGTTTTCTTGGTGCTGAGTGTTCCTTGTAGGCTGTCACAAAAGGTGTGCCAATTTTGCCTAATAAGTTGCTCCGCGTAATCTTGGGCCTGTATGGTGAGAAGGGCGATTCGTTGCTTAAGTTTTCTATTCAGTTTCTGCCTCTTCCACCTCCTCAGGAGGCTTCTTTTGGCCTCCCAGAGATGAAGGAGATGCGGGTCGACTGCGGGGCTGTTGGTGCTTAGTTGGATGTTCTTGGTGTGGTGTTCTGCGGTGATGAGAAGGCCCTTGAGCCAATGGTCAATGTCGTCGATTGTTGTGCTGCCGCTGAGGTTGTCTCTGAAAGACTTCCAGTCTGTTAGTCGGGCAACTCCAGTCTTGGTTTGCTTCCGGTTGTGGGCGATGTCAAGTTGGAGAATGTGGTGGTCGCTTCCGAGCGTCTCCGAGAGTCGGCTCCACTCGGCCCAGAGGACGTTCGATGTGAAGGTTAGGTCCGGGTTTGTGTCCCTGGAGACACTGTTTCCGACTCTCGTGGCCTGTAGCGGGTCGTTCCAGAGGGTCAGCCTGTGTTGTTGGGCAGTATCGTGTACGCAAAACGTGTACTCGCAAAAAACAATATTTTATTGCAAGAATAGGTCACATGAGTCTTGTATCTTCTTGACTATCAAACAAAACTGAGGGTTGTCGTTCCAGTTTTAGCGACGAATGCGTTGAGCATTCCTGTCGTTGACAAAACGGAATCAAGTGAGTTATTAACAGTATGTATAGAAACGAAACACACAAATCTAGAGATTGATCCACTTTCGTAATGTTTGTAAGCTAACCCAGCATATTCGTGGCGATTTTTTTTTTCAGACGAGATTTTTTCCAAGATAGAGGTGGTCGAACACAACCCACCACAACCGTGGCCGACACTTCCTTTGTTGCAATACCACCGACCTCCCTCCAGGCGGGTGGGGAAAAGGGAACAAAAGCTTTCCTTTCCCTTTGAGTAGTTTGGGGAGGAGAGAAACAGATCCCACACAAAAGGAGATGTTAACCGTCGGAGTATCACCGAAGTCGTGGCGTAGTGGTTAGGGCGCCAGCCTCGGCTTCGGGAGGTCGCTGGTTCGAATCCCAGCACCGCCGGAAACCCGCCGGTAAAACAGGGTACAAGTGTCTCCCCTGCCCGGAGCATGGCTCCAATTCGTGGGATGTACACTTGGGAGGTGCTGCTAACTCCGCTACGTCAGTCTTCAAAGCACCTTCAAGGCCGCTCGAAGCAGGACGCTCAGTGGTTGCTGACATGACTCATTCGGTTGCAAACCTGAGTGGCATGTTCGACAAGTCACGTCTCTGAATTAAAACTCCCAAAAAATACAGGCGTTGTCGTAACAGTGGCGGAGGTTGCGGCAAAAATCGCCACCGGTGCCTCTTCTTTTTTTTTCTTTTACCGTCGTATGTGATTGCCATATGCAGTATATCTATAGGATAACGACAATGTGGCGTGGTATTTTAAATGGCTTGCAAGTATATAATCTACGCACGGCCATTATTATTTATATGATGGCGACTGATGCGCTTCCGTGATTCCGAAACACTTGAGCTCAATTATTTCCTCGTTTACGACCCTAACCGAAAAGTCATCTATGGGACCGTATTTGAACATTGGGAATTTATTAGGGTTGACCTATGTATCAGCGTACAAAAATCTGCAACCAGAATGAGTCGAGATTAGCAACATCCCATATCACAGTCCATCCATGCACTCTGTTTGTTCACATCTGATATCAGGGAGGAGTTGCTAATACCACAATCAAACACTGAAGCAAACGCTGCGAGTACATTTGGTGATGTAATATTTGCTTTCTTTACATACTTTGCCTGTATTCAATGAACGTGAGCTGACATCGCACAATAACAAATACGACGACGTTCAACTTGGGCCACAAGATCTCTGTGGTTGTCGTCTTGTCAATAGATCGGATGACCCTCTCGGTATGTGCCCGAATCGCCAACTTTCTATTGTTATACTCTGACCGCGTTGATAACTTTGGTAACTCGGTGCCTGTCCGAACAAACAACATAGTTGCGGCATATACGATACATGTATGACCAAATTCATGGCCAGTCTATGAGTACAGATGTGACACGTTGACGCCAGGTGTATGTACACTTAAAGAACGTGCATCGCCAAAACAAAGTACCTAATTCGATATCGCGTGCAGGATGTTGTCGTGCATTAGAGGAGAGGGATAAGAGCGTGAGTGCCAACTAGGAGCGGCAGATCCACAAGAGACACCTCCGCGGTGCAACGCGGCCGTTTGTTGAAAAGCCATTGTCACGAAGCTGTAGTCAGTATAATTCATATTTGACTGGTTCCTATAATATTTCAACAGGGGTGCTGTATTTAAACCAAATATACTGTGTCGTGTTTTCATTTAGCATTGTTGCTGGCTAAATGAAAACATGACACTGCGTCTATTGAGATATGGCCACTACACGTTTGCGATAATGTGCGCGTAAAGTCTGGATGGCAGACGGATATATGTAGCAAGCCGGGAACACAAAGGAGCTATCACTGGCCGACAGTTTGACAATTATCTTGAATTGTTTCTTCCGTACTTGTTGACCCTTTCCCAGTGCACTTGTTTCAAGCGCTGAGGCAAAAACGGCCGAGCAACACTAATGCATTTCGACGCGTTTAGCACGACTGTACAACAGGGACTGAGCGGTTAAGGATATCAAGAAATAAGCATTACTATAGTGCTCGTTGTGTCTTTTTCGGAACGCGGATAGTGTGCTACTGAGTTATTTTAACATAGTTTCATATATACTAGGAATTTACGTGCCGTTGCAGGTGCGGTATATCTTTTTTATCGATTGTGTCAGGAAAATTGTTACTACCCAGTGATTTCAACAGCTGATTTGCTGGCTCTGCCCTGCAATCCTATGGAGCAGCGCGACTTGCGACAAAGCTTGGCAGGTTTCCAAACCTCGTGACCATGCATTTAGTAATGTCATCAATCCATTTTTACGAAGCCTGCTTGGTCAGTTGGGAGGAAAAAGAACTGCTGCTTTCACAACATAAATTAGCTGGAGTCGATCTTGTCGGTAATGCTGTGTTTGACTGGGCTTGCCCATCTTATGGCAAAAAAATGGCCACATCTGCCCTTCCAGTAGCTATTGCGCGAAATAAATCTGTTGTTTTTATAACCTCTCCAATACTTTTAACTGGAGTATCAAAGCAACATCACACACCATTGTAGTTGCAATTGGATCCGAAAGTTCATTTCTTTCTTGATTTGGCGCGCGCGGTTTTTATATGCCAGCCTTCTTGCTTGTGTGAAAGCTTTTTTTTTTGGAGAATAAACTGCTTTTCATGGATATATAACGCTTTGAAACAAGTACAAGTTATTGATTGATGTGTAGTTTTTATTGGCGCAAGGGCCAGATATGGCCAAAGAGCGCCATGTACGTAGTGATGAGTAATCAATGAATGGTTTAACAGATTAAGAAATTAGTTAAGAATGGTGGATAAATGTGGCTGTAAAGGGGCCTAAAATCAATCACTAAGATGTTTAGAATATAAATATACTAAAATTATCGCAATGATTTGTGATGTGCGCTATGATCATAAAATATTTGCGATGAAGAATGGTTAGCAGGACCTGGAGGTGACAACAGCACTAGTACCTCACAGAGCCCTTGGGGGCAAGGACTGGTAGGCACGTGCTTACAATTGTGCTTGTATTGCAGCTGCAACCTCCAAGAGGAGGTCGTGCTACAAGTATCCGGGCCAAATGACTTTTAAGATGTTGGTTTCAGCTAAAAATTTCAGTACTGTTTGAAATTCAAAAAGCGGTTCATTGCTAAGAAAAAATGCAGGGTGTAAAGGTAAGTGATGACGATATGCGAAACGGAAGTACTTTTTCCTCTCTGCTTCTACTTCAGGGCACTCAAGAAGAACATGGAGGACTGTAAGGCTATCGCCACACTTTGTACATGTCGGAGGATCACTTCCATTCAGTAGGAAAGAGTGAGTGCCGTAAGTATGCCCTATTCTTAATCTACAGAGGAGCACTTCCTTGTGTCTTGCTGTTCTCTCAGATATCCAGTTTCCTAATTTTGGTTTTATGGTGTGCAGTTTATTTAATACTTCGTCATCCCACTGGCTTTGCCAATACTTCCTCAACTTATGGCGTAAGAAGGGCTTGAGGTCTGTAGCTGGTATGGGTTTATTTACGTCTGTCTCACTAAAAGTAACTAACGAAGCATTTTCATCAGCAGCTACATTGCCTTTTATTCCTCTGTGGCCAGGTATCCAACATAAGACAATGCTTTGGTTTTGCACATATGCTGAGCATAGTGAGGTGTAGAGCTCATTAAATACAGAGTTTGTGTGTCTTCGGAAGCTCATTAGGGCTTTTACAACACATAATGAGTCTGTGAATATGATAGCCTTATCGAGATTAGTCTGCTTGATATGCTTTACCGCTGAAAGTATTGCGTAAGCTTCAGCTGTGAAAATACTTGTGTTTGGATTTAGAGCACCGGACGTCGAAAACGACGTCCCGAGGGCTGCGTATGCGACACCAGAAGATGACTTCGAGGCATCTGTATAGAATTCTGAGCGGGAATACTTCGCCTGAAGTTCAAGGAAGTGCGAGCGTATGTGTGCCTCAGGCGCACGTTTTGTTATTTCGACAAAAGAGATATCGCACTCTATGGTCTGCCATTCCCACGGCGGTGGCAGGCAAGTGGGAGCCATAAGGGTATTTTCTGCTAGTGGAATACCTATTTCTTCTGCCAATGCTTGCAAGCGTAGGGACAAAGGTGTTCTAATAGCTGGGCGGTTACGATGAAGTGTGGCAGTGGAGAGGTCCTGGATAGTTATATAGCATGGATGCTCAGTATCTGATTTTACCTTCATGTAGTAGGAGAAACTGAGATATGTTCTTTGAAGATGCAGAGACCATTCATTGGACTCAACATAGAGGCTTTGAACGGGGCTTGTCCTAAAGGCACCTGTTGCCAGACGAATACCAAGGTGGTGGACTGGGTCTAGGATTCTTAGGGCACTGCGTGTTGCAGAATGGTACACCACGGCACCGTAGTCAAGGCGCGAACGTATGAGACTCCTATACAAGCTAAGGAGACATCTTCTGTCAGAACCCCAGCTTGTGTGTGACAGAAGCTTCAGCAGATTCATCGTCTTCAGGCACTTCGCTTTCAAATATTTCAAATGGGATATGAATGTTAGTTTAGAGTCTAGAATGACACCTAAAAATTTATGTTCGCGACTCACAGATAGGCGTTCTCCATTTAGATGAATAACGGGGTCTGGTAATATACCTTTCTTATTAGAGAAGAGAACAGCCGTACTTTTCTGAGGGTTTAGTTTAAATCCGTTCTCGTCCGCCCACTTAGACAGCTTATTTAAACCAAGTTGCACTTGTCGCTCGCAGATAGCCAGATTACATGATTTGCAGCCGATTTGTACATCATCCACATATACAGAGTAAGACAATGTACGTGGAATGATGGTATGCAGCGAGTTCATTTTTACGACAAAGAGGGTACAGCTTAGCACACCGCCTTGTGGTACACCAGTCTCCTGCGTAAATGGACGGGACAGGGCGTTACCGACTCTAACGCGGAACGTGCGATTGGAAAGATAACTTCGAATAACGTTCAGCATATTGCCTCGGACTCCCATACCAAACAGATCACGGAGAATTCCGAAGCGCCATGTGGTATCGTATGCTTTCTCCATGTCAAGAAATACCGACAGGAAGAACTGCTTGTGTACAAAGGCATCACGGATGTTAGCCTCAATGCGAACCAGGTGATCTGTTGAAGATCTACGTTCCCGGAACCCACATTGTAAGGGGTCTAGTATTTTATTAACTTCGAGATAGTGAAGCAGGCGTCGGTTAATCATTTTCTCGAACAGTTTGCATAGGCAACTTGTCAGAGCAATAGGCCTGTAACTGCTGGCCAGGGATGGGTCCTTGCCCTCTTTGAGAATTGGGATTATAATTGCTTCTTTCCAAGAGGAAGGAATGTACCCGGCAGACCACATTGCGTTAAAAAGTGATAATAGTGTTTTCTGGGTTTCAGAGCTTAAGTGTTTTATCATGTCATAAATTATTCGGTCGGTTCCTGGAGCCGAATTATTGCAGCAGTTCAGTGAAGCTTGAAATTCCGCCATGTTGAATGGATGATTGTATGGTTCAGTCTGTCTGCTTTTTTGAACCAGAGGAACTCGTTCTGCTTGTCGCTGATAGCTCAAGAATGTGTCAGAGTAGTGGGAGGAACTGGAAATGTATTCAAAGTGTGCTCCTAAAGTATCAGCTTGTTCTTTAAGCGTGTCTCTCTCGGTATTGACTAAAGGCAGAGGCTGAGATTGCCGGCCTTTTAATTTTTTGACTCTGTTCCAAGCTTTCCTCTCGTCTCTGTAAGAATTTATACTTGAAATGTATTTTTGCCAGCTGTCCCTTTTGGCACGGCGGCGTGTTCGTCTACCCTGAGCCTTTATTTCCTTGAAGATGATGAGGTTTTCTGTTGTTGGTGAGTCGCGAAGACGACTCCAAGCCTTATTTTGCTTCCTGCGCGCTTCCCTACATTCGTCATTCCACCAGGGAACACGACGTTTTGAAGGCGTCCCATTAGTTTCCGGAATACATATTGACGCTGCATCGACTAGAAATGCTGTTACGTATGCCACTGCGTCATCAATATGGAGTGTACAAATATCATCCCAGGTCAAGTACGTGAGCTCTCTGTATCGCTTCCAGTCGGCTGAGTCTACCTTCCACCTGGGAGCATGTGGAGTGTTTTCATCTTGTTTTGCACAGTTTAAAACAATGGGAAAGTGGTCGCTTCCATAGGGGTTCCTAATAACACTCCACTCCAGATAGGGAACAAGAGTACTTGACACTATGGTAAGATCTATCGAGGAAAATGTTTTGTGTGCAAGACTGTAGAATGTAGGTTCCTTCTTGTTAAGTAAGCAGGCACCCGAGGAAAACAGGAAATTTTCTATTAGGCGCCCTCTCGCATCACAACGACAATCTCCCCAAAGGGTACTATGCGCATTGAAATCTCCTGCAACTATATAGGGCTCAGGAAGTTCATCGATAAAGTTCTGGAGGTCTGTTTTCAATAGTTGAGAACCAGGAGGAATATATAAGGAACTAATTGTAACTAATTTGTTAAATATCACAGCTCTAACTGCGACTGCCTCAAGAGGCGTTTGCAGCTGTAATTGCTGAGCAGCAACTCCCTTGTCGACTATAACTGCTACACCGCCGGACGATGCTGCAGCATCGTCGCGGTCTTTGCGGTAAATGGCATATTTCCGGAGAAAATCTTTATGTCTAGAATTAAGGTGTGTCTCTTGGACACACAGCACCTTTGGGTTAAACTTATGTAGTAGTTCTTTAATGTCATCAAGGTTCCGCAGAAGACCTCTGACATTCCATTGTAATATTTCAGTATTCATGTCTAAATAAAAAGAGGTTTGTGCTGTGTGTCTAAGAAGATTACTTAGCTTACAGAGCCCTTCCCGGGCGCCGTAATGCGGGGTTTGTCTTTCTTGCCGCGGTCCTGAGACTCGCGGCGGTCCTTCGGCGCTGGCTGCGCCGTCTGGCTAGGATTAGTGTCCATTGCCTCTTGAGAGGTGCTGGACATCCGCTCTTGTGAGCGGTGTGGTCGTCGTGAAGACCTCGCCTCAAGAGACGAAGCCTTAGAGCCTATCAACCCGGAGGTCGATGGGCCTTGCATTAGGGACGGCGAAGCAGTGCTGGCTGCTTTCACCAGGGGGGCTGGTGGCACTTCCGCGGCCACACTCTTTGTGGACCGGGCAGCTGCCGGAGTCTGCTGCGGCGCTGCCCCCTTGCGCACCGTATCAGCATACTTTGTGGAATGAAGAAATGATACACGCTTTCGCGCTTCCTGGAATGAGATGTTTTCCTTTACTTTGAGGGTGATTATATCTTTTTCTTTTTGCCACGTCGGGCACGCTCTAGAGTAAGCTGCATGTCCACCGTCACAGTTCGAACAGTGGAGTGCGCCATCACAGTCATCTGAGGGGTGATCGTGGTCACCGCACTTGGCACAGGTTTGTCGGCCTCGGCAACTTTGTGAACCGTGGCCATACCTCTGACACTTGAAACACCTTCGAGGATTCGGTATGTATGGTCGGACACGGACTTTCGTGTATCCTGTTTCTAACGTTTCTGGCAGCACACTGGACGCAAAGGTGACGATCAGATGTTTAGTTGGAATTTCTTTGTTTTCCCTGTTTGATTATTATTCTCTTAACTATGGTGACATTCTGCTCCTTCCAGCCCTCTAGGAGCTCTTCCTCGGTCAGGTACAGCAGATCATCGTCGGAAATCACTCCTCTGCTTGTGTTCATGGATCGATGTGGAGTCACTGTGAGGTTCACACCACCAAGTGAGACCAGATTTGGGAGTTTGTCATATTGTTGTTTGTCGCGGACCTCAAGAAGGAGGTCACCGCTCGCCATCTTTGTAACTTTGTAGCCGGGACCAATTGTTTCGGTGAGATTTTTCGCAACAGTGAAAGGTGAAATCATTCTTACGGTCTTTCCAGGGTTTTCACTATGAATGACATGGAATCGTGGGAAGGTTTCTTTGCGTTGAAAGAAGAATTGGGCTGTTTCTTCGGTGCGCCCTCTTTTTGAGAGAGGACGATCAGGTAGTTTAGGGAATGATGCTAATGCCATACAGGTTTATTGATTTCGGCAGCGATGGTAGCCGCCCACCATGGAGCCCAACAAGGGGACGGTACAAGGTTTGAAGATTACCTGCACACGCCAGCTATACACCGCCACTATAACCTAATGTACATACCCAAGACTGGATACATTACACACGGTTAACCCTTGCCGCCCGGAAATTTGGAAGTGAGAAGAAGTGAGTAGGAGACAGGACAGATGGAAAAGTGAGAGAAAAAGACAAAAGATGAAGAGGGGGACAGGAAAAGGCGACTGCCGATTTCCTCCAGGAGGGTCAGTCTGGAGGTGCCGTCTATGTGAAGCAGAGGCCGAAGAGGTGTGTTGCCTCCGCTGGGGGGCCTTAAAGGTCCAATCACCCGGCATTGGCTCAACCCCCAGGATCCCCCTTTCCCCAGACACGGCTAAGCCGCGCACGGCTACACGCGGGATGGTCCAACCCTCGTGTGCTCGGGTCCGTGGTGTCGCAGCACACCAAACGCCTGCTGACGCAGACGCCCCTGCGGGACAAGTACAAGTTAACTTCTTTACCCGATTGCATCAGCGCTTATCAAGCGACCGGAAAGAACATTTATCACGGGCGTAGGTTGTACTCGCAAAAAACAATATTTTATTGCAAGAATAGGTCACATGAGTCTTGTATCTTCTTGACCATCAAACAAAACTGGGGGTTGTCGTTCCAGTTTTAGCGACGAATGCGTTGAGCATTCCTGTCGTTGACAAAACGGAATCAAGTGAGTTATTAACAGTATGTATACAAACGAAACACACAAATCTAGAGATTGATCCACTTTCGTAATGTTTGTAAGCTAACCCAGCATATTCGTGGCGATTTTTTTTTCAGACGAGATTTTTTCCAAGATAGAGGTGGTCGAACACAACCCACAACAACCGTGGCCGACACTTCCTTTGTTGCAATACCACCGACCTCCCTCCAGGCGGGTGGGGAAAAGGGAACAAAAGCTTTCCTTTCCCTTTGAGTAGTTATGGGGAGGAGAGAAACAGATCCCACACAAAAGGAGATGTTAACCGTCGGAGTATCACCGAAGTCGTGGCGTAGTGGTTAGGGCGCCAGCCTCGGCTTCGGGAGGTCGCTGGTTCGAATCCCAGCACCGCCGGAAACCCGCCGGTAAAACAGGGTACAAGTGTCTCCCCTGCCCGGAGCATGGCTCCAATTCGTGGGATGTACACTTGGGAGGTGCTGCTAACTCCGCTACGTCAGTCTTCAAAGCACCTTCAAGGCCGCTCGAAGCAGGACGCTCAGTGGTTGCTGACATGACTCATTCGGTTGCAAACCTGAGTGGCATGTTTGGCAAGTCACGTCTCTGAATTAAAACTCCCAAAAAAATACAGGCGTTGCCGTAACAGTGGCGGAGGTTGCGGCAAAAATCGCCACCGGTGCCTCTTCTTTTTTTTTCTTTTACCGTCGTATGTGATTGCCATATGCAGTATATCTATAGGATAACGACAATGTGGCGTGGTATTTTAAATGGCTTGCAAGTATATAATCTACGCACGGCCATTATTATTTATATGATGGCGACTGATGCGCTTCCGTGATTCCGAAACACTTGAGCTCAATTATTTCCTCGTTTACGACCCTAACCGAAAAGTCATCTATGGGACCGTATTTGAACATTGGGAATTTATTAGGGTTGACCTATGTATCAGCGTACAAAAATTTGCAACCAGAATGAGTCGAGATTAGCAGCATCCCATATCACAGTCCATCCATGCACTCTGTTTGTTCACATCTGATATCAGGGAGGAGTTGCTAATACCACAATCAAACACTGAAACAAACGCTGCGAGTACATTTGGTGATGTAATATTTGCTTTCTTTACATACTTTGCCTGTATTCAATGAACGTGAGCTGACATCGCACAATAACAAATACGACGACGTTCAACTTGGGCCACAAGATCTCTGTGGTTGTGGTCTTGTCAATAGATCGGATGACCCTCTCGGTATGTGCCCGAATCGCCAACTTTCTATTGTTATACTCTGACCGCGTTGATAACTTTGGTAACTCGGTGCCTGTCCGAACAAACAACATAGTTGCTGCATATACGATACATGTATGACCAAATTCATGGCCAGTCTATGAGTACAGATGTGACACGTTGACGCCAGGTGTATGTACACTTAAAGAACGTGCATCGCCAAAACAAAGTACCTAATTCGATATCGCGTGCAGGATGTTGTCGTGCATTAGAGGAGAGGGATAAGAGCGTGAGTGCCAACTAGGAGCGGCAGATCCACAAGAGACACCTCCGCGGTGCAACGCGGCCGTTTGTTGAAAAGCCATTGTCACGACGCTGTAGCCAGTATAATTCATATTTGACTGGTTCCTATAATATTTCAACAGGGGTGCTGTACTTAAACCAAATATACTGTGTCGTGTTTTCATTTAGCATTGTTGCTGGCTAAATGAAAACATGACACTGCGTCTATTGAGATATGGCCACTACACGTGTGCGATAATGTGCGCGTAAAGTCTGGATGGCAGACGTATATATGTAGCAAGCCGGCAACACAAAGGAGCTATCACTGGCCGACAGTTTGACAATTATCTTGAATTATTTCTTCCCTACTTGTTGACCCTTTCCCAGTGCACTTGTTTCAAGCGCTGAGGCAAAAACGGCCGAGCAAGACTAATGCATTTCGACGCGTTTAGCACGACTGTACAAAAGGGACTGAGCGGTTAAGGATATCAAGAAATAAGCATTACTATAGTGCTCGTTGTGTCTTTTTCGGAACGCGGATAGTGTGCTATTGAGTTATTTTAACATAGTTTCATATATACTAGGAATTTACGTGCCGTTGCAGGTGCGGTATATCTTTTTTATCGATTGTGTCAGGAAAATTGTTACTACCCAGTGATTTCAACAGCTGATTTGCTGGCTCTGCCCTGCAATCCAATAGAGCAGCGCGACTTGCGACAAAGTTTGGCAGGTTTCCAAACCTCGTGACCATGCATTTAGTAATGTCATCAATCCATTTTTACGAAGCCTGCTTGGTCAGTTGGGAGGAAAAAGAACTGCTGCTTTCACAACATAAATTAGCTGGAGTCGATCTTGTCGGTAATGCTGTGTTTGACTGGGCTTGCCCATCTTATGGCAAAAAAATGGCCACATCTGCCCTTCCAGTAGCTATTGCGCGAAATAAAACTGTTGTTTTTATAACCTCTCCAATACTTTTTACTGGAGTATCAAAGCAACATCACACACCATTGTAGTTGCAATTGGATCCGAAAGTTCATTTCTTTCTTGATTTGGCGCGCGCGGTTTTTATATGCCAGCCTTCTTGCTTGTGTGAAAGCTTTTTTTGGGAGAATAAACTGCTTTTCACGGATATATAACGCTTTGAAACAAGTACAAGTTAACTTCTTTACCCGATTGCATCAGCGCTTATCAAGCGACCGGAAAGAACATTTATCACGGGCGTAGGTTGTACTCGCAAAAAACAATATTTTATTGCAAGAATAGGTCACATGAGTCTTGTATCTTCTTGACCATCAAACAAAACTGAGGGTTGTCGTTCCAGTTTTAGCGACGAATGCGTTGAGCATTCCTGTCGTTGACAAAACGGAATCAAGTGAGTTATTAACAGTATGTATACAAACGAAACACACAAATCTAGAGATTGATCCACTTTCGTAATGTTTGTAAGCTAACCCAGCATATTCGTGGCGATTTTTTTTTCAGACGAGATTTTTTCCAAGATAGAGGTGGTCGAACACAACCCACAACAACCGTGGCCGACACTTCCTTTGTTGCAATACCACCGACCTCCCTCCAGGCGGGTGGGGAAAAGGGAACAAAAGCTTTCCTTTCCCTTTGAGTAGTTATGGGGAGGAGAGAAACAGATCCCACACAAAAGGAGATGTTAACCGTCGGAGTATCACCGAAGTCGTGGCGTAGTGGTTAGGGCGCCAGCCTCGGCTTCGGGAGGTCGCTGGTTCGAATCCCAGCACCGCCGGAAACCCGCCGGTAAAACAGGGTACAAGTGTCTCCCCTGCCCGGAGCATGGCTCCAATTCGTGGGATGTACACTTGGGAGGTGCTGCTAACTCCGCTACGTCAGTCTTCAAAGCACCTTCAAGGCCGCTCGAAGCAGGACGCTCAGTGGTTGCTGACATGACTCATTCGGTTGCAAACCTGAGTGGCATGTTTGGCAAGTCACGTCTCTGAATTAAAACTCCCCAAAAAATACAGGCGTTGCCGTAACAGTGGCGGAGGTTGCGGCAAAAATCGCCACCGGTGCATCTGCTTTTTCTTCTTTTACCGTCGTATGTGATTGCCATATGCAGTATATCTATAGGATAACGACAATGTGGCGTGGTATTTTAAATGGCTTGCAAGTATATAATCTACGCACGGCCATTCTTATTTTTATGATGGCGACTGATGCGCTTCCGTGATTCCGAAACACTTGAGCTCAATTATTTCCTCGTTTACGACCCTAACCGAAAAGTCATCTATGGGACCGTATTTGAACATTGGGAATTTATTAGGGTTGACCTATGTATCAGCGTACAAAAATTTGCAACCAGAATGAGTCGAGATTAGCAGCATCCCATATCACAGTCCATCCATGCACTCTGTTTGTTCACATCTGATATCAGGGAGGAGTTGCTAATACCACAATCAAACACTGAAACAAACGCTGCGAGTACATTTGGTGATGTAATATTTGCTTTCTTTACATACTTTGCCTGTATTCAATGAACGTGAGCTGACATCGCACAATAACAAATACGACGACGTTCAACTTGGGCCACAAGATCTCTGTGGTTGTGGTCTTGTCAATAGATCGGATGACCCTCTCGGTATGTGCCCGAATCGCCAACTTTCTATTGTTATAATCTGACCGCGTTGATAACTTTGGTAACTCGGTGCCTGTCCGAACAAACAACATAGTTGCTGCATATACGATACATGTATGACCAAATTCATGGCCAGTCTATGAGTACAGATGTGACACGTTGACGCCAGGTGTACGTACACTTAAAGAACGTGCATCGCCAAAACAAAGTACCTAATTCGATATCGCGTGCAGGATGTTGTCGTGCATTAGAGGAGAGGGATAAGAGCGTGAGTGCCAACTAGGAGCGGCAGATCCACAAGAGACACCTCCGCAGTGCAACGCGGCCGTTTGTTGAAAAGCCATTGTCACGAAGCTGTAGCCAGTATAATTCATATTTGACTGGTTCCTATAATATTTCAACAGGGGTGCTGTATTTAAACCAAATATACTGTGTCGTGTTTTCATTTAGCATTGTTGCTGGCTAAATGAAAACATGACACTGCGTCTATTGAGATATGGCCACTACACGTGTGCGATAATGTGCGCGTAAAGTCTGGATGGCAGACGGATATATGTAGCAAGCCGGCAACACAAAGGAGCTATCACTGGCCGACAGTTTGACAATTATCTTGAATTGTTTCTTCCCTACTTGTTGACGCTTTCCCAGTGCACTTGTTTCAAGCGCTGAGGCAAAAACGGCCGAGCAAGACTAATGCATTTCGAGGCGTTTAGCACGACTGTACAAAAGGGACTGAGCGGTTAAGGATATCAAGAAATAAGCTTTACTATAGTGCTCGTTGTGTCTTTTTCGGAACGCGGATAGTGTGCTATTGAGTAATTTAAAATAGTTTCATATATACTAGGAATTTACGTGCCGTTGCAGGTGCGGTATATCTTTTTTATCGATTGTGTCAGGAAAATTGTTACTACCCAGTGATTTCAACAGCTGATTTGCTGGCTCTGCCCTGCAATCCAATGGAGCAGCGCGACTTGCGACAAAGTTTGGCAGGTTTCCAAACCTCGTGACCATGCATTTAGTAATGTCATCAATCCATTTTTACGAAGCCTGCTTGGTCAGTTGGGAGGAAAAAGAACTGCTGCTTTCACAACATAAATTAGCTGGAGTCGATCTTGTCGGTAATGCTGTGTTTGACTGGGCTTGCCCATCTTATGGCAAAAAAATGGCCACATCTGCCCTTCCAGTAGCTATTGCGCGAAATAAAACTGTTGTTTTTATAACCTCTCCAATACTTTTTACTGGAGTATCAAAGCAACATCACACACCATTGTAGTTGCAATTGGATCCGAAAGTTCATTTCTTTCTTGATTTGGCGCGCGCGGTTTTTATATGCCAGCCTTCTTGCTTGTGTGAAAGCTTTTTTTGGGAGAATAAACTGCTTTTCACGGATATATAACGCTTTGAAACAAGTACAAGTTAACTTCTTTACCCGATTGCATCAGCGCTTATCAAGCGACCGGAAAGAACATTTATCACGGGCGTAGGTTGTACTCGCAAAAAACAATATTTTATTGCAAGAATAGGTCACATGAGTCTTGTATCTTCTTGACCATCAAACAAAACTGAGGGTTGTCGTTCCAGTTTTAGCGACGAATGCGTTGAGCATTCCTGTCGTTGACAAAACGGAATCAAGTGAGTTATTAACAGTATGTATACAAACGAAACACACAAATCTAGAGATTGATCCACTTTCGTAATGTTTGTAAGCTAACCCAGCATATTCGTGGCGATTTTTTTTTCAGACGAGATTTTTTCCAAGATAGAGGTGGTCGAACACAACCCACAACAACCGTGGCCGACACTTCCTTTGTTGCAATACCACCGACCTCCCTCCAGGCGGGTGGGGAAAAGGGAACAAAAGCTTTCCTTTCCCTTTGAGTAGTTATGGGGAGGAGAGAAACAGATCCCACACAAAAGGAGATGTTAACCGTCGGAGTATCACCGAAGTCGTGGCGTAGTGGTTAGGGCGCCAGCCTCGGCTTCGGGAGGTCGCTGGTTCGAATCCCAGCACCGCCGGAAACCCGCCGGTAAAACAGGGTACAAGTGTCTCCCCTGCCCGGAGCATGGCTCCAATTCGTGGGATGTACACTTGGGAGGTGCTGCTAACTCCGCTACGTCAGTCTTCAAAGCACCTTCAAGGCCGCTCGAAGCAGGACGCTCAGTGGTTGCTGACATGACTCATTCGGTTGCAAACCTGAGTGGCATGTTTGGCAAGTCACGTCTCTGAATTAAAACTCCCAAAAAAATACAGGCGTTGCCGTAACAGTGGCGGAGGTTGCGGCAAAAATCGCCACCGGTGCCTCTTCTTTTTTTTCTTTTACCGTCGTATGTGATTGCCATATGCAGTATATCTATAGGATAACGACAATGTGGCGTGGTATTTTAAATGGCTTGCAAGTATATAATCTACGCACGGCCATTATTATTTATATGATGGCGACTGATGCGCTTCCGTGATTCCGAAACACTTGAGCTCAATTATTTCCTCGTTTACGACCCTAACCGAAAAGTCATCTATGGGACCGTATTTGAACATTGGGAATTTATTAGGGTTGACCTATGTATCAGCGTACAAAAATTTGCAACCAGAATGAGTCGAGATTAGCAGCATCCCATATCACAGTCCATCCATGCACTCTGTTTGTTCACATCTGATATCAGGGAGGAGTTGCTAATACCACAATCAAACACTGAAACAAACGCTGCGAGTACATTTGGTGATGTAATATTTGCTTTCTTTACATACTTTGCCTGTATTCAATGAACGTGAGCTGACATCGCACAATAACAAATACGACGACGTTCAACTTGGGCCACAAGATCTCTGTGGTTGTGGTCTTGTCAATAGATCGGATGACCCTCTCGGTATGTGCCCGAATCGCCAACTTTCTATTGTTATAATCTGACCGCGTTGATAACTTTGGTAACTCGGTGCCTGTCCGAACAAACAACATAGTTGCTGCATATACGATACATGTATGACCAAATTCATGGCCAGTCTTTGAGTACAGATGTGACACGTTGACGCCAGGTGTACGTACACTTAAAGAACGTGCATCGCCAAAACAAAGTACCTAATTCGATATCGCGTGCAGGATGTTGTCGTGCATTAGAGGAGAGGGATAAGAGCGTGAGTGCCAACTAGGAGCGGCAGATCCACAAGAGACACCTCCGCAGTGGAACGCGGCCGTTTGTTGAAAAGCCATTGTCACGAAGCTGTAGCCAGTATAATTTATATTTGACTGGTTCCTATAAAATTTCAACAGGGGTGCTGTATTTAAACCAAATATACTGTGCCGTGTTTTCATTTAGCATTGTTGCTGGCTAAATGAAAACATGACACTGCGTCTATTGAGATATGGCCACTACACGTGTGCGATAATGTGCGCGTAAAGTCTGGATGGCAGACGGATATATGTAGCAAGCCGGCAACACAAAGGAGCTATCACTGGCCGACAATTTGACAATTATCTTGAATTGTTTCTTCCCTACTTGTTGACCCTTTCCCAGTGCACTTGTTTCAAGCGCTGAGGCAAAAACGGCCGCGCAAGACTAATGCATTTCGACGCGTTTAGCACGACTGTACAAAAGGGACTAAGCGGTTAAGGATATCAAGAAATAAGCATTACTATAGTGCTCGTTGTGTCTTTTTCGGAACGCGGATACTGTGCTATTGAGTTATGTTAACATAGTTTCATATGTACTAGGAATTTACGTGCCGTTGCAGGTGCGGTATATTTTTTTTATCGATTGTGTCAGGAAAATTGTTACTACCCAGTGATTTCAACAGCTGATTTGCTGGCTCTGCCCTGCAATCCAATGGAGCAGCGCGACTTGCGACAAAGTTTGGCAGGTTTCCAAACCTCGTGACCATGCATTTAGTAATGTCATCAATCCATTTTTACGAAGCCTGCTTGGTCAGTTGGGAGGAAAAAGAACTGCTGCTTTCACAACATAAATTAGCTGGAGTCGATCTTGTCGGCAATGCTGTGTTTGACTGGGCTTGCCCATCTTATGGCAAAAAATGGCCACATCTGCCCTTCCAGTAGCTATTGCGCGAAATAAAACTGTTGTTTTTATAACCTCTCCAATAATTTTACTGGAGTATCAAAGCAACATCACACACCATTGTAGTTGCAATTGGATCCGAAAGTTCATTTCTTTCTTGATTTGGCGCGCGCGGTTTTTATATGCCAGCCTTCTTGCTTGTGTGAAAGCTTTTTTTTGAGAATAAACTGCTTTTCACGGATATATAACGCTTTGAAACAAGTACAAGTTAACTTCTTTACCCGATTGCATAAGCGCTTATCAAGCGACCGGAAAGAACATTTGTCACGGGCGTAGGTTGTACTCTCAAAAAACAATATTTTATTGCAAGAATAGGTCACATGAGTCTTGTATCTTCTTGACCATCAAACAAAACTGAGGGTTGTCGTTCCAGTTTTAGCGACGAATGCGATGAGCATTCCTGTCGTTGACAAAACGAAGAAAAGTGCGTTATTAACTGTATGTAAAAACAGACAGACAGACAGACAGACAGACAGACAGACAGACAGACAGACAGACAGACAGACAGACAGACAGACAGACAGACAGACGAAGAACTTTAATGAAGGTCCTCAGAAGCTCCGTTGCCCTCTATCAGGGAGGCGACGAAGCCGCGGGCCGCACCCACGTCGGGACGGGGAGACCAAGCTCTAGCGCCGCATCGTGGGCTCTCTGGACAGCCCAAAATTGGTGTGACTGGTCGGAGCTCCGAAAAGCAGAGCTCCACTCCTCTGCAGTGCATCGTTGCGGGCCCCTCTGTAACGAGGGGCATCCCCAGTGCATGTGTTCCAATGTACTACATTGTCCGCAGCTAGGGCAGTCTGGACTAGAGCAGTCTGGATTGATGTAGTGAAATAAATTCAGGTTGGGATATGATCCCGTCTGAAGCATGCGTAGTGTGACAGCTTGAGGTCTGGTTAGTGTCCCGTGTGGGGGAGGGTATAGTCTTCTGCCAAGGTAGTAGTGTTTGGTAACCTCGTTGAAGGTGGAGAGAGTGTCACCGAACTCGACGAGCCTAGAATCGACGGAGCCTCGACTTGCAGTGGCGTCAGCGCGGAGGGTTAGTTCGCGTGCTTGGACGTGTGCGATGTCATTGAGGTTGCGGAGGGAGTCGAGTTGGGGTTCGAGATGTGCCGGGAACCACGTGATTGTATGTGGCTGGATGACTTTGCCTTTGAGAATTCGATGAGCTTCCTCGGCGATGGCACCAGAGGCAAATGCCCGAACCGCCGCCCTCGAGTCAGTAAATATTTCAGCTCTCTCATCGTCGAGAAGTGCAAGAGCGATCGCAGCCTGCTCTGCCCTCGCCGGGGTGCTGTCTCTGATGGAGGCCGCACAAGTGACGTGTCCGTCGTGATTGACTACAGTTGCGACGAAGTCCGATGTGTGCTTGTACTGGGCCGCGTCAACGAAAGTGACCGTGTGAGGCGAGGCTTTTATCTACCGGAGCAATGCCACAGCCCTAGCTTTGAGCCTGCTCGCATTGTGTTGTGGATGCACGTTTTTGGGAAAAGGAGCAACCGTAATGTTGTTCCGTAGGTAATCTGACATTTCACATGTGCGTTCCATCGCTACAGTGGAGCTGATTCCTAAGACCGCGAGAATCTCCCTCCCCGCAGGGGTGCTAGAGAGTCGTGATACTTGAGCCGTTTCCTGAGCTTCGATGATTTCATCGAGTGTATTATGTACACCTAGTTGAAGAAGGCAGTCCGTGCTGGCGTTTATTGGTACTCCTATCACTTTTTTGATGCTTTTACGGATAAGCGTGTCCAGCTTGTGCCTTTCAGAAGCGTACCACTTGTGCATTGCAGCCACGTAAATTATGTCACTCATTAAAAATGCGTGGAATAGCCGTAGGAGATTGTCCTCCTTTAGACCACTCCTCTTGTTGGAGATTCTATTGATTAATCCAATCATGCACTCCGTCTTTGTCGTTATTTTTCTGAGCGTCGTGATGTTACCTCCGGTAGACTCGATGAACATTCCCAGCACCTTTAGGGTGTCAACCCTAGGAATGCTCGCCCCACTTTTGTTGTGTAGTTCTATGTCAACTTCGTCCAGGGGCTTCCAACCCCTGGGTTTAGGACCTTTGCGGACCGGTCTGTAGAGTAGTAGTTCAGACTTCGTTGTCGAGCATCGTAGGCCTGTGCCATCGAGGAAGGTTTCAGTACGGTCGACTGCTTCTTGTAGGCTTGATTCCACTTGCCCTTCGCTGCCGCCGGTGCACCAGATAGTGATGTCATCGGCGTATATCGTGTGGTGAACTCTTCCGATTCCCGACAGGGATACCGACAGTTGCCTGAGGGCTAGGTTGAACAACAAGGGCGATAGCACTGCTCCCTGAGGCATGCCTTTGGGTCCGAGTGAATACCCTTCTGATTTGTGGTCTCCAAGCTTTAACGTGGCTTTGCGGTTCTCCAGGAATCATCTTACGTAACCGTGAAAGGCTTGTCTAAGTTCACCCTTTGTCAGGCGCGAGAAATCTACTCCTGGTTTCAGCTATACCTTTTCCCAATTGAACTGCATTACATGGAAGAACAGCAAAAAAGATATTATTTCCTGTACAAGAATATTATCTGAAAAATCTACGGGACAATATATGTCCCACAGTTAACTTGAGGACATGAGCAAAAGTGGGACACACGTTGTCCCTCAGTGCACCTTAGGCTTCATCCTTTCAGCCTCTGAGGTGATTACGGCTTCTTATGGAATGGTTTAAAGCACGCAATGCAAAGAGGCACTTGGCAGGCTTTACAAACAAGCTTTGTGCTTGTTTCCTGCAAAGTTTTTGAGCACCATTGGCACCTTTTACGTGTAGCGGTGGTGCACAGGTCTTTCCCATTGAACCGAACCTCTGTTAGCACCGCTGTCATAATTGAGGAGTTCTTGCTTCCTCTCTTGTGATATCCAAGACAGCGCCGACACTTGCGAAAATTCCTCCCATTGATGAGCTGTCTGCAACAGTATCACCCGAAAGAACAGGTATGTCAGTAGTAGTGCTGGATGGCTTCAACCACTACGTTTAGTATATTTGCTGGTAGCTGAAAACAATTGCTCACTCTCATGCCAAAGCTGTCTACAATTATCTAACTGCATCACTGGAGTGCAAGAAGAAAATTTTTGCACTTACCGGTCAACTTATTCATGGCACAATAGCAACGAAATTCACACGCTTGAAGAGCAACGACAGCTAAAAAACATACGAAAAAGCAAAACAACTTGAACTATTAGTGCCACCTACCAATTCAAATAAAAACTTGAAATTATATTTGCTTGATCTTCGAAGAGATTGTGCTACCTGTTAATGTGGGGCTACATATGTTCCTTTGTGCACTTGAGGCAGCTTTTGCTTGGGGTTGCAGGTGGGACATATATGTCCCAGTGACCAACAAAGGGTTAAAATCCGAGATGGATTCCAGAATATGTCGGTGTGATATGTTGTCGAAGACCTTCTCTAGGTCAAGCCCGAGAATTCCCCGCACGTCTCTCGTATCTTGATCTATGATTTGAGTCTTGATTAATTTCATTGCATCTTGTGTCGAGAGGCCTGATCGGAAGCCCACCATGTTGTAGGGAAGGAGACCGCTCCGTTCGACATGCTTAGAAATCCGATTGCGAATTACGTGTTCCGCTACGTTTCCTACGCGGGATGTAAGGGAAATCGGTCTGAGGTTGGATAGGTTTGGAGCTTTGCCGGGCTTCGGAATGAGGGTTACCAGAGCCTCTTTCCAACCTCGTGGGACTTCACCTGTTTGCCAGGCCTTGTTGATTTCTTCTGTAAGCCACGCTATGGAGTCGTCGTCAAGGTTTCTAAGAGCCTTATTGGTGATTTTATCAGACCCTGGCGCGGACCTGGCATTGAGGCAGTTTAGGGCCTCCCTGACCTCGTAGATTTTGAAGGGGGCGTCCAACTCGGGGCACGAACCGCCCGTATACGTTGGGTAGTCGTCTGGGTTGGCCAAGCCCAGGGGGAGATACCGACAAGCGAGGTTATGCAGGGCTTTCGACATGTCTTCTTGGCGAGTGGTCTCATGTACGATTCTCGCTAGTACTTTAATTTGGTTGGATATAGCACTGGTTGCGTCGAGTAGGTGCTTGAGGAGATTCCACTTGGTGCCCACTCTCATTTGTCCGTCAACCGAATTGCATATTTCATCCCACTGCTGTTGGCTTAGTACCCGGCAGTGCTCCTCAATGGCTTTGTTAAGCTCTGCGATCTTATTTCTAAGCCGCCGATTGAGCCTTTGCCCTTTCCACCTGTTCAGTAGCGATGTTTTTGCTTCGAGTAGGTGTGCCAGCCGACTATCCACCCGGTCGACTTCGAGGTTGGTCTGTATCTTCCTAGTCGCCGCTTTAATATCTGCCCTGAGCTGCTCGGTCCATTGATCCAGGTTAACTATCGTTCTCTGTAGCTCTTGCTGACAGCGCGTTTTCCGGATTTTTCTAAAGGCTTCCCAGTCAGTAAACACAAATTCACGTAGAGGTTTGCTTCCAACCTCTAGGGTTGTGACCAGAATGTTATGATCACTTCCTAGATTCTCGTTGAGATTGGTCCAGGAGGCCGATTTGAAGCCCCTGACGAAGCACAGGTCGGGAGTAGTGTCGCGCGTACAGGAGTTTCCGGTTCTTGTGCGGAACGCCGGATCTGTGAGAAGGAGGAGGTTGTGGTTGGTTGTGACCTGCCACAGTCCCATCCCTTTGAGATGGGACTGGGGATAGCCCCACGCTTGTTGCGGGGCGTTGCAGTCCCCTGCCACCAGTAACGGACACGCCTTGGCCCGGCTCACTGCCTTATTGATGATGTTGGTAAATCTCTGTTTATGATCGTTGGGCGAACTGTACATATTGAGGATGAAGATGCTCCCTTTGAGGTACCTCCCAGGAATAATTTCAATGAACAAATGCTCGACCTTGTTGGAGTTACAGACAATGTCGTGTACGATAAAAGTGAATTGATTGGCTACCAGGGTACTGATGCCTGGTTTTCCTACCTCCTGACATGTGTGTGTTGTATAGCCGGGTATTGACACCGTGTTTATGAGGGTTTCCTGCAGTAGAATGACGTGTGGCTTTTTTACTGTGGACCGAATGAACTGTTGGAGGACATTCCTTTTTGGTTGGAAGCCTCTGCAGTTCCATTGCCATATTTCCATATTAATTTGGTGTACCGCCATGTTGTGCGTTAGTGTTGACACCTGTCTGGTGTGCTTGCATCAGGCACATGTTCGAGACAGCCGTCTCTAGCTTGTCGCACCTGGCCACTACTGTATGTATTGCTTCTACAACCTTGTCTAATACAGCCTCAAGATTGTCTAAACGATTGTTGGTTGCGTTTTCGAATTTGTCAAATCGGCTGCAGAGGGCGCTTTTCGGCTGTCCGCCCGCCAGAGATAGTGCTCTCTTTTTGGTTTGAACATTAACCACAGGTTCTGCTACTGGAACTTCTACTGCAATCACCGGTTCTGCTACTTGAACGTCTATGGGATCCTCGACCACAGGGGTAGGCGGCAGCGCAGATTGACTGGCGCACTCCTCTCCCGTCTTCCGATCGTCTTTTTTGAGAGCGGCTACTTCAGACCGGAGCTGGTGAAGCGCCTGCTTTAGTAATCTGTTTTCTTTTCTAGTTGTGTGATTCTATTATGCTCTGGAGATGGACCCCCCGTTACCTTTTGCGGTGGGGGCGGCGGGTTCCTGACTCGGTCGGCCCAGCTGGATCCCGGACTGCCGCCGCCGCTGCTGCTGCTGGTGTGCGCCCGGACGCGAGAGCGAGACCGCCCTCTGGAGCCGGATCGGGTTCGCGAAGCCGTGCGTCTCCGGGAAGTCGAGCGCTCCGCCGAGCGCCCGCGGGATCCGCCGCAGGTGCAGACGCGGTCACATGAACGACTCCGTGACGTGGAACCTCCGCTTAGCGCTGACTTCAAGGCAGCCGGCGAATTCGTCAGCCGGACTGTTTGCTTGTTTTGTCGTCGTCTTCTACGGCGTCGACGGACTACGTAGGGCATCTGGTAGCGTTGCTTGCAGGCCTTGTCTGCCGTGATGTCAGGCCCTCCACAGAGGGTGCATTTGGGAGAACATACGTGATTATCTTCGGGGTTGTTCATACCGCACCCCCTGCAGATGACATTTTCCGGTGCCGGACAGACATCGGCTCGATGACCAAGTCTACCACATACGTAACAGATGTCGGTTTGTCGGCGGTAGAGTGAGCATTTTATCAGGCTTGGGCCGCATTTGATGTCATCGGGCACTTTAAGGCCGTCGAAGAGAATGATGACGGTGCTTGTGTTCTTAATTCGCCGCACCTTGAGAGCGCTGGGGTTCTTGGGCTGGATGATGAGGCGCTGTAATTCTTCGTGCTCTATGGCGTGATCGACGCCGTGGATGACCCCCTTGCATGAGTTCTCGGGGGCGGCGAAGTAAGCATTAAGCTCGTAGTTGGCTTCGCCAATGGTGATTGCCTCCACCCCTGCGTACGCCATGGCGTTACTTCGCAAGGGGGTGCTCACGATCATGATGTTTTGCATCATGTTTGGGCATATGATGTCCTCCGTGATATCAATCGCTTGTAGGTTTGCGGCGACGGTTAGGGCTTGGGCGACCCTAAGATGTCCCACCTTCTTGATGTCCAGGCCTCCACGGGGGCGAACAATGACTCGAATGTGCTCCCTTGGCAAGTGGGGCAGCCTCGAAGCAGTAGTGATACGTTTCTTCACACTAGCCGGAGTAGGGCTTCGTTTCTCGCCACGTGTTGCGGGCGAGGTTCGGTCACCTTGCCTGGGCGCGTTCTTCGTAGCAGACTTGCGCTTGCTGACCGCCGTAGTCCATCCGACGCTGTTTTCAAACTCATCGGAGGAGATCTCCTCAGATCTCCTCCCCTTCCACGGTGATTTGCATGGCCGTCGCCATCGTGGCGTGGCCAATCGGCGACGCCGAGCGCGGATCCGCCGGAGAGCACTAGGCTTAGCGCGCTCGCGTCGTGGTCACACTGACAGTCCTTTTGAAAATGGGGAAAAGTCCACCCACCGTAGCAAACTTGGTATCAGCGTGATCCTGAGAACGTTAGGCGTCGAGTGATACCAACTTTTTCACTCTGTGAGCAAAATATCCGGTCGAAAACATGTCAATAAGCGGGAGCCGAAGTTCCCACGTCCGCACTCATCGGCTTATTCTTCTTCCCCGTATGTAAATAAATAAAACAAAAAAATCTACACATTGATCCACTTTCGTAATGTTGGTAAACTAACAAAGTGTGAAGAAGACGCGCCTCCGTCCAGCGGCATCGCCAACGCTCGGCATGAATGCCCCCGTCTTGCTTTCGTTTGAAGCTTCCACATAGGGGTACAGCCACCAGAATGTTTGCACTGCAATGCGAAACTTTATCATTGATTCGAATCGACTGCCGTCCTAAAATAGTCAAATATAATAATTAATTAGAACACTGAGCAGAATTCATCTTCCTTTTTTCTTTCTTTTTGTCTTTTTTTAATTTCTTAAAAGCAATTTTCTCCAAACCTCCCAATTCTTGGCCGATCGCCCACGCATGGTATGTGCCATTTGTACTGAGGATCATCATAATCATCATCATCAACGCTCGGCCCGCTCTGCTCGTACTGCAGCAAGCCGGCAACACAAGGCAACACAGTTGCTGGTGTCTTTGGAGACGGTGCTCCACGCTGCCTCGCCATTATTGGAACTCGTAGCGTCCTTGAAGGACACCGCCAATAAACATCGTCTCAATTTGTGGAGGTTGCTCGATTTCCCCCGCCGCTTGCACCCTGGTGCTTCGAACCCGAACGCTTCCGCCCATCATGACCGACAACACAGACCCACCGGAACCTGCGCCCCAGCCCGTCATTTTCACAGGGGTTCGTCGGCAACGAGGTCCGAACGTCTTCAGCGGTACAGATGAAACAGACGTGGAGGACTTGCTTACGTCGTATGAACGGGTGAGCGCGCATAAAAAGGGGGACGAAGTCGCGAAGTTGACCAACGTCATATTTTATCTTACTGGCGTTGCCCAAATCTGGTTCCATAGCCAGGAACTCGACATCCTGACATGATCAACTTTCAAGACGCCTTTCACTCGTATGTTTGGTCGACCTGCTGTCCGCAAACTACGCGCTGAACAGCGCTTGCAAGCTCGTGTGCAGCAGACTGGTGAAAATTTCACTAGCTACACTGAAGAAGTCGTCGACCTTTGTAAACGTGCCAACGTCGTCATGCCCGAAGCTGGTAAAGTTCAGCAGATCCTCAAAAGCATCGATGATGGCGCATTCCAGATGCTTTTGGCCAGGAATCCGCGCACCGTTTCTGAAGTAGTCACGTTATGCCAGAGCTACGAAGAGTTGAAGAAGCAACGCACCCTGACTTGGCAGCCTCTATCGACCGCCGACTCGCTAGCAAGTCTGGTTGCCGTTTCTGACCACTCTCCACTGCTTCATCGGATTCAAGACTTCGTGCGTGAGGAGGTTGCCCGTCAATTTTCCTTTGTCCCCTTCACTCAGGAGCCGTCCTGTCGTCTGCCTTCAACGCTCCGTGCTGCCATTGCCGAAGAGATCGCTCAAGCTGTTCCCGTCGCTCACCACCAGCCACCTGTGGCCATGCCTCTTCCCTATACGCAGACAGTGCAGCCTGTTGCCGCCCCTCTTACGTATGCACAGGCAGCGCAGCCTGTTGCCGTGCCTCCTACAAATGCGCAGGTAGTTCGTAGGTCTCCCCAGCCGCCTTTCTCGAGCCTGCAACAGTCTGCGCCTCCCGCCGTTCCTACTGCTTCTTGGGCCGGGCCGAGAGTCAGCAATCCATGGCGGACGCCTGACAATCGTCCCATATATTACGCCTGCTGCACGCCAGGACACTTCGCTCACTATTGCCGCCGTCGCCTTCAAACTCCGGACAACGCTGCCCGGCCGTTCTAATATCGCAGTCAGCCCATGCCCCAATCAGCCCTGGGTCACTCCCAGCGGTACGTTTCTTCTGACCTCCCTGAATTTCCGCCGCGCTGATCCCCATCTCCTCATCGACGATCGCTCTTCCCAATGCGTCGCCAATCCGCACCCTCCGACCAGGAAAACTAAGCGCCACAGTTTGCGAGGCAAGAACTGCGCCATCTTCGAACTGCCCAAGTCCTCGCTCTACTCCTGCTAACATGGTCGCAATGTCTGTAGAAGGTATTTCTACTTTTGCGCTTGTGGGCACCGGGGCCGCCGTTTCTGTTATAGCCGCCAAACTCTGCCGTTCGTTGCGCAAGGTGACCACGCCGCTGTCTGGACTGTCGCTTCACATGGCAAGCGCGCCGCACGTGACACCACTCGCAGCCTGTACTGCCTGTGTGCCTTTACAAGGCGTTTTGTACGTTGTCGAGTTTATTGTTCTTCCTGCCTGCTCACATGACGTCATCCTTGGATGGGGCTTCTTGTCCCGTCATAATGTCGTCATCGACTGCGCACGAGCTGAAGTTGAATTTTCGCCACTGTGTGACGCACCATCCCACGACGCTCTTGACCAGCCGCCTAAACTGGTCGTTCGTGAGGACACTGACATTCCACCTGGCTCTTTTTGCCCTTGTCCCAGTCGTCTGCGATGCCGTCACCGATGCTGCGGTCTTGTTTACACTATCTGACATCTTTATGAGTCGCAAAGCCGTTCCACTGCCTTTTCCAACGCTTGACATCGCCGCCGGTGTCAGCAATATTTTTGTTTACAATCCTCTTTCTGCGTCGGTTGCGTTGTTTGTCGGCGAATGTATCGGCCGCGTTGAAAAGCTTAACTCTGCGTTCTTTGTTACCGTGCCAGACGAGTCTCTCCATCTTGACTCGAACGAACTCCTCGCCATTTCAACGCTTGAAGAGTCGCCGAGTGACATGTTTTCCAGTAACATAGCCGCTACATTAACCCCTACCAAACACTCCGAGCTTCTTCAGCTTCTACACAACTTCATAAATTCCATCGATGTTTCTCAGCCGCAACTGGGCCGAAAGTCGGAAGTGAAACACTACATTGACACCGGCTTACACCAGCCGTTACGTCAACGACCGTACCGCGTCTGCGGCGACGAGCGTCGCATCATCAACGACCAAGTTGACGATATGCTACGCCGTGGCGTTATCCAACCATCCCATAGTCCCTGGACATCTCCTGTCGTTCTCGTTCGCAAGAAGGACGGGTCTATTCGCTTTTTCGCTGACTACCGTCGATTAAATAAGGTTACGCGCAAGGACGTCTATCCTTTGCCGCGCATCGACGGCGCCCTTGACAGCCTTCAGGGTGCGGAATTCTTTTCGTCCCTAGATTTGCCTTCTGGCTGCTGGCAGGTTCCAATGGCTGAAGCCGATCACAAGAAAACGGCATTTATTACACCTGACGGCCTATAGGAGTTCAACGTGGTGCCATTTGGACTTTGCAACACGCCTGTCACGTTTGAACGACACAGGAACAATACGCTGCGTGGCCTCAAGTTGTCTATGTGTCTTTGTTACCTTGACGATGTTGTGGTTTTCTCGCCTGACTTTCCGACCCACCTACTTCGCCTTCGACATGTTTTGACGTGTCTCACCAACGCCGGCCTGCAACTAAACCTCAAGTGCCGCTTCGCCACGCGGGAGCTGACCATCTTAGGCCACACCGTGTTCAGCACGGCGTTCTACCAGACCCTGTGAAACTTCGTGCAGTCGCTCAGTTACCGAAGCCCACTAACGTCAAAGAACTACGCAGTTTTTTGGGCCTGTGCTCATATTTCCGGCGCTTTGTCCGCAATTTCGCATAGATCATATGTCGCGCTTGACCCAGCTCCTATGCTGTGGCGCGGACCTCTCCTCCTGGTCCCCTGCATGCGACGCCGCGTTTGCTACACTACGTCGTCTTCTTACCTCTCCACCTATTCTTCGCCATTTAGACCCGACAGCTGCAACTGAGGTACATGCAGACGCCAGCGGGGCCGGTCTTGGCGCCATCCTCGCGCAACGCAAGCCCGGCTACTCGGAATACGTGGTCGCCTATGCGAGTCTTACGCTGACAAAAGCAGAGGTCAATTACAGCGTAAGTGAAAAAGAGTACTTGGCTCTAGTATAGGCGCTTAGAAAGTTCCACCCATACTTATACGGCCGCCCATTTGATCTAGTAAAGGATCACCACGCGCTTTGTTGGCTCGCCAAGTTGAAAGATCCATCTGGCTGCTTAGCACGCTGGCCACTCCGAATGCAGGAGTACGATATTCGCGTCGTCTACCGCTGCGGACGCAAGCACACTGATGCAGACGCCCTTTCCCCTTTCACCTGTACCTCCAGACTCGGCGTGCGGCACCACTTGCGCTCACCCCATGTCGTCTCTTGACCTTGACTCGATTGGCACCAAACAACGCCTTGAACCGTGGATCGCATCTCTTTTCGCCTATCTTTCTGGATCATCGACCATCTCTCCGACGCCAAGCTGTTCATTTCGCCATTCGTGATCAGCTGCTCCACCGAGGCAACTACGCTTCCGAAGGCCGTAGATGGCTACTAGTCATTCCCCCCAGCGTAACATTCCAAATCTCTGCCTCTTTTCACGACGATCCGCAATGTGGCCACGCCGGAGCATTTAAGACTTACGAACATATAAGTCATCGCTACTACTGGCGGGGAGTGTACACTTTTGTACAAAAGTTTGTTCAGTGCTGCCCTGACTCTCAACGTCGCAAATTACCACCTTTACGTTCGTCTGGCGCCTTGCAGCCGCTTCCGTGCCCTGCTAAACCCTTCGATCGCGTAGGCATTAACCTCTACGGCCCGCTTCCCATGACACCGGATGACAATCGGTGGACCATAGTTGCTGGGGACCATTTGACACGCTACGCCGAAACTGCCGCTTTACCGAATGCTGCAGCGCGGGATATAGCCTTGTAGCGCCCACCGACGCTGCAACGCGGGGCGCTTTGGTCGGCGCTCCCAACCGGTGCCTTGGCACCGACTGTCAAGGAAGTAAACAATAAAGAAGCGCAGCGCGTGCTCGAAGCGCAAGCTCGGCACGCGCAGTGTTGTTCCAGGAGCTTGAGACGCTGGTCGTCGCGGCCTCCGCTCGGCTGGCCGACTTCTAAGTAGGAACGACGGCACGGCTCGTTCGCCGCCGTCACGTTCTTCCTACAATGGTGACCCGGACGTGATCGGCCACGACGCACACCGGCCACGGCGCTCACCAGGCCACGGCGCTCACCAGGCCACAGCGCTCACCGGCCACGGCACTCACCGGCCACGGCGCTCACCAGGCCACGGTTCGAGCACGCCGGTCACGGTACGAGCACGCCGGTCACGGTACGAGCACGCCGGCCACGCGGAGCGGTGACACGTCAGCTATTCACTCCTCGGACCATGGCCCTGCGCCTAGTGCTTCACTCCTCGGACCATGGCCTTGCGCCTAGTGCTGACTGGCCTGACCCTGGCCCTGATGGTTCGGGCGACTTTTACGAGGACCAGGTTCGGCGCGGGGATGCCAGCAGCCTACGGCCCGCGGCCCCTTACGATGCGGACCGTCAGCGGGCTCTGCTCGAGGGACCGTTCCATCGGACACCCGTGCAGCAGCTAAGCCTCACTTTTCCTACCAACGATCCGGCACCGTGTTCAATATTGGCAAGCTGCAGCGCCGTAAGTCACCACAGCTCGTCGTTGAGTGTCCGCCTCGGCTGCGGGAGTTCACGGGTTCGAAACCAGGCGGCCGCCGGTTACCCACCGGAATACAAATCGAGCACAAGCGACCCCCGGCCAAACGCCCGGCTTTCTTCAGGGGTGCTCGCTTGGGAGAGGCTCCGCTAACCCCGCCGTCCCCCTCGGGGGATTAGTTTCGAACAACCCTGCAGCCTGCAAAGGTGGTTACAATCCGGCCTGCGCGGCTCCACCTCGAGTGATGCATCGATGCGCTGCCCACAGCGCGCGCATTCCCGCACACTGGTAACCCCCACCCAGGGGCCCACAGCTCTCGCGCCTGTACAAGGACTACGCCACAATCACCTGGACCGTCAACGGCCATCTACTGAAGAACCTCATCGACCGCTCCACCCTAAGCACCGTGAAGAACGACGGCCCCGTTAAGGTCTCCAAGATCGTCATCAACCAGCTGGAGAGCCTTCCCTCCGACAACGGCAAGTTTATCTTTGAATGCACGGCCCTATCGACGCGCAGGTCACCAAGGCAACCATCGCGCTTGGTTCCATCTTCGAGGACACCTGCACGAGCAATGCCCAGTGCAAGCCTCGCGGGGCCTCGTGCAGCGAGGGCCGCTACCTCTACAAGCTATCCGATCCCGTGAGCCAAAGTCCAAGCACCTGACCTGCCGCACCGCCACCGGCCTCGGCTAGCTCTGCGACTACTCCGAGCAGTGCGTCTTCGCCCAGCTGAACGGCGTCTACACGGACCATCTGATCGGCGACTGTGCTCTCGAGTTTGTCCGCTCGCTGGACGGCAAGACCTGCGACAAGCTACAGACCACCGCCGGAAACGTATTGGACAGCCCTGCAAGGCCAACAGCGAATGCCACATTGCCGGAGCCGCTTGCCTCAAGGACGTCTGTGCGTGCGCCAGCCACAGGTGCACCTAAGATGCAGGCTGGAGTACAAGGATCCAACTTAGCTTCTCTCACTTCCTTCATCGACGTTCCGTCTGGGTGGGGAGCCCTGTAGCGCCCACCGACGCTGCAACGCGGGGCGCTTTGGTCGGCGCTCCCAACCGGTGCCTTGGCACCGACTGTCAAGGAAGTAAACAATAAAGAAGCGCAGCGCGTGCTCGAAGCGCAAGCTCGGCACGCGCAGTGTTGTTCCAGGAGCTTGAGACGCTGGTCGTCGCGGCCTCCGCTCGGCTGGCCGACTTCTAAGTAGGAACGACGGCACGGCTCGTTCGCCGCCGTCACGTTCTTCCTACAGCCTCTTTCGTCCTGCATCGCTTCATCCCGACACCCGTGCCTCTTCTTTTTTATTACCGTCATATGTGATTGCCATATGCAATATACCTATACGATAACGACAATCTGGCGAGATATTTTAATTGTATTGTAAGTATATATTCTACAAACGGCCATTCTTATTTACATGATTGCGACTGATGTGCTTGCCGTGATTCTGAAACGCTTTAGCTCAATTCTTTCTGCATTTAGGACCCCAGCGAAAAGTCATCTATGGGACCGTTTTTGAACATTTGGGAATTTATTAGGGTCGCCCTATTTATCAGCGTAGAAAAATTTTCAACCTGAATGACACGAAATTAGTACCATACCACATCACAGTCCGTCAATGCACTCTGTTTGTTCACATCTGATATCAGGGAGGAGTTGCTAATACCACAATCAAAGAATGGAACAAAACCTGCGAGTACATGTGATGTAATATTTGCTTTCATTACATACGTTGTCTTCAATGAACGTGAGCCGGCAACGCACTGTGTTAAATACGAGGACATTCAACTTGGACCACTAGAATTCTCTGGTTGTGGTCTTGTCGACTAGATCGCATGACCCTCTCGGTATGTGCCCGAATCGCCAACTTTCTACTTGTTATAATCTGGCCGCGTAGATAACTTTGGTAACTCGGTGCCTGTCCGAACAAACAACATAGTTGCTGCATCTACGATAGATGTATGACCAAATTCATGGCCAGTCTTTGAGTACCGATGTGCCACGTTGACGCCAGGTGTAAATACTCTTAAAGAACCGCTTTCACCCAAACAAGGTGCCTGATTGGATATGGCGTGCAGGTTGTTGTCATGCATTAGAGGAGAGGGGTAAGTGCGTGAGTGCCAACTATGAGCGGCATAGCCGTTCATGCCGCTCAAAGCGCTCAGCCGGCAGAGGTCGTCGAACAGGGTACAACACCTCAGTACGCTGAACAGGAGGCGTCCGCCTCTGTGCATCACGGCTGGGGTGAAAGCGTTGCCCATACCGCTGTTCCGACGGAAACGTCTCCGGTTGTGGCCACGTCGTTCCAGCCACAGCGACGTCCGTGACACACAGACGGTGGCAAAGTAGTGCATAGTGCTGTGGCCGCTGAGTAATACACTGGGCACGTAGCCGGCGGTTGAACTGTGTTGAACACTTGTTCATTGTGTCGCCACAGTTCTTCGCATCTATTTCCAGGATAGTCGAGACAAGGTTGGTGGACGGACTCGTATCGACGCTCGCGACAGTTGTCACGTTTGCCAGTCGTCCAAATTTGGCGCAATACGACGTGTCTTCAACGTCTCAAATGTACGCCAGTGACGCAAGACATGTGAGACGGACGTGAGGTCTTCTCTGCCTATCAGAAAATTGTAGACATGTTCTGGCATGACTTTCAGAAGATGTCCGACTCGGTCGTCCTCAGACATCCGCGGGTTTATGATTTTGCACAATTTGAGTACTTCTTCAATATAGGCAGCGCATGTCTCTGACGCAGTTTGAGCCTTTGGGCAAGTGTTCTCTCCTCGCGTTTCTTTTTCGCATCAGTGTCGCCAAAACATTTCCCTATTTCTTCAACAAAGAGTTCGCATGTTGTTGAGGCATCTTCGTGATTCTCGAACCACATCAGTGCGGTTTCTCTAAAAAATAATACGACGTTGTCAAGCTTCGTGACCGACTTCCAGTGGTTACATCTGCTCACCAGTTTGTAGTGCGTAAGCCACTCACCCACGTCTTCTCCCGCGCTTCCCGCGAACGAGCGTGGTTCCATGTAATGGTGAGCAGGAGCAACTGGCGTTGACATTTGCGCGGTTGCAACTGGCTCCGGGTCTGGTCCTCCGTTCCGTGGCATGATGACTGTTGTCGGCGAGAGACCGGCTAGACGGCAACGGTGGCGACTCCGTAGTTCGGCGACGTCGTGTACCCCGCACCTCCAACACTCTGTTACAGGGACCACTCCGTGAAGACAGTGTTTATTTGGACGCAACCAACGGTCTTGAGTGCCAGCCGAGGTTCCGCTGATGATGAGGATGATGATGATGATGATGATGATGCACCTCTGTCATGGCTCGCACCCACTAAGGGGGATAGGCCAAGAATCGGGCGGCAGTGGGAATACTAAAGAAAATTCATATTTGAAAACAAGCAAACAAGAAACGCCAAGTAAAAGACAAAAAAAGGCAGATGTCGCAATAACTAGATTTCCATGCCAGCGACCAGTCAGACTAACTGAATAGGTGAAAGTGAAGAGCTGCTACAACCACGGGGAGGTAATATTAACAAAACAATTTGGAGAAATCAATTTAGGTGATATGAATGAATCTGATGTGTAGAATACAAATACAATAATTAGCAGGGTAATTGTTTTGTTTCAGTTAAAAAATTAAATACTGCGCAACACACGTCTCTGTGACTATAGCCTAGTGCTGAGGCCCCAAATCATAACAACACTGGTATGTTCAAACCTAATCCAATTTTGTAGAGTGGAGCTTCCAGTAATAACTTTCTGTGGTGCGAATATCGTCTGGATGATAAAAAATAATGTTCTATTGATTGAATTACCTTACACTTGTGACATAGAGGAGACCTCGTGAGACCAGCTCTATGTAAATAAAAATTCAATTGCGGGATGCGACAGCGTAGTCTTGTGTAAGTAACTTCCAACTGCCGAGAAGAGCACCACTGCTTACTCCAGCAAAAACCGAGATGCTGAAAGTCTGGAGTTGGTTTCAGCGGTAAGTTGCTTAAATCATTTTGCAAACAAAATTTTCTGTATCTCGATGCAGTGACGTAACAAGTATCCGGTAAGACAGGGATCAAAGGTCCGCTTAGAGATGTTCTTGCTAATAAATCTGTCGTTTCGTTTAGATATAAACCGCAGTGGCCAGGAACCCACAGCAAGTTAATTTTTCGTAAACTTTTAGGAACTAAATCGTGAAACAAGCTCAGGAGAGGTGAATTCGTTTCCGTGGAAAGCGACACACATACCGATAGAGAATCTGTAACTACGACAGCTGTTGATTGATTTGCAGGAAGTTTACATAGCGCTAGAACAATGGCCAATAATTCTGCTATAAAAATAGGCGTGTAATCTGGAAGTCGAATAGAAAAGGACCAATTAAGGGAAGGAAAGAAAATGCCTACGCTAGCCTTCTCTTCGGACTGTGAAGCATCAGTGGCTATGATATTGCTTGTTTCCAGGTGAGAGAGGTAATTTTGTAATTGATCATTTAAATATTGGTATAGCATTAGTTCAGCATTTGAGGGGAAAATATCATCAAATTCTATCTGGAGGCTTATTTTTGATTGACTTGTTGGGTAAATGCGTTGAATTTGCACATTCAATGGTGATAGCTGTGCCTGTACGAATACGATTTGAGGGGTGTGTAATCGCGACCAATGACTATTAAAGAATAAACTTGGTTCGTTAATAAAAATATACATTGGTCTTCTTTGAGGAGATTCGTAAATTTTTAGATACGTTTGGACTGTAAGAATCCTCAATCTGCTTTTTAAGCTTGGTATTCGCGCTTCCATATACAGCACGGTGTTGGCAACAAACTTATGGAGTCCAAGGCACAATCGCAGAGCTTCCCTTTCTAATATTAGCAGAGGTTGAATTTTATAAGCTGGGCTACCAGAACACAAGACATTCCCAAATTCCATGATGGGTCGGACATACATTTTATATATCATAATTAATGTATGCCGTCGCAGCCCATGTCGTTGGTGACTGATCTTACGTAGCCATCCCACGGCGCGAGTTGCCTTAGACGCAACTCTTTCCATGTGGCTTCTCCAGTTTAGTGACCCATCATACGTGATTCCCAGGTATTTAAGGCAATTCACTTGGGGAATGAACTCTTGACGATACACCAATGAAATATTAATGGGAACATCTAAAGGAAAGACAAGAAGTGCACTTTGTCTAACATTCAGAGACATATATATATTATCAATCCAGGTTTCAAGCATGCATAAGTAATTTTGTAACGATTGATGCAGTGAATTTAGATCATCATTGGACGCGAAAAAAGCGATGTCATCAGCATAAACGTATACATGAATGTCCTGGAGCGAAGGAATAGAGCTTAAAAATACATTAAATAAAACAGGAGATAACACTGATCCTTGTGGTACTCCGCGTTTCTGCCTATACCTTGACGATGAACATCAGCTTTGAAAACAATAGAATTCTCTTTCCCTTAAAAATTCTGCAATCCATGCCGTGATGCATTTCGGAAACCTGCACATCTCTAGTTGCTTTATCAGAAGTCCATGCTCTACGGAATCGTAAGCTTTAGCTAGATCTAAAGTTACCAATGCTGAATATTCTCTCCTACCACGTGCAAGTTGTACTCGACTCTCTAAATTTACGTGCGCAGACCATATCGAGCACTCTGGTATAAAGCCAATTTGACTGGGGCTAAGTATTGAGTTTTCAGCTATGTATGTCGTCATTCGGCCATTCAAAATTCTTTCTATTAGTTTAACCAAGTTGGATGTGAGAGAAATTGGTCTAATATTATCTAAATAATATCCACTTCCATGTTTTTTTGAGTATCGGAATTACCTTAGCAATTTTCCAATCTGAGGGTATCCAGGCGTTTTTTAAAGAATAAATTACCATATTCAAAATTTTGTGCGGGGACAATTCATACAGAATTTTTATCACAGCTGTGGTAACTCCATCTGGTCCTGGCGCTGAAGAAGGCAGAGAGTGAACAACAGCCGCCAATTCTTGAAACGTAACTTCCTTAAATTCTTCTAGCGGTAGTGATTTCAATTGGTATGGTGGAACCATTGAAGAAAACCTGTGTTCTAGGCCCTTTACAATATTTTCCAATAATTCGGACAATTGGCGTGGCGAAAGGACGAAAGAGTCAATTTTTGCTGGAACCGGAACCATCTTTCGTGAGCGTAAAAATCTAGAAAGGGTTTTCTTGTTTTTATAAATAGAGAGATAAGTGAATTTATTCTCGTCATACTCATATTTGGCTTTAGCTATCGTACGCTTGAAAGATACAGCAACGAATTGGTAATCACTCCAATTTTTCTGACATTGATTACAGATAAGTTTCTTCCAGGCAGCTTTCCGTTTTCGGTGAGCCCGCGTGCATTCTGAGTTCCACCACGGGCTAAAAGATTTACCTGTGGCGGAGTTTAAATTTAAAGCTGAACTCTTTAAGGAACGTTTTAAAACTGCACAGAGACTCATAGACCTAATATCCTTTAGCATATTCATACGGGAGAGCATCGTAGACTTCAACTCCTTTTGAAGTTTGTCATAATTTACAAATGTGTTATGTTTTTTTCTGAGGGGAATCACAGAAAAATCAATCTCAAATATAATAGGAAGGTGGTCGCTGTTGGTTGCACAGTGTATAGTTTTCCACGAGCATATAGTTAAAGATGAGCTGGAAAAAGTGAGATCGAGAGCTGATTGAGAATGGCCGCGAACACACGTAACAACTTTTGAATTTAGACAAGAAAGGTTATTGTCAAGAGTCCATTCCCACAGGCGTTTCCCACCCATTCAGTTTTAAATCCCCAAGACACATGATGAGAATTGAAGTCACCAGCGAGTATTATGTCTTTTTTGCACGAAGCTAATGCGATGTCTAGAGATCGGGTATCCTGCACACCTGCCGGGAAACATGAACTAGGGAAAAAGGGGAGCAGCCTGGAAGTGTTATGTCTAATGCTAAAATTTCACATTCAGCAGACATACATTGATATGATATCGTGGCCTTGTGACTAAATTTTGTTGAAATCAAGAAATCAACGCCACCACCTCTGGTAGGGCGATCCAAACGGAATAATCGATAATTTTTTAGCGAAAAATTTTGATCGTTTGAGAGCCAGGTTTTTTGTAATGCAATTATGTCTGGGGAAAATTCAGAAGAAATATATGATAAATCTGTAGTAGCAGAAGCAATCGAACGGCAATTCCACTGTAAGATTTTTAGAGAGCCTATGGTGAAGATAGAACGGTAGCGGAAACCGCCTGCTCTAAAATACTCTCTTTCAAGAAGTCTTTCTTGGAAAGATTCTCTTTTACAATTTTTTTGGTTTTGAGTTAGGGGAAATATTGGGGGAGGAGATCTGGTGCGTTTCAGACTCTTAAGTTTCATGTCTACATCCTGAAATTCTTCATAATCGTCTTTTAGGGGTTCTGGTTCCGTCTCTATATGAGTAGACAGTCCTGCGCAAGGAGAGTTAGTTACCGGATTGGGTGATGATGTTTGGTTTTGACCTAGATTTAGAATATTTGAAACTTGGGATGTTTGAACCTGGGTAGAGGTTGTGTTAATGAGCTGAGCCAGCTGACCAGACAGCCAAGGGCTCAAAAATAGTTGTCGCAAGACGTTCCATGGCCTTTTCTGTAGCCTTCTCTACTGCTTCTGCTATGGCCTTGGATACAGAAATATCTAAACCAACGGGTTGACGAGCTGTTACACCTGCGTAGCCCTGGGCTCTTCCTTGAACCTCAGTAAACGCTTCTCTACGGGAGCATCGCCTGCGTTCCACCACTTCAAGTATTCTTAATTCTTGCTCCTTCGCCGTGCAGTTCGAATAGTCTGCAGCGTGAGCTTCATGACACAGAGAGAATTTTTCTTCCGGAGATTTACAGTCTGCGCTGTCGTGATTTTCTCCGCATAGTCGGCATCGAGTGACGGACCTGCAGCCTTTTATGCTGTGCCCGAAACGCCAACATTTCAAGCACTGTAGTGGTCGTGGAGTTAGTGGCTCTACTTTGTATATTAGGGGCCATGCCTTAATTTCAGATGGACGGGCTGTTCCCGCGACCGTCACAATCACCGATTCCGTAAGCGACTTCTTGTTCTCGATAATTCGGTTGCATCGGTACACAGAAACAGCACCAGCAACTGAAAACAAATCCAATACCTCTGATGGGTCCAGGCTCGCGTCGACACCGCGAACTAAGCCTTTCGAGCAAGCAAGGTGTGCTGGAATAAGCGGGCTCACCGGATTTGATGCAAATTCGGAACAGTTGAGAAGTTCTTGAACACATTCCTGGTCTGATGAGCAGCACAGAATACCACCGCGATTAAATTGACGGACCTCGGTGATCTTCTGGAAGTGGGTGGTCGGCTTTCGAAGCTCCACTTGAATGGCTTTCGGGTTCTTCATTTGAATTGATCCCCCATTGGTAGGTACTAGAGCCACAGGGACAATCCCGTTGCCACTGCTTAAAAATTTGTCCATCGGCCACTCTCGAGCAGGGAGAGAAGCTAGCCAAGGGGAATGCCCTTGACCGGGAGAAGAGAGAGAGATCAGGTTAGTCTGACTGGCTTAAGCTCGCAACACACTAAACGAGAAGGTGAAAAAAGAAACGATATGCAATTCGAAATAAAAAAGAAAACTCGAAACGAACAGTATAATACCGCCGCCTGATACTTGACCACACCGACTTAGAACATGGTCACGTTCACTGATCCAGGAACCAGAGAAAGGCGAGCAAGGACCGAGCAGCTGACGAGGAATTGGGTACGGGTGGCAGATTACCCAACCACGCTAGGTGACCGTATTCTTCTTCTGCCCTCTCTGTTGTGCAAGAATTTTTCAATGCACTTTTGGCCATAATCAGCAGAGAAAAAGCAGGCCCCACAATCATATTCTACTTTCCATAACGGCTTAGCATTATACATGCACCAGTAGCAGGTTGAGCATGCAAGTATGTAGTGACTTTCGACGTTTCAAAAATAATGACCTACAGCTTGAAGCTTAACTAAAGGAATTATTTAGCAAAAAAAAACTGAATAATACAAACCTTCTGAAGGAACAATCCACTTGCTTGGCGAGTCCGTGCACGACGGCTTGTTTTCATCTGGCACAGCCCCCTTCTCGGCAACAGTGAATAAGAGGCCGGCAATGTGCTGGCAGGTCTCACTTAACCTGAAAAAGCGACCAGTATTTTTTACCTAAAAGTACTGTGAAGCGCGATATACCATCCCGCTGTTTTCTTCCAGTGCGCTTTAACATACTCAAAAATAGTGCATAACTCAAAAATTCGGGACGCCCGAGAATGATATGCTCCTTCCGTTTTTTTTTAATTTTTTTATTTATTGACCTTGCGCGACTGTCGATCGCGCAGCATATAATCGCCATTTAACCGCGAAATCACCGAATGTTTCGACAACCAAGCAGCGTCCTGCATTTTTTATTATTTATCGCACGACCATCGAACGCGTCATGTACGCGGCTTACAATCACGGAAATAACCGATGATAGTGCAAGTGCCCAAAGTGCGAGGGCGAACCTTCTACGCTGCTGCCGCGCTGTGAAATATTACAGAGAATCAGAGAGAAGCTGCATTCACATGCACGTAGGTGCTAAAAGCAAGATACTCGCCGGCGCGCATCATATGTTCGGTTCTCTCAAGCATTTCAGGACCATTGTAACGGTCACTGGATCACCGGGACAGGTCAACGCCTTCCCGAAACCGTAGTTAGTTTCCTAAATAGCGATAACCGCTTCAGCAGTCGCGACGGAGGAATGAAGCGTTGCTGGGGCAAGCTAATCTCCAGAAAGTTTGGAACGTAACAAATGTTGCGGCAGAAAAGGTTCTGCTTTGCATCACAGCTAGCTGATTTTCGGAGCTTTGCAAATGATAGCTTGAAAAAAAAGGGGACACGAGAGAGCGACACGCACACAGCGCTGACTTGCAACACTTTATCTAACTTCAACAGTCTATAAAATGATAGCTATTCGGCAAAGTCCCAACGGTTCAGCGCGTCCATATTGCATTTTCAAAAAACAGCTGAGTCAAACGTTTCTTACCCTGCAACACATTCGCAATGCGCTCCAGCGATGTTGCCCGAGGCTCGGAGGTACCATGCCGACACAGTGTACACACCTGCTTTCATAGACGGTTTGCACGCCACCCGCACAAGGCCGAGCTTTGCGTCAGCGGTACTGACGTTGAGCATAGAGCTCATCACATACCCTTCTTCTTTCAGAGTCCAGCCACGATGCGCTTGACGCACACTGTGTGTAACTGAGTGTAAATACTGCCAAACACAATCGCTACTTATCGTACACTGCGACAGGTCTGTTGTCCATCCGTTCACTGAAAATGCGAATAGTATCGGGTCTTCTTCAATCATACTGTAAGCATATGATCCTCGCTAGCGCAGGGCACGAAAATACACTTCGCAGAGACACAAGTTTTACGTCTTCGCAAGCACGAGGAAAGCGCATCCACAAAGTAAATGGCGTTGCTACTCTCGACAGTTCTGAGTTTTCCAAACAGATAGCCTCGCACCCAAAGCGCTGCAGCTTTCGGTGATGCGCTGTAGATGGCGCGCGTTTTCCCGCAAGTTGTGGATTGGCGCCCAAGCGCACAGATCGGAAATTCTCGGGGCTATGGTTATGGCTATGGCTTTCGGGGGCAAAATTAGGTCATCTTCGGCAACCTTGATCTTTGCCAACCTGCCCGCATTACAGATAAAATCGCCTGCGAAGAAATTTTGATTGGATTAATACTCACGCATTGACAATTAAAAGAAAAAAAATGTGGTTGATCCCTCTTATATAGGAATCGGTATAGAACACGAAAGTGAAACGTGTCTTCACAGAAGTAGTGTAATGATTATTGCACATTGATATATAATGTCTATTGGTGTTTTGTGGCTAAAGCGCCCTTAGGCGTTGATGCACCCACGCTGACGCCTGGTGGCACGTCTCCTCCATCACGACTACCAACGTCGATGACCATGAGCAACCGTCGTGCATATGGAAGCTGCACTACGCTGCACACGCTAGCACAACGCGAAAGACGAAGCACGTAACTGACACACTAATACAACGCGCAAGACAAAGCACGTAACTGAATCGTCACCGAGTCAAATCAGCGCGTACAGCGCGTCGTAATTGCAGCCTCCGCGATCAACTTCAGAAACATTTTCAGAGCTAATTGCGGAGGCCACGCTCCGCTGTGCTGAGTACGGTGAACGCCACCTAGGTGGCGTTGGTAGTGCTTCTTGATGCCAGCGTCCCTTCGAATGCTGGCATCGAGGCGTCGTAGTGCTGAGACCACCGAAGCGTTCACTGTCGGTGCGCGTTAGTGTCATAATGCAGTACTTCTCTTTTCTGCTCGTAGGCGGCGGCACCGCCCCGAGCAAGAGCGCGGGTACACGGAGGAGTGTTAGATATATAAGGCGCGTCTGTGTAGCTCTCTGCAAATGCGTTTGTGGCGCAATGGGTTAAACGCTCGGCGATCTATCGTCGCGGACCGAGAGGTCGTGGGTTCGATTTCCAAATTTTGCATGTTTGTGGAACTTTTTCTTCTGGTTTCTTTCTTTGTATTATGTTCTATGACGTATTTCCGTGACGGAAATACGTCAGTGAAGTCTTGGTGGACCCCGGCCACGGCCGGGCTCGACTGGCGCGCGCGCTCGCTTCTTACGGCCTTCTCACCCGTCGGGGAAACAATGGGAGAGTTTCTCAGCACGTTTCGCCGCCCGTCGGCGGTAGGGGCGCTGCGACCCTGACCCTTCTTCCCCTGCTCCGCGTACATGCGCTTGCCTTCGCGCTCGCACGATCGTTTTCCCGCGCATTTTATTCGGTGATCTGTCAGTGTTGTTCAGTATGCAGTAATTTGGGGGCTCCTGAAGACGGTCGTACGGCCTTTAGTACGCGCTGCCACAGCCAAGACTTGGCGCCGTTCAATGCACATCGGTATATAACTGCTGTGTGATGGTGCATTGCTGTCTTCCGTATTGCAAGTCCCGTTCCGGGAAAGCACCCGGTGTTTCTTTTCACCAGTTCCCAAGCAATGATCGAGTTTCTAGCCCGAGTTTCTAGCGCTTTTGGACAAGATAGCGTCAACTAATAAAGGGGAATTATAAGATGGACATAGCAAAGATCGTAGCCTTCTCCTCCGGATACGCTACTCGGCAAATACATAATTTCACTATAACTCCTTTTTCCTCACGCAGCAACTCTTTTAAGCATTCTTTTTTTCCGCGCACAATAGTGCACTGGGACCAGCTAAAAAATTACGTCGTCTCTGCGCCAACATTAAAGTTTTTCTTATCATGTTTACAGTGGCATTATTTTGTTTGTGGCATGTTTCCAGTGACAGTGTTTTACTTCTTTAGTGTAACGTTGCGTGTGCCCAACCTGTACGTTTTGTATTTATTCATATAACAGTTTTTTTATTAACCTGTGCATTTTCTGTACATACCAATGTATTCGTTATGCTTGTACCACCCTGCTAAAATCACTGCATGGTGATTGCAGTATTTATAAAATAAAAATAAATATATAAGAGCGTTTTCTTTTTCGAGAAAGCCTCCGAACACCTACCACGCAGGAGTGTACTAGAAGTACTCGAAAGACCAGTCCAGCCCTAGTATACAACGCGCTCCCATCTTGAGCTGCCCTGAAGGTGTTGACGACAGTCATGCGATATGATCCGCAAATCTAATTTCCGAGAAGTTTCTGAGAATACTCCTTGTAAATCAGTCAAACCAACTGACTGACGAAAACGACAAGCCTTCGGCCTCTGTACACAAGCCGCCAAGGAAACACTTTAGATTGTAATTGTGAATAAGACACATTTGGTGAGCTACTGTGTCCGTAAGAGTTTTCGCCTGAAAGTATGGCAATCATTGTAAGTGCATACGAGCAATAAATATTTATTTTCATTCCTCAAAATGCATTTGATGGCGGAGAGCTGTTCTCCCGGCGCATGCATCCCCAGTGAACTTAAAGAAGCTCGATATGTATTAATACGGTTACACTGTATCCATTTATAAGAAGCCTAGATGAACCATTTACGCGTCCTCTAAGATTAGGCGACTTGTTCTTGAATGCACGGTGAGGTAAGAAGCGCGCCCGACCCAATCTTCCAGCGTTGCGCGCGCTGCACAGATCGGCTGGGAACCGCTGAGCAGGGTGGGGTCGCAGCGCCCCCCTCCAAGCAGCGGCGATAGGCATGAACTAGCCCCGATGCGAAGGCCGTAAGAAGCGAGCGCGCGCGCCAGTCGAGCCCGGCCGTGCCCCGGCATAAAACACTTTCGTGTTAAAAAGGTCCGTATCTCGAATTTTTCTCTCGCATACATGTCTCCTGATGTCGGGGAATATTTTTTGTTTGTTGTTTTGTTTAGTGTAGCCAGTTCAGAAAAAGGCTTTGTTCATTTATTTTGGTCGGGCGGCTTGGAGAGAATTCAGATGGTGCTTGCTTTGTCGGTAGTGGTTTGGTGTTGTTACGTCTTGGTCGTTCCAGTGGACATTCTCAGAGCCGAGCAGCAAAAAAGACCACCGGTGCGAAAAACAGCAAACTTGTACCTCCAATTAAACCATCGACGACGTCGCTCAACCGGCGCATCCAATCTTTCGAGCTGCGTCGGACAGCTCTACTTCTGCAGGCATTGTCCGGCGGCGGGGGTGCTGTTGTGTCCCACCGCTTGCCTTCATCGAGGTGACGATAGCTCCCCCCCCCCCCCCCCCCCGCGTTCTTCCGAGCCCCACGACTAATAACCGCGACTAAACAAGAATGCGACGCGGGTGACGACATGCAGCGCCAGGCCTTCTCCGCGATGAATCAAGAATGCGACGCGGGTGACTTCAAGCAGCACCAGGCCCTCTCCGCGACGAAAGAATGCGACGCTGGTGAGGTCACCAACCATCCCGCCTCGTCCCGGCCGGCGAGAAGCCGAAACGGGGACTTAAGGCAGAATCGGCCCATTGTGGGAGGGAGTCGACACCAGCCACCCCGTCGGTCTTGTGTGCTCCTACTGCTACTTGTAGGCTATTACCTGCTATTACCTGCTATAGTTGTATATAATGTATCAAGCTTTTCGTCTCCTTATTGCTTGCTTCAAGAGTCCATCTCTCGCCTCGACCCCAAGTTGCAATAAAATTCAGAGTATTTCCTTTCTGCCTCTGTTGTCCAATAGCAACTTTCCAGCGAGTGATGAACATTGTTCTCGCTGGTCTCGTCCAGCTCGACGATCTGAATATTCGTTTGGCGACATTTGACAAACACCGGAAACGACTGCGGCATGTTCTCGAAGCCATCCGATCAGCTAACTTCACCCTTAAAGGGGCCCTGAACTACGATTCGGGCAGGGTGAAATAACATAGTCCACGGGTAGCATACGCTGTTGTGAACATCTCAGTCAAGTTTTGCTGTTGTGTGCGGTGCGTAGAGCTCGCAAGCGGAGCTCGAAGTTACCTTTCTCTCAAACGCTTTCGTTTCAACAGAGGCCATGATCCTCACACTCTTCTGTGTGCTTTATTACGTAATAAAGCACATTCCAATACGGCGGCTACTATTGGTCACTGCGGTCGGTTACACCGTGGCCGTCGTGGGGTGCTGCCACATGTCCACTGGCTAAGCGCACTGCGGCTCGCTTAGGACAACCACGTTTGGCTTGCGTTTGGCGCATCGTAGGCACCAAAATCGGAAGTGGTGGCATCTACGTTACCATCCTAGCGTGCCTCAAAATAAGAACTGGTTTTGGCACGTAAAACTCCACAAAGAAGAAGATACATTTACATCCAAAATGAAATTTCAACTGTGCGCCACCGTGACGTTTCGAACACAGAGCCTTGGGGCCCCGCCCCACTCCGCCGTAGCCTTTGCAGTGCAAGGTATTGAAGAAAGAAGGGGGACCACTGCAAGGCAGTGTTTCATAGCCAATAACTCCGCTTCTGCTGAACATATTGGAATACTTTTTGCGGCGAAGTATTTCTGAAATAGCCTATTTTCACCTCAAATGTCTTCACTTCCATAAAAAGTGGTTCAGAGCCCCTTTAAGCCCCAGAAGTGTCACTTGGGCTACATGGGGCTGATGTTTCTGGGACACGTAGTCAGTGCTGAAGGCGTTAGCCCCGATCCTGAGAAAACTGCCGCTGTAGCCACGTTTCCAACAACCGACACGAAAGACACACTACAACCTATATTCGAACACCTAGAAGGAAGAAACCCGTCGATACCCCGGCATGTCGCTCGAGGGTTGCCTTTTTGTTTACGGCATGACGTATTGTACAAGAACTGCGCTGCCAACAGCAAGACCTACCTTTTGGAACTGGTCTTGGCGTCGTCGTATTTTCGTTGGGCTGCAGTCGGGTGGATACGAGGTCTTCAGCGCGTCGAGTATCAGCGGCCTCGCCTCGGAAGGTCGCTGTCGTCAGTTTTCCCAGCGTGGACTTCATAGGCGGGAAGTTTGCATTTTTCTCGGCGGGGGGGGGGGGGGGGCGACCAGCCTTCTGAAACCTCTATATATATATATATATATATATATATATATTGTCACGTGCAACAGAAGGCCTTCAGAGCAAGAAGTACTGCACCGACAGAGACGAGTACTAGCCAGGAAGATGGCTGACACCAAAAACGCAAAACCTCTTCTTCTTCTCTTCTTGCCTGAATATATACTGGCTCGCCAGATACCCCAGAAAGCGGATGGGGAAACGGCTCCGCGGTAGCTCAATGGTGAGAGCATCGCACGCGTAATGCGAAGACATGGGTTCGTTCCCCACTTGCGGACAGTTGTTTTTTCAGCCGTTTTCATTTCCATTAATTTATAATTTCTTTAATTCAATTAGTACAAGTAGTGTGACCTATGTTGTTCTTGGTGTGATTGTTTGTTGGCTTCTTGTGATATATATATATATCCTTTGGTCACAATTTTCGATTTCTCGCTTTATAGCGAAAATAATTATGCCGACACTCGAGGCAAATTTTTGCTGTGGTCGTCACCGCGATGTTCCGTATTCAATCCAAAAGCCATATAAATGAGCGACTCATACACTATGGGTGCGGGAAAAAGCACGTAACAGTGAGCCGAAAAGGATGGCGGCTTGATGGGCATTATATTCCCACGCGCTCAATATTCGGGTTAGTTGTAGGTCACGTAATCAAACGCGAATCAGAAGGACAGCACGCGTCTTCTCCTCTAGCCCTGCCGTAGCTGTGCATGACTGCTCTGCTGACGCTGATGCGGCCCGCGTGACATATCTACTTGTTGGTATTCATTGGTGGGTGCAATGACAAAGGGCGAGCAGGGATGGCTGCTAACTTCATGCGGGCTGTCTTCCTTGCCGGGCTGTCTTTCCGCGCCCCTAGCGTTGCAGAGTTAGGAGATAGAGGTTATTGCAGATCACTGACAGAGGCCATTTGTAGTGGACCTAACAATAGGCGGATAATGATGAGGAATCTAATTCTCGGGGTTGCGGAGAATCGCGCGGCTGTACGAACCATTCGCCTCCGCTGCCGCCGTTCTTCATAATGCTTGCATTGTGAAAGCGAGTGCTCGAGGTCATCCAGTGAGGTATTTACAAGTTTACATGTCCGTGCATTACACTATGCTTGCTATTTTAACTTTAGGTGAATGTTTACTACAATGTATATGGCCACTATAACTAACGTATAGACACGTGTAAGGGCCGCCCTTTTCTGTCGCGATATTGACGGGTCTTTCATGGGACCGGGAAATTTGACCTCATTTTTCCAACTACGAGTATGAAATCCGCCGTAAAACTCCGCGATCGCCTCCTCTCGAAAACCAGTAGCGACGCGTGAATGTACACTGCGCGCGACAATTCGCTGTTGAGCACAATCAGAATCAGCGCACGGAACGCGTTTGCTTCTCGGTTGGATTTGTTTTGGGTGCGAAGCACGTTATGCACCCGGGCTGTCGGCGTCTCCTGTCGTAACCGTCCTCGAGGTCACGGTAAGCAAGCGGCTCGTGCTCGCACTCGAAGCACCTTATGCGCTCCGACTGAGGGCGTCTCCTGTCGTCGTCGTCTTCCACAGCTGGCTGCGTTGAAGCAGGCAGCTCGTGCTCGCGCTCGGCACGCGTTTGTGCCACTGCTCCCGCGTTCGTCGTCGTCGTCGTCGTCTTCCACTGCTGGCTACGTTGCCGCTCATCATTTCAGCATAGAATTTCCCTTCTCTGCTGTCCTAATGGGTAGGCAGCGTTTACGGGGTTATTAGCCATTGCTTAAGGCATCACTGCACGCTGCGCACCTCCACAGGTGCGCAGTGGAGCTGCATTTCACTCAATGGGTCATTCGAGCACCGAGTTTTTTTTTCTTTCGACTTCCTCAACCTCCCGTCCCCCCTGCTTACCTCCCTCACTCTCTATTTAACCTTTCCCAGTATATGAAGTTCTGGCTGCCTGCCTGGCTGCGTGCATGTGCGCTGATTTCGACACGACGCGCTGCGCATTAGAGCGTTCGTTTTTAGCGTATTGGGTTCGCCCGTCTTTTTTTTAAATATTGGTTGTCATGTTGGGGGTGCGGCCCTTACACGGGCGCGATCCTTATACGGATTTACATGCTCAGAGTATTCCTTCGTGTAATTGTCTTCTACTTCGCTATGACTAATACTGCTTCGCCTGCCCGGCCAAACTGCACTCTTTCTTTTTAGCACGTTGAGTCCAAGTATAAGCGTTGCTGCGCATGACTTCTAGACTTCTATTTATTCTGATTTCAAGTGAATCCGGCTTGGCGTCATTTCGGTGACTGAGCGAATTCTATATGCAAGGTGTTTCAGCGAACACTTTCCAAAAAGTTTTAAAGGTTGCCTGTGGCAGATAGCACAATTCTAGCTCATGAGCTCGTCTACTCGAAGAGGCGGACATTGCACAAAAATCTGAAATGCGTAATCTACTAATAAACAAAACAAAACTAACCAATTAAGTTTTTTTGCTAATTATCTTATGACCCATGTTGACATTTACAAATTCTAGTCGTGTAGTTCGGATCCACTTGGAACTAATTCTCAGGCTGACCCAGTGTCGAGAAATTAATTGTCTAACTTTGCGGAGAAATGCATTGGCGTGCCAGTCACTTTCTTAACAAAACGTCGTTTTATACACCGATGCACACAAGTATGAATAGTTATATAAATTATGGGGTTTTATATGCAAAAACTACGATCTCATTATGAGGAACGCCGTAGTGGAGGATTCTGGAATAATTTAGACCACCTGGGGTTCTTTAACCTGCACCTGAATCTAAGTATACGGTTGTTCTAGCATTTCGCCCTCATCGAAATGCAGCCGCCGTGGCCGTGATTTGATTACACGACCTCATGCTTAGCAGTCGAACACCATAGCCACTAAGCAACCACGGCGGGTAAGCACAAAAATAACTGGAGCGCCAATGCATTTCTGCGCAATGTTCGGGAATTAATATCTTGAAACGTATTAGTTTAGAATTATTAGTTATTAAACTAATTAACTTATTGGTTTAGTAGAGAATTAGTTCATAGTCCATGCGCCTTGCGAACTCCACGGCTAGAATTTGTAAATTGCAACATGGCCCATAAGTTAATATGTTAAAAACCTAATTGGTGATTTTTTGTTAATTAGTTGATTATGCGTTTCAATTTTTGTGCAAGTAATGTCCGCCTCTTAGAGTAGACCAGCTCATGAACTAGAATTGTGCTATCTGCCACAGGAAACCTTTAAGAATATTTTGAAAGTGTTTGCTGAAACACCCCGTATTTATGGCCTCTGCATGTAACAGGCGATGTTTCAATCCCTAATGCGTAAATGTTGTGAATAATTAGAAGAGCTTTCTTTCCTTTTTTGTCGCCAGTCGTTAGCATTGCCTACATGAAAGAGAATCAATATTTAGACACAAATCACTCACGTGCTTTTCACACGCCGTTGATAGAAGACTCTGCCGAAGGGGTCACTAAAGTCTGCAGGTTTTTTTTTTTCAGGGTTAAAAAAAGTACGCAAAGTAATTTGAAGTGAGGTGAACATACATCAACATATTTATTGCCTAGGTATAGGCTATCCATTTAGTTGGCTACCTCCTTCCTTTAAAAACAATATATTTTGTCATGTGCATATATTTAAATATATTGCGTCTGCGCATGGTGTTTCTCAGCGGAAATTTAAAAAAGAAATGTTGATGTCAGGAAACACGGATGAGGTAGCCGCCGCTGGTGCTTCTAATGCGCTTGCCCTCCTATTGTCAGGATTTTCCGAAATAAAGCGAAAGTATAAATTAAAAGTCGTGCACGTCCGCGCCAACAATGATGCCGGAAGCTTTTAGCCACTAGAAAATTGAAAAATTATAGACAACGCCAAAGAATTCTCAAATTAAGTGGGTAACAGAACTCCGCTAATGACACTTTAGGGGCGAGGGGGGGGGGGGGGTAGGCTACGCACCGCCGGGGGCCCGAGGGGGCTCTAGCCCCGGAGCCCTCCCGTAGTCGGCGCCTATGGTGGACTTGGTGATCGACCCTGCGTCGTCCTCGAGGCGGTATCACTAGCAAGTAAATCTCGTCACGGTGAGGCTGAGCATGACTCGCGCTGTAATGTGCCCGATCTGCGCTGCTGGTCGATCAATTCTGCGATGTCGGCAGGCCTCTAGCCGAACCCGAATAAGGGCGAATCGATAGAAATACCCCACAGTCCGAGTCGTCGGTATGGGCACTCCTGATGCACGTGACAAACCTCTGATTTCCTCGTTGGTGTACGGCGGTCGTCGAAGAACGGTAGCGGAGTTGTCGAAGAGGTTTGCGCCGATTGCAACGCGAGTGGCGAAGCAACATAAGTAGGTGCGAAAGCTTGGGCGGGGCGCAGCAATCTTTCTGCGTAAGTCGTGCTCCGGGACTCGCTTGGCAGTGGCGGTTGTTCATTGCTGGAAAGAGATGCCTCAAGCGCGTGCTGTACTTGGTTGCGTACGACGCTGGCGAATGAGCTCACTGGAGGTGGCGACGTACCGTGTTGCTTCTGCAGCTCAACGCGAACCGCTGAGCGAATCAACTCGCAAAGCAAGGCGACATCGCACCCGAAGCCTACTGTTGTATCCGGAGTGGACGCGGCATTGACTTGTTGACTTTACATGTTGGACCGCTGCTGAAGTGTCGTCTTCATAGCAGTGGCTTCGGTAAGGAACTCCGCAACACTCTTCGGTTGATTCCGAACAAGACCGCCAAAGAGCTGTTCCTTTACTCATCCCATTAGGTGACTCACCTTTTCTTCCGACATGCATGGATCGGCACGCTCAAAGAGACGCGTCATGTCCTCCACGTACATCGTGACGCTCTGGTTGGGCTTGTGAACGCATGACTGCAGGGATCGCTCCGCTTTTTCCCGCCGATCGGGGCTGAAGTAATTCTCCAGTAGCTTGCGCTGGAACTCAGGCCATGAGGACGCTTTCACGGTTCATAAACCACGTGCAAACACAATCATCGAGGCTGAAGTAGGCGTTCCTGAGTTTGGTGGTATTGTCCCACTCGTTAAACACAGCTACGTGCTCGAACTCAGACAGCCAATCTTCCATGTCTTGAAAGGTGTCGCCTTGAAAAGCCGTCGGCACTCGGGGGTTCAGCAGCGGTATGTAAGTCGGCATCACCCTTTTCGTAGTGTTAGCAGTCGTCACTTTTTCCTGGAGGTTTCCAATTTCTGGGGCAAGGCCTCGGATTCGCCAGCTTGTGCGGTGAGCAGGAGTCAACTCCAATTGCAGAGCGGTGTTATTGCTACCAAGTGGGGTGTCCTGCATAAGTCGAGTTTACCCGCAACCGCCACCAAAGCTGTCCCGAATACACTGTTCAAGTACTCGCTGAGTGAGTCGCCAAGCGTTAGCAGTTTTCTGAGTGTAAGCGTCGACGAGCGGTTCCACGATGAACCTCGTTCTCTCCTTCTTGAGTCCCTTGCTCTGCCACACCATATGGCAATATTGTGAAGCTTTTGGTTGAAAGCCGCCAGCTTAGCCACGCTGTCAGCAAGGCTACAGTTAGCTTAAATGAGCAACTCTTGACCAGACTCAATGTCACTGATGTTTTTTTCGGAGCCAGGCCAGCCTTTATGAGTCTCTGGGCACGCTCAAGCATTGATTTTGATCACTCAAGCCACTTTTCAATAGTCTGTTTCTCCTCGAGAAGCAACTGGCTGGCTCAGTATAGATAGTCTTCCCTTTTTTGAGACGCTCGGAATAGACCTTGTGGGAATTTTTGACTGCCTTGACGATCTCCGTTGTCCATGACACACTGCATCCATGGGTCGCTATAGAAACGTTTCATGTAGGTTTTCGCCTCGCGGATGCCATTGAGGGCCGCGATCCCTAAGCTTGAGCGATTGTCTATGACACGCTTGTTTTTACGAACGCCACGTTCACAATCTGCGTTCGCGTGCGGCAGAGGCAGCAAGGCTCGAACCGACACAGAAATTGCAGGGTACTTCTGGCTGTTAGAGGCAATAATTATCTACTCAATAATTATCTACTCGAGTGCTGTGCAAATAGGGTTTCTCAATCACAGACTGGCAGTGACACATTAAAGCAGCCACACATTAAAGTGGCTAAACTGGATGTCCCTTACCAAGAGACAGAATGAAATGCGCACATTTTCCATTTACTTGAAAGACGCGCAAACTTTCATTGAAAGGTAGACTGGCACTCACCCACAGTCCCTTTCGGCACTTTCTCGGGGCCTTTTTGTGTATGTTTAGCTTGCGTTCCGCCCGCTCTGTTAATATTGTTGCGCCAATTAATAATACCGCATTGTCTGCGAACCTTGCACTGGCTTTAAAAAGTCTGTGTTCCTCTACAACGAAGGTAAAACAGCAAGTTAATGTGCACTCTACAACTTATTTTCTTTTTCTTATTCGCTGTGAAATGCAAGCAATTAATGAGTTCAATTAGATAAGCTAGGCCACGGTCATGGTACTTTAGTAGTTTCATCAGGTTGCTTCACACGATATTATTGTTTAACGCACTTGCATGGTTACGCACGCGCGCGACAGCACGGTGACAAAGATGTAACTATTTGATGAGCTAAAATCACCAGGTAGTTTCATTTCAGGTAAAAGTGACCACTGTCTTGCGTCAATTTAACAACACCACAATGAAGAGCGAAAGGAAATTATAATAGCCGCCTTTCAACTCAGTGTTACCACGCCACCCGTCTAGATTCTGCCGTGTCACACATGATCTTTGTGTAATGCCGTACTTTAGCTTTCCTGTTGTAGCAGCGAATCAAAGTACAAAAGCACAAGACTTAATTGTGAGGGAAAATTAGTTCGCCGTAATGGCATCAGAACCACCACATATTAAAAGAACGTCTCTGGTCGCGTAAGCACTAAGCGAGAGTCATGCGACTATCGCAGTTAACATAATGCAGTTATCGTAATATTTTGTGCATGACGCGATATGACATGAATGCACGCTTACTACTCTTTTTTTCTACTGCTGAGTGGTGTTCACACCATCCCCATTCTAGTTTCGTGGCGTCACAGAGTTTTCGGAGTGATCAACACACCATGACAAGTCACTAAAGCGCGGTGTTCACATCTCGCTGCTACCACTTCATTTAAGTAACACAAGGTGAAGTGCTTTTTTTGTGATGTTCCCGAAACACGAAGCGATAAAAAATTGATATGATTGTGGCGAGGGGAGGGTGCGACAGTCACGTATCGTGCGCTCGACACGAGTAATCACTGATCTTACTACAGCGCAACGACGCCCGCGCAACGCTAAGTGCTTTTGTACACCGTAAAAAATGGAAGTCAGCATTTATGACTGTGCTGCCGCCACGGAAGAAGCAGCATTTAAAGCTATTCACGCCGTACACGGCACCTCGTACTGACGCCGAGCTGTCCCCAAAGAACAGGCTCTGCTGGAACTGTCGCATTTTCATCACCGATCGGAGGCAACACGAGTGACTGAATTCACGCGTCAATTTATACAACGCCGCAAACAACTGACGCTACGTGGGCCTCGCGCACATCTTCACGTCATCGAGCTGTGTAAAAGAAACGGGCTGATCGGATACCGTTGCATTTGTTCAGCGACGGTGGCGCGGGCGGTCTACTCCTTCAATCTGGCAAATGACTACTTCAAATCTTACAGGTTGGTAACTAAGCTCCCATATATTTTTTTTTCTCTGTTCCGCCCACTACCACGGCATTTGTAATTTACATTAGTAGTGGCACGTGTTTAAAAGTGCTGTACCTTAGACGTGCAAATTGAGAATGGCTGCATGTAACTTGTATTTAGTGTGCAAAGAGCCGTTTGCGGAATCTGCGAATTCCCAACATAATCAGAATCTAGCTACGGTTACCACATTGGCAGTGGCTCAGGGGTCACCAAAACAGCATTTAGATCAAGTGACGAGGCGACAAAAAACATGAAAATGTGAAGCGTGTATAATTTTAGCATTTAGTATAATTGGCATCAAAAAAAAAAAAAAACTGGCCATAGCACACATGAAACATTGGAAAAATACTGGCAGAAATTAATGGCAAGTTGCCATAAATACCCGCGATAAAATGCAAAGTGATCAACTAATGCAGCTAAAGGAAACACTCCCAAAACGTGGAACAATCAGTCCAACATTTGTCGGTGCAGTAGGACGACGTACTCGGTGAAATGAAGGAGTCATCTCAAATAGCTACTCTAAAGACAGGAGTGGAAAAAGCTGAAGTATAGCCAATGACATTCGGGAAATTAGAAACGGCGACAACACGTTGTATACTTTGAGCAATATAGCCGCGTCAAAATTTAGAAATTTAGGGTCTTCCGCAAAGTCAAAACGGACACCTGCTTGATAAACTAAATAACCAAGTCGTTCGATTACCTTACTGAGCTCACACGAGCAGAAATTGACGACTTGCAAAGGCTTCCGGCTAAGCCAGACAAAGAAGCAGCGGTGCCCGCTCACTTTGTGTCACGTGTCACAAGGGACGAATCTTATCTCTACCTCCTAGACAATCTGACAGCAGAAAATAAGAACTGTTATGGATGATGAGGGCTAGAACGTAAAAAAAAACACTATCAGTTTGCTCTCTCAAAAAAGTAAAGTTGCTTGTGCGCAATGCAAATGGCGTGCGAGCTATCCAGATTGAATTCTCGAGAAGCCGATTTAGATGAGGTGCAGTGAGCTCGTGCACATTTCCAAGGTGTCTTCTATCTAATTAAGCATTCTTTTTTTCCACTGATGACGGAATCATCTCACATAATTTATCATAAGAGCTTGGCTTTCAACTCTGTTTCGTACTCCCGTCTTTTTTTTTTTTTGGCGAATGATTGGTTGTCTATTTTCATGTGCATAGCAGGAGCTTGAGCGGTAAGCGCGTTGAATTTGAAACAGCTATGGATGCATTGTATAATAAATACATTTGACATCCTTGCATTTACAGAGACGGGCGTTTTGTCGGTTTCCGACGTCAATATTGTTGATCGTTACATATGCGAAAGTGTCTACAGAAAAAATCGTTTAGGTGGTGGTTGTTCACTTTAAACCTTATATTAAAAATAAGCTAAAGTACTATCGAACTATCGAGCGGCGCGGTTAGCAGGCGCACTTCTTTCTTCTTGTGCCCTTGCGCTTGCCCTCTTCTCGCTACTACAGGTGACATTTTCCCCCTTCCTCGGAAAGAGCATAGGCTCGATGCTGAAGAAGTGGCGTGGGAAAGAAAACAACAACAAAAAAACATCAAAAAACAAAACGGAAAACACGCTCAATGAAGATGCTCGCACACAGAACAGAGTGAGAGCTACAGCGGCGCAGCTAGATACAATTCTCTACCCTTCTAAAATAGAGAGGTAAGCGCATTAGGTGCAAATGGGAGCGTAAAAATCACGAACGCGCCACGTAGGGCTTCATGCGTACGACGTGAACTACGTCAGGGCTAGGTGGTTGTCTACGCCGTGTTTGCGCCGCACTGTTTGGAACGACTACATAGTTAATGTCACTAATGCGGTGGAGCACTTTGCATGGGCCAAAATGCCGGCTGAGCAACTTTTCACAAAGGCCACGGCGGCGAACAGGTATCCACACTAACACTTGGTCTCCGGGACTGTAGCGCACTTGCCGGTGACTGATGTTATAGCGCCGTGCGTCTGCGTGTTGCTGCTCACCGATGTGCAGCCGCGGAAGCGGGCGAGTCTCCTCAGCACGCTGAGCAAGTTCTTCGGCGTCAGTAGTTAGAGGCTCGGCGTCGTGGCACGGAAGCATAGTGTCCAGCATCGTCTGTACTTCGCGGCCGTAGACGAGGCGAAATGGTGTGAAGCGCATTGTTTTTTGTGGGGCGGTATTATACGCGAAGGTCACATAAGGCAGGATACTATCCCATGTTTTGTGCTGGACGTCGATGTAAATAGAGATCATGCCTGTGACGGTCTTGTTTATTCGCTCCTTAAGGCCGTTGGACTGCGGATGGTAAGCGGTCGTCTTTCGATGCCTGGTGTTGCTAGTTGAAAATTTTCGTCCGTGAGCTGTGTCGTGAACACCGTTCCTCTGTCTGTGATTACAGTGGATGGGGCACCATGACGCAAGACAATGTGACACATGAACAACTGCGCTACCTCAGAAGCCGCGACTCCTGGGAGCGCCTCTGGCTCGGCATAGCGGGTTAAATAGTCAGTGGCAACAATCACCCACTTGTTGCCGTCAGTTGACAGAGGAAAAGGCCCAAGAATGTGCAAGCCGACTTAGTCGACTTAGTATGGGGAGGTTCGATGGGTTGCAATTACCCGGCGGGCTTCAGGGTTGGTGACTTTCATCGCTGACATTCACGGCAGCCTTTAAGATACTGTTTGACGCTTGCCAAAAGCCCGGGCCAGTAATACATCTCGCGTACTCTAGCAAGCGTTCGTGAGGAGCCGAGGTGGCCAGATGTGGGCTCGTCATGGCAAGCGCAAAGAATATCGTCCCGCAAGTCTTTGGGAACTACTAGGAGGTAGGCTCGGTCATTCGAGCGGCTGTTCTTCTTGTACATCAGATTGTCTCGTAGACAGAAGGACGTCAAGACGCGACATAGATGACGAGGTATGGTTGTTTCACGGCATTCTAAGTGGTCGTCGAGAGGTCAAATTTCAGCGTCGTCACGCTGCTATCTGACCAAGTCCGACGTAGTAAGGGCGCCCTGGAAACCGTCCTCTGACTGTCGACTGACAGATTCGGCGGGAGCACACCACAACGTGTCGGCGTCTTCGTGCTTGCGGCCAGACCTAATAACTATAGTGACGCCAAATTCCTGTAGCCACAAACTCCACCGCGCCAGTCGTCCTGAAGGATTGCGTATGTTCGCCAACCAACATTGAGCATGGTGGTCTGTCACCACTTTGAACGGACGACCGCAGAGATAAGGGCGAAACTTCGTGGTCGGCCACACGACCGCTAGACACTTCTTTTCTGTAGTAGAGTAGTTCGCCTCGGCAGGGGACAGCGAGCGGCTAGCATAAGCTATTACTATTTCAATGCCGTCTTGACGTTGGACGAGTACAGCGCCAAGGCCGATTTTACTGGCACCAGTATGCACCTCAGTGTCAGCCTCTTCGTCGGAATGTGCCAGGACGGGTGCTGACAGCAGGCGTTCATAGAGAAAGGAATTCAACAAGAGGGGACACGCCCATAAGACCCAGCGGCCGAATCTACTGCAGCGTGCCAAGCGGGCGGTGCCAATCACTTACATCACTTCCGGTTTCGGTTTTGGGCGTGCGTATTTTGAACGCAAGCTAGCACGCCGGCTGCTCCCCCCCCCCTCTCCTTTTTTTGCTCTTCGTGCAGAATCGGTTTATTATTTAGTAAAAATGATTGCGAACGATCTCGTAAAGTCCCATCTAATCTGTGCCACGAGCAATTTCACAAAGTAGACGCAAGACCTTTTGTGCAATGAGGAAATATTTATTTTGCTCTATATAAAAGCTCGTTCCGCGCTTTTCGTGCGTTCATCCAATGTTGTGACACCAGCAGGTAAGGCAATAGTTCCTGTATGAAGCCCCACCGGACGGCACCAGCTGAAAAAAAAAGTGAATTACAACCATGTTACATTTGCAAGCACGTAACAGCATGTTACAAGCATGAGTCATTTTGGTATTTAGACATAGGAATGCTGCGTGTACAGGCGAAACGTGCGAAAGCGGTGAATGGGTGGCATTACAAACAAAAGCAATTCGCTTTTGCATACATGGCGCAAAAAAGAAACCCCGACTCATCCCAAACATATATGAAAACTTCTGATTTCCAAGCGTTCCCCCATTTCCGGGCATTATTTCCTGCACTTTGGCAGCACAAATACACGAGCGACTTCGCGTTTCCAAAACTTGGCCTCGGGCGACGCGACGATACGCTACATACAGAGACGGACGCAACAGGCACTCAAGACAAATCCGTGCGTGCAATGCCTTTTTTCAGTCCTTTAGAGGGCGTAATTTTCGAATTACAGGTTTCTGATATGTCCGTCGTTCGCGCGTTCTGCCGGCGCCAGCAGCACACCCTATGTTATCACTCTTGGCAATCGCCCATCGCGTTTTCAACAGGCGTGGGTACCGAAAGAAGGTTTATGTTGTTGCGCAGCCACAAAAAAAAAAAAAAAAAACGTCACAGACTTGTCCCTCTAAGATTCATTACGCCAAACTAACTTTATCACCGCGGCCGACTTGCTTATCGCTAACTGCGTCACAGCGCGCTGAGCGGCCAGCGTGCCTCAAAAGTACCCCAGAAAGTAGCGAAATTACTTTTCTGTAATGTCTGGCGTCAGAGAAAGCGGCACAAACGTCTCCTAGCAAGATGCACTAAACTACACACCGCGGCTGAGTTCTCGCTAACTGCGGCACGGCGCCCTGTGCGGCCAGTGTGGCTCAAAAACCGAAATAAGTTACAATAGTCCCATAGGAAGCGTCGGAAACATGTCTCAGCACGATTCAATAACTCAAATTAACTGCGCCAGGATGGCCGAGCTGTTTTTCGCTAACTGCGTCTTAAGTCTCGGTCCCGTGCCGTAAGCCTAATTGCGTCGTAGACTGTGAAACAAGATTTCTCACCTTGCCGTAGTCCAATAGTGCAGTGGTGTCTTGTCCCAGTGCAGAAGGAACGCAAGAATACGCCGAGAGCCCACTAAACCAGGTTACATTTAAAAAAGAAAAAAGGAGACAGACGGGTCGCCGCTCGCGAGCGCTCAAACGCGCGCGCAGCCATCCTGGCTGGCTTCGGGGGAGTGTCTGGCGGATGACGCATGTATCTGGCGCGTCATTGACCTGTGGCTAGGTAAGGTAAGGAAAATAAGTCGCAAAGCTTAAGTTCATTTATACGCAAAGCGTTTTAGTTTTCGCGGCAAAGAATTAAAAAAATAAATCAATGCCTGTTAACTTGAGTTCACTTTCTTTTTTTTCGATGCTCGCGGCAGCTAACGTTCGGTGTCAAAAGTATAGCGTGACGTATGGTGACGTGTTTCCTGTTGCCAGTTTTTGCCGAGTGTCCCCTCTTCTTGAATTTATTTCTCTATGATGCGTTGGCGTAGTTCAGCGAAGGCCGCCTGTCGCTCATTCGTCCAGGCAAATGACGTCTCATCCCTGGTAAGGCGGGTCACGGGTTCCGCAATCTTCGAGAAGTTGTCGATGAAGCGGCGATAATACGCACACACCCCAGGAAGCGTCGGACGGACTTCTTGTCGGCAGGAGGAGGAAAAGCTGCTACAGCGGCAAGGTTGTCGGGATCGGGTCGAACTCCTTTGGCGCTTACGACGTGTCCGAGAAACTTGAGCTCTTCATAACCGAAGTGGCACTTTTCTGGTTTAAGCATGAGATCAGCCGATCGTAGCGCTTCTAGCACATGCCGCAGGCGATGAAGATGTTGCTCAAGTGTTTCAGAAAATACAACTACGTCGTCGAGATACACACGGCAAGTGTACCACTTAAATCCAGCGAAGACGGTATCCATCATTCGCTGGAACGTTGCTGGGGCTGAACACAAACCGAAAGGGAGCACTCAAAATTCGTAAAGGCAGTCAGGAGTCACAAAGACAGTTTTCTCGTTGTCTCGTTCGTCTACCTCGATCTGCCAGTATCCACTTTACAAATCGAGTGACGAAAAATACTTGGCACGCTGCAGACTTTCTAACGAGTCGCCGATACGTGGCAGTGAGTACACGTCCTTTTTAGTTACGTTGTTGAGCTTCCGGTAGTCGACGCAAAACTGTGGCGTTCCGTCTTTCTTTTTGAGAAGAACGACCGGAGACGACCATGAGCTGTTCGAAGGTTCAATCACACCGTCTTCAAGCATCTCTTGTACATGCGTACGAATCGCTTCCCGTTCTATTGCCGACACGCGGTGGGGCTGCTGGGATATAGGGCGTGCGTCGTCGCATGATCCTGTGCCTTGTAACTGAAGTCTGGCGTATCTTAGATGAGCTTGCGAAGCATGCCCTGAATTCAAGCAAGAGCTCGTGCAGTCAACACTGCCGCTGCCCCTGAACAAGCGCCTTGCGCCGTTGATACATTGCCCCAGGTTGTCCTTCCGCCACGGCGTTCAAAATGGGTCCAGGTTGACCGCGAAAAGCAGCGCGACTGGTGCACGTCCTCGATGAGAAGCCATTTGAGGCATCCAGTCAGTCTTATTCGAGAAGACAGCGTGAAAGTCATTTCTCCTGTTCCATCACCATGCACAAGTGTTAATGTCCGAACACGATGCGTGTCTTGCAATCTGAAATAATAATAATAATAATACTTTATTGATGACTTGAGTGTGGTACAATACAAGAATCGGGCCTGCCAAAGCCGCAGTGGGCTTGAACGGCAGTGCCTGGCAGACAGCGACAGAGCCATCAGTAACAAGTTGTTAGGATGTAGAGAACAGTGAAAAATAAAAAAAGCAGACAAAAAAAAAACACGACAGGCTTCTTATCACGCATTAATGTGTCTAAGAGCCTTTCTGAGACCACATTTCGTCTTCACGTCTTGTATGCTTTGGGGTATTGAATTAAGCATTGTGGGGACGTAATAGTTACGGAGTCTTCGACCGTATCTCGTCTTACAGCGGGGTGTAACATAAGGATTCTTCGGTCTGAGGCAACGAGCAGGAACACAAGGAATTTTATACTGGCTTCTCCAAAAATGCTTTAGGACTACAGTTTCTAGCAGCATAGAATTGAAATCTGGTAAAGACAAAGTTTTAAACACATAAGATTTGGGGGAGACATCATATGCAACATGCTTCAGAATACCACGAAGGACGGAGTTGACCCGGTTTACCAAATGTTGAGCGCCATGACCATATGTAGATATCCCATACCGGATTACACTGTAGCATAAGGCATGTACTACAAGCTTTCGGACAGACATTGGTATGTAAAATTTTATATTATACAAAACACAAGACACTGCGCGAAGTTTTTGACAAATATGTGCGAAATGAGAATTCCAGGATAAATCGCTGTAAAAAAAAACACCAAGGTATTTAATTGAACAAGTTTATTGCACAGGGTCACACGAACAGGGATTGCAATGTGACGTGTGCAAGTATAATGGGGACGACAGGGTAACTTGCCTCACAGGGTTGTGGAAACAGATTAGTTGAGTTTTGGACGCATTGACATCGACTACATTATTCCGAAACCAGTCCATAACTTTTGCTGTTGCCATTTGTAAAGAAGAAATGGCGTCAGAGTAACTTCGAGCGTATGAAACAAGGACAGTGTCATCAGCATACCGATATAAGTTGACGTTCACAACATTAGATAAATCGTTGAAGTATAAGCTAAATAATAATGGACTTAAAATTGAACCTTGGGGGACGCCAGCTTTAAGATTTAGGATTAGCTGTATGAAAAGTAGACTTCGTTTAACCACAGCAGCGCACTCTTCTAACGGCAGAGGGGTTCATTTCCCAGTGCTACGCGCTTCGGCTGATCGGTGAGTGGATCTCCTACGGCTCTACGGTACGCGCAAGCGTGCAGTACTGCAGCGCGCAAGTCGCACTCGCGGAAGGTAGGCATGAGCTGAGGGCTTGAACGGCCTCTGAAAACCGGTTTGGCGGATGCTTTGCCCAATTTTGCCTTGGAAGATTTTTCTCTGTGTTGCGTGGTTGACTTGCCTGATATACATTTGGATGCGAAAGCGTGAAATGGCCCATTGAGCGAAGAAGACGGCTGCGTTTGTAGCACTGCTCATGAGGCTGGCTCGGGCCTCGACGGAATCGTACAAATGATACTGCTACCCAATATGTCAACTGTACAAAAATAAGTAACCCACACGAATTTACTCGCAAAACTCTATAACATAACCATGCAGTTGAAAAATTTGGAGTACGCTTAGGCTTCGCCTTCAAGAGCGGGACGTGATAACATTCAAAGATTCCTGAATGCTTCTCAGGCTTCCCGGCGACTGCAGCTTTCTTTTTTTCCACGTTCTGCTCTGCGCGCTGCTACCGCTTTACGCTGATGATGATGATTTATTGGCATCTCCTTTGCAACGGGGCGGCCACAAATAGTCACCTAGCCTGCTTGATTTAATCAGGTATACTATACATGTTTTTATCTAGCATTTTTGTATACCTCTCATTATTTTTATTTTTCAAAAATTTAGCTTGTAGCGCTGCCTATGATCTTAAGTTATCAGGTCGTATCCATCTTTTCCCTGCTTTTTTCCACCAGTACTCTAATCGTCTCTTGCTGATCTCTACGGCTGATCTGTTTATGTTTCCTTCCACTTTAAACCCAAGCGCTTCTGAGAGTTGCACATTACCTACGGTTCTCGCTAGGTGGATCCCGTCGCATTCCATCAGGATGTGCTCAGTGGTCTCTGGATCTTTACTGCAGCATACACATGCCTCATCTAGTTCCGAATATTTTCACCGGTATGTTTTGGTCCTTAGGCAACCGGCTCGAGCCTCAACTAGCAAGGCACTGCCGTTTGTGCTATCGTACAGATTTTCCCTTCTAATTTCTTTCTTCTCATTCTTGTAAACCTCCATCGTCCTCTTTGTTTCCATTGTTTGCATCCAATTCACGGTATCTATTTCTCTCACTTTCTTTCTGATGACCCCTGGTTGTCTATTTACCGTTTCGATTATCCTGTACTTCGTTGCCAACTTCCTTGACCTCTTCCTCCATTCTGTGTCCACGCTTTTCATGTAGAGGTACTTGTGCACTTTAGCCGCCCATTTATTTTCATCCATCTTCCTGAGCCTTTCTTCAAACCTAATTTTGCTCTGTGCTTCTCTGACTTCAAAAGAGGCCCAACCCATGTCACCCTGCACTGCCTTATTTGTCGTATTACCGTGTGCTCCCAAAGCCAACCGGCCTACTGATCTTTGGTTAATTTCCAAACCCGCCAATATATCCGATTTTAAGCATATAATGGCATTTCCGAATGTTAGCGCTGGCAACATTACTCCTTTCCAGATTCCACGCACCACCTCATACTTATTGTGGCCCCATAGTGCTCTGTGTTTCATTATTGCTGCATTACGCTTCCCCTTTATTTTCAGATTATCTTAGTGGTTACTTGAGTCATTCTTTCCTTCGTTTATGTGTACGCCGAGGTACTTATATTGCTTCACTATGAGTATTACTTGCTGTTGAATTGACACCACGAAGTTTCTCGTGTGTTCATTAAAATCATAATTCCTGATTTCTCTGTGCTAAACTTAAGGCCTAGATTTGTCGCTGCATTCCCACAGATATTCGCAAGTATCCGTAAATCTTTATTATTGTCCGCTAGTAGCACAATGTCGTCTGCGTACATCAGTCCAGGGACCTTCTGTTGCACCATTTGTCCATTACGCATGTAGGATAAATCAAAACCTAATTCGCTGTTTTCCAATCGTCTTTCTATACCCTTGACGTAAAGCGTAAACAACAATGGTGACAGAGGGCCTCCTTGCTTCAATCCTTGGTGAATTCCCACCATTTCATTTCCTTTTCTATTTTCCCATACCACTTGTACTTGGTTGTCTCTATATATCTTTCTCAGCAGCTCCACGAAATCGTCATCTATGCCTTCGTATTGAAGAATATCCCACAACAATTCCCTGTATACGTTGTCATAAGCTCCTTTAATATCTAGAAATGCTATCCATAAAGGTCTTTTCTGAGCTACTGAAATCTCTATGCACTGAGTTAGTACAAACATTGTCTTCTAAGCGTCTGCCTGGCCTGAACCCATTCTGTAGTTCCCCCAATACATTGTGTTCCTCCGCCCACTTCGACAGTTCTAATTTTATGGCTTGCATTGCCATTCTATATATCACCGACGTTACTGTAACTGGCCTGTACGAGCTCGTCTTATCCTTATCTCCTTTGCCTTTGTAGATGAGATTCATCTTGCTTTCACGCCATCCAACGGGAATATTCTTTGTTCTAATCACTTGCTCTATGGCATTAGTCAGCAGTGCCTTGCTTTTTGGACCGAGGTTTTTGATTAACTGTGATGGGATTTCTTCGGGTCCTGCTGCCGTGTTGTTAGGGACATTTTCTGCTGCCTTTTTCCAATAAAAGCTTTCTATGCTAAATTTTGATCTCTCAGGCTTCTCTGTTGTTGCTGGATCTGTTGTCTGAACTACGCTTTTTCTCGTGCCGAAGTTATCCCTGATAACGTCTGTGATGTACCGCAGCGCATCGCCTTCATAGATGTTACCGTCTTCATCCTTTATTACCGTTTGCGAGTTTTTAGTTGGAGCTCCGAGTGCTTTTATATGGTTCCAGAATCTTTTTGGAGCGCCTTTGTCTCTTTTGTCGCTTACCACTCTAACGGACTGGGAGGCAGCCCTTAAGATCGGCGACCTCTCGGAGCAACTACGGGCTGTCCAGAGGGCCTGCGACAGGGCGGAGGACCACCATCTTCCGACCTCGACGTGGGTGCGGCCCGCGACGGCTACGGGGACTCTCTGAAAAGGGAGGTACCCTAAAGCGGTTCCTCAGGACCACAAATAAAGTTCTTTGTCTGTCTGTCTGCCTCTTTTGTGATTGTTATGCAGCCAACGTTCACTTGCGCATTTAATTTTCTCTTGCACGAGCTCACTCGCAACCCTTTTCTTTTCTCGGTATGTATTCCATCTAAGTAGCACCTCTTCTTCTTGTAATCCCAACTTTTTGGCTTCTCGATGAGCCCTAGATGCCTCTTTACGCTCTTCTATAGCTTGTTTAATTTCCTTGTTCCACCACTTACGTGGTTTCCTCTTTCCAATCCAACAATTGTTTTGCGGTGTCCGCCTTATTTCATGCTGCATAACCTCCACCAGTTCCTGATATTCCCAGACTACTGTAGGAAAAGCCTCAATGTTCTTCTCTATGTTGTTTGCGATCTCTGTTATTTGCTCGTCATTCATTTTTAAAAACTCTGAGGCTATTGGTTCATGTTCTGCGCTGGTATCTCTCCCAAACTTTAATGCTAAACGTCTATGATCGCTTCCCAGGCTTTTTTTTCATTTTCGTCTATCATTTGGTCTCGTTGTTCGTAGACCATTTCTGAGACTAAGGCGTAGTCGATACATGACTGCCTGTTTCCGCATTGCCACGTTACCTGTCCATGACACTTATTCTCCCTGTTAACTGCTATAAGGTTCTGTTCATCACACAGATCCAGCACTAGAGAGCCGTTGTGATCAGTATATCCGTCTAAATCGTCCATGTGCGCGTTCATATCTCCCACTAATATCACCTGGCCCGATTTACTGAACTCATTAATATCGCTTCTAATGCAATCAACCGATTGCTTATTTTTTTACTGCTATCACTACCTGTCCATAGGTAAGCTACTCCCAGCCACGTCTTTTTACCTTGCCATGTACCACTAATCCATAAATGCTCTTTACATGTCTCGTTCACCCTTCGCCACTTCAGACCTCGCCTAATTAGTACGCCTCTGCCTTTCCTTGACCCGGTAATTCTGTTGCACCCTTCCCATACAAAGTTGTCAATAACAGGCGGCTGCTCCAAATCTCGTAGATGCGTTTCGGTGAAGGCGTACACGCTAATCGCTTCATCATTCAGTTGCGTTGGAATTTCCAGCCATTTTTCCTGCTTGCGACCACCCTGCATGTTAATGTAGCAAATTTTACCTTCTCTATTCTTATTATTTCTGCGTCTTTTCCTGACTCATGGTCGCCTAACTCTGCCCTTTACTAGTGTTTCGCTATGTTCAATACTTAATCTTGCTTCCTGATTGCCTGGGGCCCGCCTAAAAAAGCTACAGCTCGTGCCGCGAATCGACGTCCGCCCGGTGTTGCTACACTTTCACTAAAATGTATCCCGTCACGCACAAAAGCGCCTTCGCGGCCTCCTCGGTGCACTTCTCGGTTGATGTCAATGACCGTAAAATTCATTGCTTTAGTTAGTCCAAATTTCCCTGTTTACTGCAAGAACTGCCCTTTCAATTTCATGACTCTGCCTTTCAACCTTTGGCACCATGCACACCGCGATTTGTACTTCCTTTGAAACATCCCGCAGGTCGGTGACCCCTTTGGCTATTTGCTTTGTGATCCCTGTCCCTCGTCTGCGCAGTGCGTCAATCACTCCGCCCATTATCACCACTAGGTGTCTCGACTCCATTGTGTCCCACATGCATTCCTGGGCCTTCGCTATCACCTCTCTAATCGGCTTTCCCGGAAGCGCGCTAACCTGGGCTCGCTCGCCTGCACCTACCCCCTCTGTTATCGCCGGTTCTACTTTACGCATGTTGGAATCCCCAACAAAGACAACTCGACGCTTTTCTTCCCCCTCACCGCCGGAAGCTGCTCCCGAGGTCACAATGCCCTCCCCCCCTTTCTTATCCTTGCCCTTGGCGTTGTTTTCTTCGGCGGCCCCGTCAGTGGTATCCCCTTCGTGACTATCACTGACGTTTCCGCCACTGCTTTCCGGCGTGGCGGGTTCGGCTGTCTGTGCACTCGCATCGGAGCCAGCTCCGTTCGCGGTGCTCGCCTCGATGCGTTCATCATTGCTTTGCAGAATGGTGGCTCTCAGCTGGATTTCTGCGTTAGCTAGCTTTTGTTCTGCCTCCTTCCCCTGCTTCTGCTCGATTTTAAGTTCCTTTTCTAACTTTCCAACCCGCTTAGCTAACTTATCCTTGTCTTGCTCTAGGCGGTCTAGCCGCGACCCAAGCACACACATCCTACAGATAAAATCTGCACCATTCGCTTCGCGTGCTGACTTTAACCGCGTTTCTTCCAGCGCGTTAGAACGCTCGCACTCAGAACAACGCACGCGTGGGTTCCCCCTAGTACCAACCATCATCCCGTACTAACAAGGCGTAGATGGGGCAAAAAAAAACAATTATTCTTTACGTACTTTTATCTAAGCGAGAAAGCCAAGAAATTGAAAAAGCATGAAAATTTTTATAAAGATTGCTTGGCTAAGCTAACCCTCCTAAAAAAACCAAAAAGCGAAATATAAAATAACAAAACTTATCTCTTTGGCACGCTGCTCCTGCTGCGCTGAAATTGCACTGCCGAGGAGGCGACCGCCATCTGGATGTGGATTTTGCAAGTAACCTATTCGAGCTCGTCGTAGGGAGGCGTAAGGGATGGTCGGATGCCTTCACGCCGGACGAAAACGTGGCTCGTTGTAGTCATGTCCTTGCTGAAAAAACGCCAGTCGACGATGCATCCCGTAGGGATGGTTGATAAATTTTTTTATTCGATTCACGATTAATCGTTCATCATTTTAGCCTTTATTCGATTAATCGCTTTCGATGCAGGGTTTTTCATCGATTAATCGAAATTTCTGCCGGGCACTTTAGAAAGGTTGAAACACAGTTATCTACATTTCTAGAACTCTATTTTAATGCTTGAGAGGTGGAAGCAAGCTAGAAAGACAAGTGTATAAAGTTTAATCTTTAATTTGTTAAAGACTAAATAGAGGTGGCACTAGTGCTCTTTGAAAATATAAACACTATATTTATTGTCACGTAGTAGTGACGCTCTTGCGCCACTCTTGCGCGACTGCGCCGAGCTCTCTGTTCTCCAACCAGGTCCGAGCAGCGTCATCCAATGAAAAATAAACATGGCGCAGCTTGTCGTCGTCGCTCCATTTGTTGAACGTCGCGGTCCTCTCATATGTCTCCAGCCAGGTTTCAGCGCCTCCAGCCGATGTTCCAGGAAAGGTCGGTGGCTCCCGAGGTTGTTGCAGCAGGATGGGGGACGCTGGTGCTGCCATTCTTGTCGTTGACTTGGCCTTGATTGCTGTGGCCTTTTCGGGAAGAAGTCCGTACTCCGGCAGAAGTCCTTGCTGCCTACGGCTAGCTCGCTGGTCCTTGGCGACGTTGGCGTTGTCCTCTGGCTTCGGGCTTGGATCGCGGCTTTGCGGGGGCGTTCGGTGCATGAACGAACTAGCACCTCCACCAGATGTCACGTAGTAGTGACGCTGAAGTAAACAGTCGTAAAACTGTGTATGACGAAACTGGTTGTACCCGCCGTGGTTGCTCAGTGGCTATGGTGTTGGGCTGCTGAGCACGAGGTCGCGGGATCGAATCCCGGCCACGGCGGCCGCATTTCGATGGGGGCGAAATGCGAAAACACCCGTGTACTTAGATTTAGGTGCACGTTAAAGAACCCCAGGTGGTCTAAATTTCCGGAGTCCCCCACTACGGCGTGCCTCATAATCAGAATTGGTTTTGGCACGTAAAACCCCATAATTTAATTTTTTTTGAAACTGGTTGTTTATTGGGCGAACCTGTGCCCACAAAAGCAAGCTACACTCAAAGCAGAACGATAGCGGCGAACACAGTCGGCGGTCGTCGAAAATCTGATCAGCGGCGAAACGCGTCGGCTTTTATACCTGAGTCATCGAAGGTTCTAGATTAATCCCTGATGCCCGCGTGTCTTCCAGAAAGTTCTAGACAATTTGCGTTGGTCACACAATCAGATAACATAAGCGTCGGTGAAAACAGGCAACGTAAAGAAGCATCGATAACGTTCTTGAAACTTCCGATAGATAATTACGCTAGTAAATTCGAGTACAATGCAGTTAAACAAGATATAAGAAAATGGCAGAAGTGAAAGGTGAAGTCCAACTATAATATGCAAGGAATTGCACTATGCATAGGGGAAAATAGTTACTCGAGTGACGCGGAAGTGAACGCGTCCGACACTGGATATCAGAGGCCATCTACTTCGTCGCGCAACTTGCGTTCGTTCCCTGGGCGTCACCATAGTCAGCAAGATACTGTGGCGACGCGTGGTTGAAAGTGTTCTGGCTGCATCAGTGCAGACAATGATGATGTGTGGTGTTTTATGGCGCAAGGGCCAGATATGGCCAAAGAGCGCCACAAGTGGTAATGTAATCGATGAGCTGTTATGACGCGGGCAATGGATTTCTCATGGTAGATGTGACATGGCTCTAAAGGGGCCTAAAAATTGTCGCTGTAAATGGCGTAAAACATATAGGCAATAAAATAATGATAGTGACTGAAGTGGCGTATAGTATGAGTATGATATGTGGAACAGGGTTCTGATAACGTGTATTTAAAAATGAAAAGGTGATGCTTGACAACGCGTAGCACAACGGCCTCACCAGGTGCCTTGAGTACAAGGGGCTGGAGGCATGTGCTATAAACAAGGGTTGAGATCGCAACAGCGGCCTCTCGCAGGCGGCCGTGCTACGAATTTCTTGGGCAGAATACATTGAGCGTAAGAACATCATTTAAGAAGGATAAAACAGACTTCATGTCAAATAGCGGTTCTCTGCCTAGAAACAGTGCTAGGTGAAGTGGTATACACTGCTTGTACGCTAAGGGGAAGTGTCTTTTTCTCTCGGCTTTTGTTTCACGGCATTCCAGGAGGACATGCTGAACACTGAGTATTTCCCCACTTCTACCACACAATGGATGTTCACCTCCAGTCAACAAAAAGCTATGGGTACCATAAATGTGCCCTATTCTCAGACCACAGAATAGGACATCACTTCGTCTTGAGTTGGTCAGTGATGGCCAATACCCTAAATGTGGCTTAACCATGTGGAGCTTATTAAGGATTTCAGCGTCCCACTTATCTGCCAGTAGGTTCTCAGTTTGCTCCGCAAATATGGCTTTATGTCTATAACTAGAACAGCTATGGATGTGTTGCAAGATTTTGTATCTAAGGAAGTGGCCATTCGGTCTGCTAGCATGTTACCTTCGATACCTCTGTGTCCAGGCACCCACCATACCGTTACATATTGGCCAGAGGCACAAATAAAACATAGGAGAGAGAAAAGATCTGCAATTACTGGATTTTTATGTTTCGAGCGTGACATCAATGTTTTAACAACGCTTAACGAGTCTGTATATATGACCGCCTTATGTAGTTTTAACTGCTTGATGTGTTTCGCAGCGCACCATAGTGCATACGCCTCTGCTGTAAAGATGCTTGCATGATGGTGAAGAACATCTGACTCCGAATAGGATGGGCCGACGGCTGCATAAGACACGCCGGCATGCGATTTAGATGCATCTGTGTAGTATGCTGGGCACGAGTACTTATATTGTAACTCTAGAAAATGCATACGAATGTGGGCCTCTGGAGCGTGCTTTGTTACCTCCAAAAATGACGTGTCACAGTCGATGATGTGCCACAACCACGGCGGTAACGGCTTAGCAGGAGCCATTAAGCGATTTTCAAAAAGCGGACGTCCATATCTTCGCTCAGCCTCCTCACCCGGAGCGAGAATGGCTCTCTCGCTGCAGGCTTGTTATGAAAAAGTGTTGCAGAGGTCATATAGTTGATGGTAGGTTAACAAGGATGGTCTTTATCAGTATCTACTTTCAGAAAGTAGTTAAAAGTAGAATATGATCGTTGTAGATCAAGGGACCATTCGTTCGATTCGACATAGAGCCTTTGAATAGGGCTTGTCCTGAAAGCACCGGTGGCGAGGCGGATACCAAGATGATGCACAGGGTCCAGCATCTTGAGAGCACTGGGGGTAGCAGAGTGATACACTACTGCGCCGTAGTCTAACCGCGATCGTACAAGGCTTCTGTAGAGGTTCACGAGGCATTTTCTGTCGCTACCCCATGTTGTGTGTGACAGTATTTTCAGTACGTTCATTGTTTTCAGGCACTTAGCTTTGAGATACTTGACATGAGGAATGAAGGTTAGTTTTCTGTCGAGTATAATGCCCAAAAATTTGTGTTCAGTGTTGATTGGTATGTGTTGTCCATGCAGCATAATATCTGGATCTTGTATTAGGTCTCTCTTTCTAGAGAAAAGTATAAGGAGCTTTTGAGAGGGTTTAGCCTAAAACCATTTTCATTTGCCCATTTTGACACTTTGCTCAGTCCGAGCTGAACCTGACGCTCGCATATTGCAAGGTTACAAGACTTAAATCCGATCTGCGCATCATCGACATATATTGAATAAAACATAGATAATGGAATGACTTTGTGAAGGGAATTCATTTTCACAATGAAGAGGGTGCAACTAAGCACGCCCCCTTGTGGCACACCAGTCTCTTGAGTGAAACTTCTTGACAGGGCATTGCCAACTTTAACTCGGAACGTGCGGTTAGACAAGTAGCTCTCTATCATGTTTAACATGTTGCCGTGTACACCCATCGCAGATATGTCTCGGAGGATTCCGAATCGCCATGTTGTGTCATAGGCTTTCTCGAAGTCGAGAAATACAGATAGAAAGAATTGTTTGTGTATATAAGCGTCTCTAATGTTTCCCTCAATGCGAACGAGTGGTCTATTGTTGACCTGCCTTCCCTGAAACCACATTGGAAGGGGTCAAGTAGACGGTTGCTTTGCACATAATAGATTAGACGCCGGTTCACCATTTTTTCGTATAACTTGCACATACAGCTTGTTAGTGCTATTGGCCTATAGCTGCTGGCTAAGGCAGGGGCCTTGTCTATAAATTGGGATGATAATGGCTTCTTTCCATGAGGATGGAATATGTCCAGATATCCACATGGTATTGTAAAGAGACAGAAGTGTATTTAATGTTTCTAGGTGCATGTTCTTGATCATTTCATATAATATGCGGTCACCACCTGGTGCTGAGTTGGTGCAAGAACGAGGGAAGCCTTGAGTTCAGCGAGACTAAACGGACGGTTGTAAGGTACTTCTGTTGCGCACTTTCGTTTGAGGCGCTCCCTCTCTGCATCTTCCTTGAACTTTAAGAAAGTTGGCTCATAGTGGGATGTACTACAATTACTTTGAAAATGCTCACCCAGGAAATCGGCCTGATCTTTCATACTGTCACCTTGAGGGTTTACTAGGGGAAGTGGTTGTGTTTCCCGGCCTTTTAATTTGTTAACCCTGTTCCACACCTTACCCTCATCCTTATAAGAATTGATACTACATATATATTTTTCCCAACTATCCCGCTTAGCATGCCGACGTGTTCTCCTGCCCTGTGATTTTGCCTGCTTGAAATTAATGAGATTCTCCGCAGTTGGAGAGTCGCGAAGCAGGCGCCAAGCTTTATTTTGTATTTTCCTTGCCTCTTTACATTCGTTGTTCCACCAAGGCATACGATGCTTATTAGCAAGTCCGTTAGTTTGTTTTATGCATTTTTCAGCAGCGTCAATTATAAAACCTGTAAAATATGCCACAGCATCGTCTATATTAAAAGAAACTAAATCATCCCACTGTAAGTACGTAATCTTTTTAAACAGTTCCCAGTTCGACGAGTCGGTTTTCCATCGAGGAACCTGTGGAGGGCAGCCAGCTTGTTTTGTTAGATTTAAAACAATAGGGAAGTGGTCACTTCCGTAAGGGTTTTTTATGACCTTCCAGTCAAGGTATGGCATTAGTGTCGGAGAGACTATGGTTAGGTCTATTGATGAGTATGACTTATGTGTGGCGCTATAAAAGTTGGGTTCTTTTTATTCAGCAGAACCGCACCAGAACATAAAAGGAAGTCTTCTACTTTACGCCCTCTAGCATCGCATCGCGAGCCGCCCCACAGCATATTATGGGCGTTCAGGTCACCTGTTAAATGAATGGCTCAGGGAGCTGATTGACAAGTGTTTCAAGTTCCGTAATCTGCAAACGATGTTCGGGTGGTATGTAAAGTGAACAGACTGTCACCAACCTGTCAAACAGTATTGCCCTAACTGCTACTGCCTCTAGATTTGTCTGAAGGTGGAGGTGTCGGCAAGCAACTGACCTCTGAGCTATAATGGCCACGCCGCCAGACGCGGTCTGGCCATCATCGCGATCTTTGCGAAATACTGTATAGTGTGTTAGGAAATTTGTATTTGATGTTTTTAAGTGTGTTTCCTGAACACAGAACAGCCTAGGACTAAATTCTTGTATTATTTCCATGATGTCTCTAAGTTGTTTAGAATGCCACGGGCATTCAAATGAATAATTTGTACCGCCATCTTATTGAAGAGAGGAGTGTTGTGTGTTCAGGTGTGTAGTGTCTTAGGTAACAAGACCGTCGTCCGGCCCTGTTATGGGTTTTTTGTTTGTTTTGGCGCGCTCGGGAGGACAGAGCCACGCCGGTTCTTCGGCACCAAAGGTACCGGTGTTATTTCCATCGCCTCCTGGGAGGCACTGGATGCCCGCACGTGCGGGCTGCTTGTTCGTTTTTCGGAGCCTCGCCTGCTGAGGCTTGGTCTTGAGACCCGACGTACCTGGGGTAGCGGGTCTCTGTGGCTGGGTGGGTGGAGCAGATTGGACTGCTGCCACCACCGGGGCGGGGGGCGCCACAGCCGACCGCTCGCTGTGCGCGGGCCGGACAAGTGGCGGAGGCCGGTGCGACGCTGCCCCCTGACGCGTCGCATCGGCATACGTTGTGCTGTGGAATGGTGAGCACCTTTTACGCGCTTCTTTGAAAGAGATGTTCTCGCGCACTTTGAGAGTGATAATTTCTTTTCTTTTTTCCAGTTAGGACAGGATCTGGAGTAAGCTGGATGTTCACCATCACAGTTTACACAGTGAGGTGTCGCTTCGCAGTTATCTGAGGCGTGACCTTGGACTCCACATTTCGCGCATGTGAGTCTACCACGGCAGCTCTGCGAGCCGTGGCCAAATCTTTGACATTGGAAACATCGTCTTGGATTAGGTATGTATGGTCTGACAGCTATCTTTGTGTATCCGGTTTCTATTAGTTTGTGGCAGATCGCAAGTGGCAAAGGTCAGAATAAGGTGTTTTGTAGGAATTTCTTATTGTCTCAGTCGGATAATGATACGCTGTACGTTGGTTACATATTGCTCTTTCCAGCCCTCCAATAGTTCGGTTTCGGACAAGTCAATGAGATCTGCATCAGACACAACTCCGCGTGCTGTATGCATAGAACGGTGAGGTGAAACGGTAACAGGAATGTCTCCAAATGGTACAAACTTGTTGAGTTTATTGTGCTGCTCTTTATCACGGATCTCAAGCAGGAGGTCCCCACTCGCCATTTTGGTGACTTTGTAACCTGGGCCAAGGGCGTCAGTCAAGCCTTTTGCGACTAGATAAGGGGATACGGTTTGCTGGTTTTTCGGTCTTCTCACTGTGAACAACTTGGTAACGGGGGAAAATTTCTCTAGGTTTGAGTAAGCTTAATAGTTCTTCGGTGCGTCCCCTCTTGCGAGGGTGACGATCAAGTAAACAGGGAAATGCAGGCGTTCCCATACTGGTTTGGTTTATTTTGGCGGCAATGGCGGCCACCCACCACGGAGATCAACTTGGGGACGCTGCAGCACTTAACGTGTAAGGCTGCAGGCGCCAGCCGTGCATTGCTGCTATAACCCAATATACGATACCCAAGAGAGGGCACATACACGAGGTTAACCCAAGCCGCCTGTGAAAATTAGGAATTGACGGAAGAGAAGAGATGATAGGAGAGTAAAGAAAGGAGATAGGAAAGCAAAAGGTTGGAGAGGGGGACAGGAAAAGGCGACCACCGGTTTCCCCCGGGTGGGTCAGTCCGGGGGTGCCGTCTACGTGAAGTAGAGGCCAAAGAGGTGTGTTGCCTCCGCCGAGGGGCCGTAAAGGTCCAAACACCCGGCATCGGCTCAACCCCCAGGATCCCCTTTTCCCCGGACACGGCTAAGCCGCGCACGACTACACGCGGGATGGTCCAACCCTCATGTGCTCGGGTACGTGGTGTCGAAACACACCAAACGCCTGCTTACGCAGACGCCCCTGGGGGGCATCAGTGCAGATAGACAATGCACTGCATCGCTTGACAGGTGTACGTTGGGGAAACAATCTAATGTCCATGCTTACACTGAACGCCGCACTGACAACAAGCCCCATTCTCTATGAGTTGCCGCTCATATATAACCATCACCAAGTCTATTCGAGCGCTTCGGGGCAGTATATAGAAAGGGACTTCGCTTGGCGATGGGAGTTCTTCGGGCAGCTTCAAACATGAAGGTTAGTAATGAAGCAGAGACTCTTCCACTCCGCCTCTTGGCATCTCAGACCTTGTTCATGCAGCTATTAAGGCTCGGCGAGTCCCCCGCAAGCACGGCGCTTCTCCGGCGGCTAAGAGGAAGAACAGGCTCCCATTTCCATGCGGCGCTGAACACATTCCGATTTTCAGGATTGGGATGTCCTAAACGAAGACGTCTCTACCCGCCATGGCCTTTTTCGGACGTTACCTGCAGCCTCAATGTACCCCGGCTACCGGCAAAACGTACCATTGCAATTTCCGAAGCTAAGTCCCTTGTACTGGACCACTTGAGCACAGCGTATAAAAGCCACCTACAAGCGTACACAGGTGGGTCGATGTGTGCACCAACAGATAGCTGCGCAGTGGCATTCTGCTTACCCTCACTTGAAGTATCATGGTCTGGTCGCCTGGATCCCGTAGTCTCTTCTATACCAGTCCAAAGCGCCGAAATTACTGCGGCCTCGCGAAAACTGCAGCGGGCTGTCTATTCTGCACGAGATATAGTAGTGCTGACGGACTCAAAGTCAGCATTACAACGATTACATCTTGGCCCCGAGAGAAGTTTACAAGGAAATCTCTAGTACTGATCAAAGATGTAATAAGCAAGTAATTTAACTTAAAATTACAATGGATCCCATTCCACGTAGGAATTGAAGGAAACGAAAAAGCTGACGCTCTGGCTCCCATAGCGCTGACATGTGTTCCAAGAGTGAGAGCGCCAAGCATTTTTCAGAACTCTAAGGATGCAATCTGTAATCACTTTAGGGCAATCCACAAGACTCCGCACCAAACCTGTGTGATCCATGGACTTACTCGCGCGGAAGCGATGCTGTTGTGCCGCATCAGAACCGACTCCGCGTACACCCCGGCTTGGTCATTGAATTAAGACTGTGCATTGCGCTTCCCCGCTCGGTGCCTTCTGTGGTGATATCGTCGACATTGAACATTTCATTTGGCTGTGACCATAGTTCGACACAGAAAGAAAGGCGATGCACGACAGTCTGCAAAAAAAAAAGTGGTCTTTCGCACAGGACTGTTCAAGACCTCGTTTTCCCCGGAGGTCTCGCGGCAATCTCTGATTACACCCCTGATCTCAACTCATAGGATGCTCGGGCGAAACAATTGCCGGCTATGCACGCCAGGCTAGCCCCGCCTCCTGCAACACCACCACCACCATCCCAAAAACCATGGTTTAAGATTTTAAGCTGCATGCGCTTTTCTACAGAGCGAAGGAATGTCAAATGGCTGGGAAGTTCGGGTGAAACCAACACCTTCTTTGAAAGGCCCCACAACCAGCATGCGAGAATAGATGCTGGGAAGCTACAGATTTGCTGGTATCGACATGCACTTCATCGTTATGTCAAATACGTGCTCCAAACCGGCGCGAATGCAGTGCCACGTCTAAATGAACAGGGAGTGGCACGATGACCAAGGACTGGGTTGTCATCGGCTTCGGGTGGCGTGTGCGGTGTGGGTTGTGGTTGGCGGGTGGCGTGTGCGGTGTGGGTGTGAGTAATGCGTTACTTCAGTTCTATTGTTAACCTCGCACGGTGTCATTTGTAGTAATGCCATGCTGTTATTTTTTTCTTTTTACCGTTCTGGCCTGTGTTGTTTTGTTGCCGTCAAAACCAAGGGGACCAAGATTTTTTTCAAGCCCTAATTGAATGGCTGTTATTCTTCGCCCCTTTCACAATGTGTACGTCTTGTTGTGAAGAACAAATAAAATGAATGCCTGGCCGAGATAATTGCTGCCGCGAAGCTTCCTTTTTTTCGATTGCTTTTTTAATTTGTGCACCACTGCGGCCGCGGGCTTGCGTGAAGTCAGAGTAACGTTTCGTAGGCGTCCTGTGGAACCGGCGTGATGCATTAAGAGGAAGCTTTAGCTCGGGCCCAACTCCGACGCGACCTATTCAAATACATGTAAAACGCAGAAGTACTTTTCCGAGATCACCCCTGAACCGATCTGAATGAAGTTTGATGCACTTGAGAGAAATTTTAAATTCTAGCAACTGATGCAAGCGGAAGTTCGATTTAGGGCCTGAATGTTTTTAAGGGGCTTTTGAAATTTCGAAAAAAAAATAAAAGCACGAAGTTTTCAATTACCTCGCATCAAGAACAGAGTACCGATCGAGCAAAAGTTCGAGGCACCAAAGGACAGCATAAGCATGCTGGGATGCGTCTCGACAGCATTTATTACAACATACTAGGCAAAAGCACTAGAGAAAAGATGATTAAAGAGAGGGAAAGAAATCTAGAAGAGAAGGCCGTTATGATTGAAAAGACAGGTGTCCAAGTCGGCAAGGCAGGCCACCAAGAGCAGAGGACAGGCAGGTGCGGTTAGGCGGTGGGCAGGTGACCCGTATAGTCCAGGGACACTGGACGTCAGTGTTGTGCTGGGAGATGGCCGAAATCTGGGGTATAACTGAAAATTAGGCCGTAGTAGAATCGAAACAGAAGACGCACCAATCAATATGATGTGCTATAAAAGATAACGATGAGGAAACCGAAAGGCGCGGTCTGGGGGGTGACACGAATGATGATGATGATGATGACGACAAGTGTGAGAATGGAATGCAGTCGTTCCGCCATTAGTGTCCCTGGAGCATTGCTCCACCCTGGTCGGCGTAAGCAAAGACACTAAAGAGCGAAAGCTGAATAAATAAACGAAAGAGAAAAATGAATGTGTGTCGGTGGGAGTGCAACAAAATGGACGCATGAAATGCTCAGCAATCAAGAAGAAGCCGGGAAGGTGAAAGAGGAAATGAGGTGATAAAAACAGATTAAAAGTGCTCTCTTTCGTTGGCGGATTAGAAGTGAAGTATAGTGTGCAGGTGTGAGAGAGAAGTGGCGGTTATCTTTAATTAAACGAGCGATATCGAAAGTTAAAGGGTAATGATTAATTAATGAAGTAGGTCTGTGAATGTATCTCCGCAGGCACAGTCACTGTGACGAAAAGATGAAAGCGGAAAAAATGAAAAGGTAGGCGGGTGTGAGAGGTAAGGAGTTGAGCGATAGGTTTACGTGGCGGGAAGAAGGCGGGTGCCTTTAGGACATTTGGCACCCAGTGGTAAGGTGCCGTGTCCGCGCTATCACGCGACCAGGCAACATTCCACTGGGCGTACGAGGACGCATGCATTTTAGCCTTGACAGATGCCTGTGTAGATAGAATGAATCTGGAAATTCCACGTGATGCGGCGGAATTGGCGATGTTGTCAGCAAGTTCATTGCCGTCAACACCCCGATGGGCGGGCACATGGAATAAGACGACGCGACGCAATGACATTACGTTGAAAAGGAGCTGTTTAATTTCGTGGACATAGGCGTTCGTGGTGGTCAAAGCGGATATGGCCTGAAGAAGCGAGAGAAAATAGGAATAGATATAAAGCGGGGTAACATGAGGTAATGAGCGGGCATAGGTGAGGGCCTCTTATAGCGCGAGAGTTTCAGTCGCGTAGGCGCTAGTGGCCCCAATGATCTTATATCTAGCTATTTTAGTTATATGGCCGTCACGGTGCAACAAGACGAAGGCAGAACCAGTGGAGGAAGAGCTGTAATATCCGTTGGTATAGAGGCAAGGATGCTACCCGACGGACCTGATGGAGATGAAGAGGTTGAAAAGGAAAGCGGAATTTAAGACTGGGGTGGATTAGCCAATGGTTAAAGGGATACTGGGTGTCAAGGGGGTCGTACGTAGAAGGGCCATAAAAGGTAAGGATTTTAAGAGCAAGAAGTGAAAACTCAGCATTAGGACGGTCCAATTCTATGGGAAGGGGGAGAGTATGAGCAACAACCTGGAGCGAGGAAGTGCGGGTGGTGCGAAACGCGCCAGTCATAGTTAATAAGAGAGTGCGCTGGATAGATTTTAAATTATGTTTAAAGCTGCGTTGTAGGAAAGGTCGGCCACCAGACAGGATATGCATAAGTGATAGATGGAAGAAGTACGTGGTGGCAGCTATTAAACGAAGAACAGAAAAAGACAGGGTATAATGCATGCGTATGAATAGGAGGAGACGGGAGGACAGGAGATCGGATTTGGTACGGAGCTAATTTAAATGATCATTAAAGGTGACATTCGTGTCGAATATAAAGCCCAGAATTTTAGTGCTTGTTTTTGATTTCAGGGTCGTGCCGTTGACACGAACAATGGGTTGACTGGTGGGTGATGATGATGACAAGTGACTGTTAGGAAAGTAGAGAAAATATGACTTAACGGTACTCATAGTAACCTTACAACGAGACGCCCAAGCAGAGATAAGATCTAGGGACTGAGAAGCTTTGACTTCAAGCTCTAAGCGACTGGAGGCGGAAATGACAAGCACCGTATCATCTGCGTATGCTTGGGCGAATACATGATGCGGAAATGGGATTTCGAGCAAGCCGTAAATACCAATATTCCACAATAGTGGGCTGATAGGGAAACCTCGTGGGCTGCCCAATGTGGGAGTAGCAGACGCTTCTCCAGCCTACGAACGAAAGGTAACATTCCGATTTTGGAGGAATGAACGCAGGAGATGATAGAGGTTGTTGGGGCAGTTATGGGAACGGAGAAAATATAACACAACCGGGTGCCAAACGTTATCAAAAGCGCCTTTAAAATCTAAAAAGATGCGTAACGCGTGAAATTTCTTATCTTTAAACGAATCAAGAGTTTTGCGGAGGCAGTAGAGGGCGATGGTCGCACTTTTCCTAAGGTAGAAACCAAACTGATTTTTGTGGAGCAGGTGGGAAGAGTGTAAGAATGAGTAAAGGCGGGAATTTAGTAAACGTTCTAAAATTTTGCCGAATAATGTATTCATCACTATGGGTCGATAAGACAAAGGAGAATCGGTAGGTCGGTTGGGTTTCGTTATAAAAATAATGCGTCCTTTAAGCCAATGGGAGGAGAAGTAGGATAAATTTAGGCACTGATTGAACAGGAACACAAAAAAGGCCGAATGGTAGTCGGAAAGAGTTTTTAGCATGGGCAAAGTGACACCATCAAGTCCGGGTGAAGCATTTATATTTCCTGGAGTAACATCATCTTATATTTTGCCGACAGGAAGGTCATTGACGGGATTGAGATAAGGGGTTTCAGTGATTGCTCGAAGGCGTGTATGATAGTCGTCATCTGTTGCAGGTGAGTCCATGGAAGTCTGTGGCGTGAGTAAAAGCTTGGCCGAGTCGAGCACGCTCGACGTAAAACGACCGTCGGGAAGGGGAAGAGAAGGGAGCTGATTTGTCACGTGAAGTTTGTAAAATGAGATTCGGAAAGGAAGACCGAAAAGATTGCGTTTGGAAAGGTCGGTGCAGAGCGATTTCGAAGCACAAGTTTTGACGCGGTCAATATGAATTTTATAGGTGGCATGAGCGTCGTAATATTGGTGCTTGAATGTCTGGCGAAGTAAGGGGTCTGAGGTTCTCTGGTAACGCCGGCGTAAAGCACGGCTTCTTTTACAATGAATAGTGAGCTCAGGTTTCCATCCAGCGTTATTAGGTCGCTGTTTAGGTGTTACCCAACGCGAGTAAGTGTTAGAAAGTTTGTCAAACATGAGGTAAAATTTTGCGATAATTAGGTCAGTGGCGTCGGGTGAAGAAAGCGTCGTGGTCACTACCCTGTCGAACCAAGAGAACTGCACTAACGCCGCTAAAAGCTTAGAGGTGCCGAATTTGGCTAATCGTTTAATCTTTGCTTTTGATTGTCCAAAAAAGGAAAACATTATGAATTTATGATCGGAAAGCGTTTCGCGGTCCTCTACACCCCAACCGTAACCGCAGGAGATAACGGGAATTGAGGCGAACGAAACACCAATCCAACTCTGTGCAAAGTTGTATTGAAACGCAGGAGGCGAGCGGGGGTCATTTAAAACCTTGAGATGATTAGAGGCAGAGAATTGTGTAAGTTGCGCCCCGCGAGAATTGCCGTCCACCGCACCCCAGAGCAAAGTGCTTAGCTTGAAATCTCCAGCCGTTATTACAAACGGCGTGGGAAGCTGGGTAAGATATATTTGGAATTCATCAAATAGCGGTTCGAGGTGTTGGTGGGTGGGGAGGGGAGGGTGCATAAGAGTCAGTGGGAGAGGCACGCGTGACTATGACTAGAGAGCGCTGGAGTGAACAAGAAAAATGTCGTAGCCATTATTCGGGGCTAAAAGAACCAAGCGAGGAAGAAGAGGTGACGTGTGTGAGGGAGGGAGTTGGTAGTAGTAGCCTATCAGGAGGGAGGAGGGAGTTTCCTCGAGTGTAGGGTTCGGAAATCATGGCAAAGTCGATATCATGCTCTGTTATATAGTCCGTCAATAGCAGCGTCGGCTGCCGGGAGTGTGCCAGATTAGCCTGTAGAAATGTGACTGGATTAGTGTTAGCCATGTTGGAGGGAATAAGCAGGAGAGAGAAAAGAGGACATTCACGAGCTAGGGTACACCACGTAATAGTGCATCGCCACGAACCGCCAAGAGAGAAAGAAAAGGCAGCGAGAAATGTGGTTCAAAGCATTTGAGCGGGTTAGGGTGAATGTTAAGAGTATGGAAGTGCACTAGAATGTAAATGGATATAGTGAAAGACAAAAGGAAAGGTAGGATGAGAGTAGCGGAGTAGTAAAGAAAATGAACAAAGATGACAAGTGAAATTAACGAATAATGCACATAGAAGCAAGGAAGTGTGAGGAATGAGAAGAAAAAAAAACTAAAGTAAAAACAGAAAGACCGAGCAAGCCGGAGGGGCACGCGTACCCGACAAAAAGGGGAAGGGGAAACGGGTCGCGCGGTGGCACGTAGATACTGACGTTCTGAGCAAACACGGGGAAGAAAATGTCGTGCGAGCACATCGAGCATCGAAGCGATTCCGCAAAGGGAGCCACCGCGCGACCCGTAAGACACTGGTGAAGGGGAGTGAAGGGGAGTGAAGGGGAGTGAAGGGGAGTGAAGGGGAGTGAAGGGGAGTGAAGGGGAGTGAAGGGGAGTGAAGGGGAGGCTACCCATAACCGGTGCGCATACGCATACACGCGATCCGCTCCAACAGCACCGGACACGTGGCATCCCTAGTCGGGTGCGACGATGCCCGATGAAGCCGACGGCCTTCGGCGCACGTCACCGCCGCGTCGCCCGTACGGGCCGAGCATGTTTCCTCAAGGTGTGAACCAGCGCATTTTGTACGACAGGCACGTCTGCGACAGGCACGTTTATGCGACAGGACACGTCTGGAGTGACCGTAAGTGGCGCAGAATGTACAGGTCATAATGTGCACATCTTCAGGCACAGCGAACGAGGTCCAACCAATCAATATTCTTCCACGAGCAACGAGGGAGCGGAAAGCGGCCGCATCAACCTCAAGCACGCGAGTATAATTACCACGTCGTTCGCAGAACGACACCTGAACATGACACGAGTCGGGATTGAGTTGTAAGGTCGGGTGGCGCGCGTTAATCGCGCTAATTAGGTTATGACCAGTGATGACTGGGTCCACACCGGATACGCGGACATGAGGGTGGCGCTTAACAGCCACTCGTACTGAGATGGCAGCAGAGGTTGGCAGCAGTCGTGGATTTAAGCCGATCCAGAGACTGCTCATCCTCCGGGAATACCATGATTCCATGTCGGGTATAGTTCATGCTAACGTCACGAATCCCTTCAGTTACGGGGGTGAGGTTAGAGTTTAAAAGCGTCGCAACGTCACGCGCCGGTGCTGAGGAAGGAGCGATCGTCGTGCGAAACATAATCTAAGCACGCTCTCTCCTGTAGCCAACGTCAGGACGAGAAGGGACAGCCAAGCCGGGGTCATCCTGCAGGACAGCACTGGGAGCCGGTAAAGAAGCCTGGCGAACCGTTGACGATGGAAGAGGCAGGCCAGAGTTCACAGCTTGTACATACGCCCTGGCCGAGGAAGGAATCGCGCAGCAGCCACCGGCGCAACGCAAGCTTGGCGCCGCGCCAGCCGAAGCTGGTTACGCAACTCGTCAACTCGGCCAGACTGGTGTGAGGCGTACGCGCGCACATCCGAACAGTCCTGCAATATCTCAGCCAGCCATGTGACAATCTGGGATCGAAAACCATCAGGTACCTTGCAGAAAAATCAAACAGGATATGGGTGATTTTTTTTCTGGCGATCGGCAATACGGCGCATGGATTTAGTGATGTCCTGATCAGAATTGGGTACAGCGGTAGATACAAAAACTGACGCTGGCGGACTGCCAATTGGTTCATTAGGAGGGAAAATAGATGTAGTGGGGCATCCCTCTCGGCGGGCGGATCGCGATACCCTCCGGGCAGCGGAGCGTCCCGAATGAGGGAGTCACCATCAGCCGAAAAGGCAGAATAGGTTAAACCTTCCGAGCGGGCCGTCCTGACGCCATCAGGGTAGTCACGCCCGGACGGTCGGACAACATGAGGGGCCTTCGGCTTGGGCATTGCAGCCGCTATAGCAGTGGCCATTGCAATTTGACGAGTGTCGGCCGGCGGCAAGCTGCGGATGAAAATTGCGAAAAAACGCGGGGAACAAACCAATTTCGTGTCGAATCGAGCCCTGATAAGTTAAAAAACAACTCCGATACCGACCGTTTGCCCAGTGCACTTGTTTCATGCGCTGAGGCAAGGACGGCCGAGCAGGACTGATGCATTTCGACGCGTTTAGCACGACTGTACAAAAAGGACTGAGCGGTTAAGGATATCAAGAAATAAGCATTACTATAGTGCTCGTTGTGTCTTTCTCGGAACGCAGATAGTGTGCTATTGAGTAATTTTAACATAGTTTCATATATACTAGGAATTTACGTGCCCTTGCAGGTGTGATATATCTTTTTCATTGATTGTGTCAGGAAAATGCTTACAACAGTGATTTCAGCAGCTGATTTGCTGGCTCTGCCCTGCAATCCAATGGAGCAGCGCGACTTGCGACAAAGTTTGGCAGGTTTCCAAACCTCGTGACCATGCATTTAGTAATGTCATCAATCCATTTTTACGAAGCCTGCTTGGTCAGTTGGGAGGAAAAAGAACTGCTGCTTTCACAACATAAATTAGCTGGAGTCGATCTTGTCGGTAATGCTGTGTTTGACTGGGCTTGCCCATCTTATGGCAAAAAAATGGCCACATCTGCCCTTCCAGTAGCTATTGCGCGAAATAAAACTGTTGTTTTTATAACCTCTCCAATACTTTTTACTGGAGTATCAAAGCAACATCACACACCATTGTAGTTGCAATTGGATCCGAAAGTTCATTTCTTTCTTGATTTGGCGCGCGCGGTTTTTATATGCCAGCCTTCTTGCTTGTGTGAAAGCTTTTTTGGGGAGAATAAACTGCTTTTCACGGATATATAACGCTTTGAAACAAGTACAAGTTAACTTCTTTACCCGATTGCATCAGCGCTTATCAAGCGACCGGAAAGAACATTTATCACGGGCGTAGGTTGTACTCGCAAAAAACAATATTTTATTGCAAGAATAGGTCACATGAGTCTTGTATCTTCTTGACCATCAAACAAAACTGAGGGTTGTCGTTCCAGTTTTAGCGACGAATGCGTTGAGCATTCCTGTCGTTGACAAAACGGAATCAAGTGAGTTATTAACAGTATGTATACAAACGAAACACACAAATCTAGAGATTGATCCACTTTCGTAATGTTTGTAAGCTAACCCAGCATATTCGTGGCGATTTTTTTTTTCAGACGAGATTTTTTCCAAGATAGAGGTGGTCGAACACAACCCACAACAACCGTGGCCGACACTTCCTTTGTTGCAATACCACCGACCTCCCTCCAGGCGGGTGGGGAAAAGGGAACAAAAGCTTTCCTTTCCCTTTGAGTAGTTATGGGGAGGAGAGAAACAGATCCCACACAAAAGGAGATGTTAACCGTCGGAGTATCACCGAAGTCGTGGCGTAGTGGTTAGGGCGCCAGCCTCGGCTTCGGGAGGTCGCTGGTTCGAATCCCAGCACCGCCGGAAACCCGCCGGTAAAACAGGGTACAAGTGTCTCCCCTGCCCGGAGCATGGCTCCAATTCGTGGGATGTACACTTGGGAGGTGCTGCTAACTCCGCTACGTCAGTCTTCAAAGCACCTTCAAGGCCGCTCGAAGCAGGACGCTCAGTGGTTGCTGACATGACTCATTCGGTTGCAAACCTGAGTGGCATGTTTGGCAAGTCACGTCTCTGAATTAAAACTCCCAAAAAAATACAGGCGTTGCCGTAACAGTGGCGGAGGTTGCGGCAAAAATCGCCACCGGTGCCTCTTCTTTTTTTTTTCTTTTACCGTCGTATGTGATTGCCATATGCAGTATATCTATAGGATAACGACAATGTGGCGTGGTATTTTAAATGGCTTGCAAGTATATAATCTACGCACGGCCATTATTATTTATATGATGGCGACTGATGCGCTTCCGTGATTCCGAAACACTTGAGCTCAATTATTTCCTCGTTTACGACCCTAACCGAAAAGTCATCTATGGGACCGTATTTGAACATTGGGAATTTATTAGGGTTGACCTATGTATCAGCGTACAAAAATTTGCAACCAGAATGAGTCGAGATTAGCAGCATCCCATATCACAGTCCATCCATGCACTCTGTTTGTTCACATCTGATATCAGGGAGGAGTTGCTAATACCACAATCAAACACTGAAACAAACGCTGCGAGTACATTTGGTGATGTAATATTTGCTTTCTTTACATACTTTGCCTGTATTCAATGAACGTGAGCTGACATCGCACAATAACAAATACGACGACGTTCAACTTGGGCCACAAGATCTCTGTGGTTGTGGTCTTGTCAATAGATCGGATGACCCTCTCGGTATGTGCCCGAATCGCCAACTTTCTATTGTTATAATCTGACCGCGTTGATAACTTTGGTAACTCGGTGCCTGTCCGAACAAACAACATAGTTGCTGCATATACGATACATGTATGACCAAATTCATGGCCAGTCTATGAGTACAGATGTGACACGTTGACGCCAGGTGTACGTACACTTAAAGAACGTGCATCGCCAAAACAAAGTACCTAATTCGATATCGCGTGCAGGATGTTGTCGTGCATTAGAGGAGAGGGATAAGAGCGTGAGTGCCAACTAGGAGCGGCAGATCCACAAGAGACACCTCCGCGGTGCAACGCGGCCGTTTGTTGAAAAGCCATTGTCACGAAGCTGTAGCCAGTATAATTCATATTTGACTGGTTCCTATAATATTTCAACAGGGGTGCTGTATTTAAACCAAATATACTGTGTCGTGTTTTCATTTAGCATTGTTGCTGGCTAAATGAAAACATGACACTGCGTCTATTGAGATATGGCCACTACACTGTGTGCGATAATGTGCGCGTAAAGTCTGGATGGCAGACGGATATATGTAGCAAGCCGGCAACACAAAGGAGCTATCACTGGCCGACAGTTTGACAATTATCTTGAATTGTTTCTTCCCTACTTGTTGACCCTTTCCCAGTGCACTTGTTTCAAGCGCTGAGGCAAAAACGGCCGAGCAAGACTAATGCATTTCGACGCGTTTAGCACGACTGTACAAAAGGGACTGAGCGGTTAAGGATATCAAGAAATAAGCATTACTATAGTGCTCGTTGTGTCTTTTTCGGAACGCGGATAGTGTGCTATTGAGTTATTTTAACATAGTTTCATATATACTAGGAATTTACGTGCCGTTGCAGGTGCGGTATATCTTTTTTATCGATTGTGTCAGGAAAATTGTTACTACCCAGTGATTTCAACAGCTGATTTGCTGGCTCTGCCCTGCAATCCAATGGAGCAGCGCGACTTGCGACAAAGTTTGGCAGGTTTCCAAACCTCGTGACCATGCATTTAGTAATGTCATCAATCCATTTTTACGAAGCCTGCTTGGTCAGTTGGGAGGAAAAAGAACTGCTGCTTTCACAACATAAATTAGCTGGAGTCGATCTTGTCGGTAATGCTGTGTTTGACTGGGCTTGCCATCTTATGGCAAAAAAATGGCCACATCTGCCCTTCCAGTAGCTATTGCGCGAAATAAAACTGTTGTTTTTATAACCTCTCCAATACTTTTTACTGGAGTATCAAAGCAACATCACACACCATTGTAGTTGCAATTGGATCCGAAAGTTCATTTCTTTCTTGATTTGGCGCGCGCGGTTTTTATATGCCAGCCTTCTTGCTTGTGTGAAAGCTTTTTTGGGGAGAATAAACTGCTTTTCACGGATATATAACGCTTTGAAACAAGTACAAGTTAACTTCTTTACCCGATTGCATCAGCGCTTATCAAGCGACCGGAAAGAACATTTATCACGGGCGTAGGTTGTACTCGCAAAAAACAATATTTTATTGCAAGAATAGGTCACATGAGTCTTGTATCTTCTTGACCATCAAACAAAACTGAGGGTTGTCGTTCCAGTTTTAGCGACGAATGCGTTGAGCATTCCTGTCGTTGACAAAACGGAATCAAGTGAGTTATTAACAGTATGTATACAAACGAAACACACAAATCTAGAGATTGATCCACTTTCGTAATGTTTGTAAGCTAACCCAGCATATTCGTGGCGATTTTTTTTCAGACGAGATTGTTTCCAAGATAGAGGTGGTCGAACACAACCCACAACAACCGTGGCCGACACTTCCTTTGTTGCAATACCACCGACCTCCCTCCAGGCGGGTGGGGAAAAGGTAACAAAAGCTTTCCTTTCCCTTTGAGTAGTTATGGGGAGGAGAGAAACAGATCCCACACAAAAGGAGATGTTAACCGTCGGAGTATCACCGAAGTCGTGGCGTAGTGGTTAGGGCGCCAGCCTCGGCTTCGGGAGGTCGCTGGTTCGAATCCCAGCACCGCCGGAAACCCGCCGGTAAAACAGGGTACAAGTGTCTCCCCTGCCCGGAGCATGGCTCCAATTCGTGGGATGTACACTTGGGAGGTGCTGCTAACTCCGCTACGTCAGTCTTCAAAGCACCTTCAAGGCCGCTCGAAGCAGGACGCTCAGTGGTTGCTGACATGACTCATTCGGTTGCAAACCTGAGTGGCATGTTTGGCAAGTCACGTCTCTGAATTAAAACTCCCAAAAAATACAGGCGTTGCCGTAACAGTGGCGGAGGTTGCGGCAAAAATCGCCACCGGTGCCTCTTCTTTTTTTTTCTTTTACCGTCGTATGTGATTGCCATATGCAGTATATCTATAGGATAACGACAATGTGGCGTGGTATTTTAAATGGCTTGCAAGTATATAATCTACGCACGGCCATTATTATTTATATGATGGCGACTGATGCGCTTCCGTGATTCCGAAACACTTGAGCTCAATTATTTCCTCGTTTACGACCCTAACCGAAAAGTCATCTATGGGACCGTATTTGAACATTGGGAATTTATTAGGGTTGACCTATGTATCAGCGTACAAAAATTTGCAACCAGAATGAGTCGAGATTAGCAGCATCCCATATCACAGTCCATCCATGCACTCTGTTTGTTCACATCTGATATCAGGGAGGAGTTGCTAATACCACAATCAAACACTGAAACAAACGCTGCGAGTACATTTGGTGATGTAATATTTGCTTTCTTTACATACTTTGCCTGTATTCAATGAACGTGAGCTGACATCGCACAATAACAAATACGACGACGTTCAACTTGGGCCACAAGATCTCTGTGGTTGTGGTCTTGTCAATAGATCGGATGACCCTCTCGGTATGTGCCCGAATCGCCAACTTTCTATTGTTATAATCTGACCGCGTTGATAACTTTGGTAACTCGGTGCCTGTCCGAACAAACAACATAGTTGCTGCATATACGATACATGTATGACCAAATTCATGGCCAGTCTATGAGTACAGATGTGACACGTTGACGCCAGGTGTACGTACACTTAAAGAACGTGCATCGCCAAAACAAAGTACCTAATTCGATATCGCGTGCAGGATGTTGTCGTGCATTAGAGGAGAGGGATAAGAGCGTGAGTGCCAACTAGGAGCGGCAGATCCACAAGAGACACCTCCGCGGTGCAACGCGGCCGTTTGTTGAAAAGCCATTGTCACGAAGCTGTAGCCAGTATAATTCATATTTGACTGGTTCCTATAATATTTCAACAGGGGTGCTGTATTTAAACCAAATATACTGTGTCGTGTTTTCATTTAGCATTGTTGCTGGCTAAATGAAAACATGACACTGCGTCTATTGAGATATGGCCACTACACGTGTGCGATAATGTGCGCGTAAAGTCTGGATGGCAGACGGATATATGTAGCAAGCCGGCAACACAAAGGAGCTATCACTGGCCGACAGTTTGACAATTATCTTGAATTGTTTCTTCCCTACTTGTTGACCCTTTCCCAGTGCACTTGTTTCAAGCGCTGAGGCAAAAACGGCCGAGCAAGACTAATGCATTTCGACGCGTTTAGCACGACTGTACAAAAGGGACTGAGCGGTTAAGGATATCAAGAAATAAGCATTACTATAGTGCTCGTTGTGTCTTTTTCGGAACGCGGATAGTGTGCTATTGAGTTATTTTAACATAGTTTCATATATACTAGGAATTTACGTGCCGTTGCAGGTGCGGTATATCTTTTTTATCGATTGTGTCAGGAAAATTGTTACTACCCAGTGATTTCAACAGCTGATTTGCTGGCTCTGCCCTGCAATCCAATGGAGCAGCGCGACTTGCGACAAAGTTTGGCAGGTTTCCAAACCTCGTGACCATGCATTTAGTAATGTCATCAATCCATTTTTACGAAGCCTGCTTGGTCAGTTGGGAGGAAAAAGAACTGCTGCTTTCACAACATAAATTAGCTGGAGTCGATCTTGTCGGTAATGCTGTGTTTGACTGGGCTTGCCATCTTATGGCAAAAAAATGGCCACATCTGCCCTTCCAGTAGCTATTGCGCGAAATAAAACTGTTGTTTTTATAACCTCTCCAATACTTTTTACTGGAGTATCAAAGCAACATCACACACCATTGTAGTTGCAATTGGATCCGAAAGTTCATTTCTTTCTTGATTTGGCGCGCGCGGTTTTTATATGCCAGCCTTCTTGCTTGTGTGAAAGCTTTTTTTGGGAGAATAAACTGCTTTTCACGGATATATAACGCTTTGAAACAAGTACAAGTTAACTTCTTTACCCGATTGCATCAGCGCTTATCAAGCGACCGGAAAGAACATTTATCACGGGCGTAGGTTGTACTCGCAAAAAACAATATTTTATTGCAAGAATAGGTCACATGAGTCTTGTATCTTCTTGACCATCAAACAAAACTGAGGGTTGTCGTTCCAGTTTTAGCGACGAATGCGTTGAGCATTCCTGTCGTTGACAAAACGGAATCAAGTGAGTTATTAACAGTATGTATACAAACGAAACACACAAATCTAGAGATTGATCCACTTTCGTAATGTTTGTAAGCTAACCCAGCATATTCGTGGCGATTTTTTTTCAGACGAGATTGTTTCCAAGATAGAGGTGGTCGAACACAACCCACAACAACCGTGGCCGACACTTCCTTTGTTGCAATACCACCGACCTCCCTCCAGGCGGGTGGGGAAAAGGTACAAAAGCTTTCCTTTCCCTTTGAGTAGTTATGGGGAGGAGAGAAACAGATCCCACACAAAAGGAGATGTTAACCGTCGGAGTATCACCGAAGTCGTGGCGTAGTGGTTAGGGCGCCAGCCTCGGCTTCGGGAGGTCGCTGGTTCGAATCCCAGCACCGCCGGAAACCCGCCGGTAAAACAGGGTACAAGTGTCTCCCCTGCCCGGAGCATGGCTCCAATTCGTGGGATGTACACTTGGGAGGTGCTGCTAACTCCGCTACGTCAGTCTTCAAAGCACCTTCAAGGCCGCTCGAAGCAGGACGCTCAGTGGTTGCTGACATGACTCATTCGGTTGCAAACCTGAGTGGCATGTTTGGCAAGTCACGTCTCTGAATTAAAACTCCCAAAAAATACAGGCGTTGCCGTAACAGTGGCGGAGGTTGCGGCAAAAATCGCCACCGGTGCCTCTTCTTTTTTTTTCTTTTACCGTCGTATGTGATTGCCATATGCAGTATATCTATAGGATAACGACAATGTGGCGTGGTATTTTAAATGGCTTGCAAGTATATAATCTACGCACGGCCATTATTATTTATATGATGGCGACTGATGCGCTTCCGTGATTCCGAAACACTTGAGCTCAATTATTTCCTCGTTTACGACCCTAACCGAAAAGTCATCTATGGGACCGTATTTGAACATTGGGAATTTATTAGGGTTGACCTATGTATCAGCGTACAAAAATTTGCAACCAGAATGAGTCGAGATTAGCAGCATCCCATATCACAGTCCATCCATGCACTCTGTTTGTTCACATCTGATATCAGGGAGGAGTTGCTAATACCACAATCAAACACTGAAACAAACGCTGCGAGTACATTTGGTGATGTAATATTTGCTTTCTTTACATACTTTGCCTGTATTCAATGAACGTGAGCTGACATCGCACAATAACAAATACGACGACGTTCAACTTGGGCCACAAGATCTCTGTGGTTGTGGTCTTGTCAATAGATCGGATGACCCTCTCGGTATGTGCCCGAATCGCCAACTTTCTATTGTTATAATCTGACCGCGTTGATAACTTTGGTAACTCGGTGCCTGTCCGAACAAACAACATAGTTGCTGCATATACGATACATGTATGACCAAATTCATGGCCAGTCTATGAGTACAGATGTGACACGTTGACGCCAGGTGTACGTACACTTAAAGAACGTGCATCGCCAAAACAAAGTACCTAATTCGATATCGCGTGCAGGATGTTGTCGTGCATTAGAGGAGAGGGATAAGAGCGTGAGTGCCAACTAGGAGCGGCAGATCCACAAGAGACACCTCCGCGGTGCAACGCGGCCGTTTGTTGAAAAGCCATTGTCACGAAGCTGTAGCCAGTATAATTCATATTTGACTGGTTCCTATAATATTTCAACAGGGGTGCTGTATTTAAACCAAATATACTGTGTCGTGTTTTCATTTAGCATTGTTGCTGGCTAAATGAAAACATGACACTGCGTCTATTGAGATATGGCCACTACACGTGTGCGATAATGTGCGCGTAAAGTCTGGATGGCAGACGGATATATGTAGCAAGCCGGCAACACAAAGGAGCTATCACTGGCCGACAGTTTGACAATTATCTTGAATTGTTTCTTCCCTACTTGTTGACCCTTTCCCAGTGCACTTGTTTCAAGCGCTGAGGCAAAAACGGCCGAGCAAGACTAATGCATTTCGACGCGTTTAGCACGACTGTACAAAAGGGACTGAGCGGTTAAGGATATCAAGAAATAAGCATTACTATAGTGCTCGTTGTGTCTTTTTCGGAACGCGGATAGTGTGCTATTGAGTTATTTTAACATAGTTTCATATATACTAGGAATTTACGTGCCGTTGCAGGTGCGGTATATCTTTTTTATCGATTGTGTCAGGAAAATTGTTACTACCCAGTGATTTCAACAGCTGATTTGCTGGCTCTGCCCTGCAATCCAATGGAGCAGCGCGACTTGCGACAAAGTTTGGCAGGTTTCCAAACCTCGTGACCATGCATTTAGTAATGTCATCAATCCATTTTTACGAAGCCTGCTTGGTCAGTTGGGAGGAAAAAGAACTGCTGCTTTCACAACATAAATTAGCTGGAGTCGATCTTGTCGGTAATGCTGTGTTTGACTGGGCTTGCCATCTTATGGCAAAAAAATGGCCACATCTGCCCTTCCAGTAGCTATTGCGCGAAATAAAACTGTTGTTTTTATAACCTCTCCAATACTTTTTACTGGAGTATCAAAGCAACATCACACACCATTGTAGTTGCAATTGGATCCGAAAGTTCATTTCTTTCTTGATTTGGCGCGCGCGGTTTTTATATGCCAGCCTTCTTGCTTGTGTGAAAGCTTTTTTGGGAGAATAAACTGCTTTTCACGGATATATAACGCTTTGAAACAAGTACAAGTTAACTTCTTTACCCGATTGCATCAGCGCTTATCAAGCGACCGGAAAGAACATTTATCACGGGCGTAGGTTGTACTCGCAAAAAACAATATTTTATTGCAAGAATAGGTCACATGAGTCTTGTATCTTCTTGACCATCAAACAAAACTGAGGGTTGTCGTTCCAGTTTTAGCGACGAATGCGTTGAGCATTCCTGTCGTTGACAAAACGGAATCAAGTGAGTTATTAACAGTATGTATACAAACGAAACACACAAATCTAGAGATTGATCCACTTTCGTAATGTTTGTAAGCTAACCCAGCATATTCGTGGCGATTTTTTTTTCAGACGAGATTTTTTCCAAGATAGAGGTGGTCGAACACAACCCACAACAACCGTGGCCGACACTTCCTTTGTTGCAATACCACCGACCTCCCTCCAGGCGGGTGGGGAAAAGGTTACAAAAGCTTTCCTTTCCCTTTGAGTAGTTATGGGGAGGAGAGAAACAGATCCCACACAAAAGGAGATGTTAACCGTCGGAGTATCACCGAAGTCGTGGCGTAGTGGTTAGGGCGCCAGCCTCGGCTTCGGGAGGTCGCTGGTTCGAATCCCAGCACCGCCGGAAACCCGCCGGTAAAACAGGGTACAAGTGTCTCCCCTGCCCGGAGCATGGCTCCAATTCGTGGGATGTACACTTGGGAGGTGCTGCTAACTCCGCTACGTCAGTCTTCAAAGCACCTTCAAGGCCGCTCGAAGCAGGACGCTCAGTGGTTGCTGACATGACTCATTCGGTTGCAAACCTGAGTGGCATGTTTGGCAAGTCACGTCTCTGAATTAAAACTCCCCAAAAAATACAGGCGTTGCCGTAACAGTGGCGGAGGTTGCGGCAAAAATCGCCACCGGTGCCTCTTCTTTTTTTTTCTTTTACCGTCGTATGTGATTGCCATATGCAGTATATCTATAGGATAACGACAATGTGGCGTGGTATTTTAAATGGCTTGCAAGTATATAATCTACGCACGGCCATTATTATTTATATGATGGCGACTGATGCGCTTCCGTGATTCCGAAACACTTGAGCTCAATTATTTCCTCGTTTACGACCCTAACCGAAAAGTCATCTATGGGACCGTATTTGAACATTGGGAATTTATTAGGGTTGACCTATGTATCAGCGTACAAAAATTTGCAACCAGAATGAGTCGAGATTAGCAGCATCCCATATCACAGTCCATCCATGCACTCTGTTTGTTCACATCTGATATCAGGGAGGAGTTGCTAATACCACAATCAAACACTGAAACAAACGCTGCGAGTACATTTGGTGATGTAATATTTGCTTTCTTTACATACTTTGCCTGTATTCAATGAACGTGAGCTGACATCGCACAATAACAAATACGACGACGTTCAACTTGGGCCACAAGATCTCTGTGGTTGTGGTCTTGTCAATAGATCGGATGACCCTCTCGGTATGTGCCCGAATCGCCAACTTTCTATTGTTATAATCTGACCGCGTTGATAACTTTGGTAACTCGGTGCCTGTCCGAACAAACAACATAGTTGCTGCATATACGATACATGTATGACCAAATTCATGGCCAGTCTATGAGTACAGATGTGACACGTTGACGCCAGGTGTACGTACACTTAAAGAACGTGCATCGCCAAAACAAAGTACCTAATTCGATATCGCGTGCAGGATGTTGTCGTGCATTAGAGGAGAGGGATAAGAGCGTGAGTGCCAACTAGGAGCGGCAGATCCACAAGAGACACCTCCGCGGTGCAACGCGGCCGTTTGTTGAAAAGCCATTGTCACGAAGCTGTAGCCAGTATAATTCATATTTGACTGGTTCCTATAATATTTCAACAGGGGTGCTGTATTTAAACCAAATATACTGTGTCGTGTTTTCATTTAGCATTGTTGCTGGCTAAATGAAAACATGACACTGCGTCTATTGAGATATGGCCACTACACGTGTGCGATAATGTGCGCGTAAAGTCTGGATGGCAGACGGATATATGTAGCAAGCCGGCAACACAAAGGAGCTATCACTGGCCGACAGTTTGACAATTATCTTGAATTGTTTCTTCCCTACTTGTTGACCCTTTCCCAGTGCACTTGTTTCAAGCGCTGAGGCAAAAACGGCCGAGCAAGACTAATGCATTTCGACGCGTTTAGCACGACTGTACAAAAGGGACTGAGCGGTTAAGGATATCAAGAAATAAGCATTACTATAGTGCTCGTTGTGTCTTTTTCGGAACGCGGATAGTGTGCTATTGAGTTATTTTAACATAGTTTCATATATACTAGGAATTTACGTGCCGTTGCAGGTGCGGTATATCTTTTTTATCGATTGTGTCAGGAAAATTGTTACTACCCAGTGATTTCAACAGCTGATTTGCTGGCTCTGCCCTGCAATCCAATGGAGCAGCGCGACTTGCGACAAAGTTTGGCAGGTTTCCAAACCTCGTGACCATGCATTTAGTAATGTCATCAATCCATTTTTACGAAGCCTGCTTGGTCAGTTGGGAGGAAAAAGAACTGCTGCTTTCACAACATAAATTAGCTGGAGTCGATCTTGTCGGTAATGCTGTGTTTGACTGGGCTTGCCCATCTTATGGCAAAAAATGGCCACATCTGCCCTTCCAGTAGCTATTGCGCGAAATAAAACTGTTGTTTTTATAACCTCTCCAATACTTTTTACTGGAGTATCAAAGCAACATCACACACCATTGTAGTTGCAATTGGATCCGAAAGTTCATTTCTTTCTTGATTTGGCGCGCGCGGTTTTTATATGCCAGCCTTCTTGCTTGTGTGAAAGCTTTTTTGGGAGAATAAACTGCTTTTCACGGATATATAACGCTTTGAAACAAGTACAAGTTAACTTCTTTACCCGATTGCATCAGCGCTTATCAAGCGACCGGAAAGAACATTTATCACGGGCGTAGGTTGTACTCGCAAAAAACAATATTTTATTGCAAGAATAGGTCACATGAGTCTTGTATCTTCTTGACCATCAAACAAAACTGAGGGTTGTCGTTCCAGTTTTAGCGACGAATGCGTTGAGCATTCCTGTCGTTGACAAAACGGAATCAAGTGAGTTATTAACAGTATGTATACAAACGAAACACACAAATCTAGAGATTGATCCACTTTCGTAATGTTTGTAAGCTAACCCAGCATATTCGTGGCGATTTTTTTTTTCAGACGAGATTTTTTCCAAGATAGAGGTGGTCGAACACAACCCACAACAACCGTGGCCGACACTTCCTTTGTTGCAATACCACCGACCTCCCTCCAGGCGGGTGGGGAAAAGGTAACAAAAGCTTTCCTTTCCCTTTGAGTAGTTATGGGGAGGAGAGAAACAGATCCCACACAAAAGGAGATGTTAACCGTCGGAGTATCACCGAAGTCGTGGCGTAGTGGTTAGGGCGCCAGCCTCGGCTTCGGGAGGTCGCTGGTTCGAATCCCAGCACCGCCGGAAACCCGCCGGTAAAACAGGGTACAAGTGTCTCCCCTGCCCGGAGCATGGCTCCAATTCGTGGGATGTACACTTGGGAGGTGCTGCTAACTCCGCTACGTCAGTCTTCAAAGCACCTTCAAGGCCGCTCGAAGCAGGACGCTCAGTGGTTGCTGACATGACTCATTCGGTTGCAAACCTGAGTGGCATGTTTGGCAAGTCACGTCTCTGAATTAAAACTCCCAAAAAATACAGGCGTTGCCGTAACAGTGGCGGAGGTTGCGGCAAAAATCGCCACCGGTGCCTCTTCTTTTTTTTTCTTTTACCGTCGTATGTGATTGCCATATGCAGTATATCTATAGGATAACGACAATGTGGCGTGGTATTTTAAATGGCTTGCAAGTATATAATCTACGCACGGCCATTATTATTTATATGATGGCGACTGATGCGCTTCCGTGATTCCGAAACACTTGAGCTCAATTATTTCCTCGTTTACGACCCTAACCGAAAAGTCATCTATGGGACCGTATTTGAACATTGGGAATTTATTAGGGTTGACCTATGTATCAGCGTACAAAAATTTGCAACCAGAATGAGTCGAGATTAGCAGCATCCCATATCACAGTCCATCCATGCACTCTGTTTGTTCACATCTGATATCAGGGAGGAGTTGCTAATACCACAATCAAACACTGAAACAAACGCTGCGAGTACATTTGGTGATGTAATATTTGCTTTCTTTACATACTTTGCCTGTATTCAATGAACGTGAGCTGACATCGCACAATAACAAATACGACGACGTTCAACTTGGGCCACAAGATCTCTGTGGTTGTGGTCTTGTCAATAGATCGGATGACCCTCTCGGTATGTGCCCGAATCGCCAACTTTCTATTGTTATAATCTGACCGCGTTGATAACTTTGGTAACTCGGTGCCTGTCCGAACAAACAACATAGTTGCTGCATATACGATACATGTATGACCAAATTCATGGCCAGTCTATGAGTACAGATGTGACACGTTGACGCCAGGTGTACGTACACTTAAAGAACGTGCATCGCCAAAACAAAGTACCTAATTCGATATCGCGTGCAGGATGTTGTCGTGCATTAGAGGAGAGGGATAAGAGCGTGAGTGCCAACTAGGAGCGGCAGATCCACAAGAGACACCTCCGCGGTGCAACGCGGCCGTTTGTTGAAAAGCCATTGTCACGAAGCTGTAGCCAGTATAATTCATATTTGACTGGTTCCTATAATATTTCAACAGGGGTGCTGTATTTAAACCAAATATACTGTGTCGTGTTTTCATTTAGCATTGTTGCTGGCTAAATGAAAACATGACACTGCGTCTATTGAGATATGGCCACTACACGTGTGCGATAATGTGCGCGTAAAGTCTGGATGGCAGACGGATATATGTAGCAAGCCGGCAACACAAAGGAGCTATCACTGGCCGACAGTTTGACAATTATCTTGAATTGTTTCTTCCCTACTTGTTGACCCTTTCCCAGTGCACTTGTTTCAAGCGCTGAGGCAAAAACGGCCGAGCAAGACTAATGCATTTCGACGCGTTTAGCACGACTGTACAAAAGGGACTGAGCGGTTAAGGATATCAAGAAATAAGCATTACTATAGTGCTCGTTGTGTCTTTTTCGGAACGCGGATAGTGTGCTATTGAGTTATTTTAACATAGTTTCATATATACTAGGAATTTACGTGCCGTTGCAGGTGCGGTATATCTTTTTTATCGATTGTGTCAGGAAAATTGTTACTACCCAGTGATTTCAACAGCTGATTTGCTGGCTCTGCCCTGCAATCCAATGGAGCAGCGCGACTTGCGACAAAGTTTGGCAGGTTTCCAAACCTCGTGACCATGCATTTAGTAATGTCATCAATCCATTTTTACGAAGCCTGCTTGGTCAGTTGGGAGGAAAAAGAACTGCTGCTTTCACAACATAAATTAGCTGGAGTCGATCTTGTCGGTAATGCTGTGTTTGACTGGGCTTGCCATCTTATGGCAAAAAAATGGCCACATCTGCCCTTCCAGTAGCTATTGCGCGAAATAAAACTGTTGTTTTTATAACCTCTCCAATACTTTTTACTGGAGTATCAAAGCAACATCACACACCATTGTAGTTGCAATTGGATCCGAAAGTTCATTTCTTTCTTGATTTGGCGCGCGCGGTTTTTATATGCCAGCCTTCTTGCTTGTGTGAAAGCTTTTTTTGGGAGAATAAACTGCTTTTCACGGATATATAACGCTTTGAAACAAGTACAAGTTAACTTCTTTACCCGATTGCATCAGCGCTTATCAAGCGACCGGAAAGAACATTTATCACGGGCGTAGGTTGTACTCGCAAAAAACAATATTTTATTGCAAGAATAGGTCACATGAGTCTTGTATCTTCTTGACCATCAAACAAAACTGAGGGTTGTCGTTCCAGTTTTAGCGACGAATGCGTTGAGCATTCCTGTCGTTGACAAAACGGAATCAAGTGAGTTATTAACAGTATGTATACAAACGAAACACACAAATCTAGAGATTGATCCACTTTCGTAATGTTTGTAAGCTAACCCAGCATATTCGTGGCGATTTTTTTTTCAGACGAGATTTTTTCCAAGATAGAGGTGGTCGAACACAACCCACAACAACCGTGGCCGACACTTCCTTTGTTGCAATACCACCGACCTCCCTCCAGGCGGGTGGGGAAAAGGGAACAAAAGCTTTCCTTTCCCTTTGAGTAGTTATGGGGAGGAGAGAAACAGATCCCACACAAAAGGAGATGTTAACCGTCGGAGTATCACCGAAGTCGTGGCGTAGTGGTTAGGGCGCCAGCCTCGGCTTCGGGAGGTCGCTGGTTCGAATCCCAGCACCGCCGGAAACCCGCCGGTAAAACAGGGTACAAGTGTCTCCCCTGCCCGGAGCATGGCTCCAATTCGTGGGATGTACACTTGGGAGGTGCTGCTAACTCCGCTACGTCAGTCTTCAAAGCACCTTCAAGGCCGCTCGAAGCAGGACGCTCAGTGGTTGCTGACATGACTCATTCGGTTGCAAACCTGAGTGGCATGTTTGGCAAGTCACGTCTCTGAATTAAAACTCCCAAAAAATACAGGCGTTGCCGTAACAGTGGCGGAGGTTGCGGCAAAAATCGCCACCGGTGCCTCTTCTTTTTTTTTCTTTTACCGTCGTATGTGATTGCCATATGCAGTATATCTATAGGATAACGACAATGTGGCGTGGTATTTTAAATGGCTTGCAAGTATATAATCTACGCACGGCCATTATTATTTATATGATGGCGACTGATGCGCTTCCGTGATTCCGAAACACTTGAGCTCAATTATTTCCTCGTTTACGACCCTAACCGAAAAGTCATCTATGGGACCGTATTTGAACATTGGGAATTTATTAGGGTTGACCTATGTATCAGCGTACAAAAATTTGCAACCAGAATGAGTCGAGATTAGCAGCATCCCATATCACAGTCCATCCATGCACTCTGTTTGTTCACATCTGATATCAGGGAGGAGTTGCTAATACCACAATCAAACACTGAAACAAACGCTGCGAGTACATTTGGTGATGTAATATTTGCTTTCTTTACATACTTTGCCTGTATTCAATGAACGTGAGCTGACATCGCACAATAACAAATACGACGACGTTCAACTTGGGCCACAAGATCTCTGTGGTTGTGGTCTTGTCAATAGATCGGATGACCCTCTCGGTATGTGCCCGAATCGCCAACTTTCTATTGTTATAATCTGACCGCGTTGATAACTTTGGTAACTCGGTGCCTGTCCGAACAAACAACATAGTTGCTGCATATACGATACATGTATGACCAAATTCATGGCCAGTCTATGAGTACAGATGTGACACGTTGACGCCAGGTGTACGTACACTTAAAGAACGTGCATCGCCAAAACAAAGTACCTAATTCGATATCGCGTGCAGGATGTTGTCGTGCATTAGAGGAGAGGGATAAGAGCGTGAGTGCCAACTAGGAGCGGCAGATCCACAAGAGACACCTCCGCGGTGCAACGCGGCCGTTTGTTGAAAAGCCATTGTCACGAAGCTGTAGCCAGTATAATTCATATTTGACTGGTTCCTATAATATTTCAACAGGGGTGCTGTATTTAAACCAAATATACTGTGTCGTGTTTTCATTTAGCATTGTTGCTGGCTAAATGAAAACATGACACTGCGTCTATTGAGATATGGCCACTACACGTGTGCGATAATGTGCGCGTAAAGTCTGGATGGCAGACGGATATATGTAGCAAGCCGGCAACACAAAGGAGCTATCACTGGCCGACAGTTTGACAATTATCTTGAATTGTTTCTTCCCTACTTGTTGACCCTTTCCCAGTGCACTTGTTTCAAGCGCTGAGGCAAAAACGGCCGAGCAAGACTAATGCATTTCGACGCGTTTAGCACGACTGTACAAAAGGGACTGAGCGGTTAAGGATATCAAGAAATAAGCATTACTATAGTGCTCGTTGTGTCTTTTTCGGAACGCGGATAGTGTGCTATTGAGTTATTTTAACATAGTTTCATATATACTAGGAATTTACGTGCCGTTGCAGGTGCGGTATATCTTTTTTATCGATTGTGTCAGGAAAATTGTTACTACCCAGTGATTTCAACAGCTGATTTGCTGGCTCTGCCCTGCAATCCAATGGAGCAGCGCGACTTGCGACAAAGTTTGGCAGGTTTCCAAACCTCGTGACCATGCATTTAGTAATGTCATCAATCCATTTTTACGAAGCCTGCTTGGTCAGTTGGGAGGAAAAAGAACTGCTGCTTTCACAACATAAATTAGCTGGAGTCGATCTTGTCGGTAATGCTGTGTTTGACTGGGCTTGCCATCTTATGGCAAAAAAATGGCCACATCTGCCCTTCCAGTAGCTATTGCGCGAAATAAAACTGTTGTTTTTATAACCTCTCCAATACTTTTTACTGGAGTATCAAAGCAACATCACACACCATTGTAGTTGCAATTGGATCCGAAAGTTCATTTCTTTCTTGATTTGGCGCGCGCGGTTTTTATATGCCAGCCTTCTTGCTTGTGTGAAAGCTTTTTTTGGGAGAATAAACTGCTTTTCACGGATATATAACGCTTTGAAACAAGTACAAGTTAACTTCTTTACCCGATTGCATCAGCGCTTATCAAGCGACCGGAAAGAACATTTATCACGGGCGTAGGTTGTACTCGCAAAAAACAATATTTTATTGCAAGAATAGGTCACATGAGTCTTGTATCTTCTTGACCATCAAACAAAACTGAGGGTTGTCGTTCCAGTTTTAGCGACGAATGCGTTGAGCATTCCTGTCGTTGACAAAACGGAATCAAGTGAGTTATTAACAGTATGTATACAAACGAAACACACAAATCTAGAGATTGATCCACTTTCGTAATGTTTGTAAGCTAACCCAGCATATTCGTGGCGATTTTTTTTTCAGACGAGATTTTTTCCAAGATAGAGGTGGTCGAACACAACCCACAACAACCGTGGCCGACACTTCCTTTGTTGCAATACCACCGACCTCCCTCCAGGCGGGTGGGGAAAAGGGAACAAAAGCTTTCCTTTCCCTTTGAGTAGTTATGGGGAGGAGAGAAACAGATCCCACACAAAAGGAGATGTTAACCGTCGGAGTATCACCGAAGTCGTGGCGTAGTGGTTAGGGCGCCAGCCTCGGCTTCGGGAGGTCGCTGGTTCGAATCCCAGCACCGCCGGAAACCCGCCGGTAAAACAGGGTACAAGTGTCTCCCCTGCCCGGAGCATGGCTCCAATTCGTGGGATGTACACTTGGGAGGTGCTGCTAACTCCGCTACGTCAGTCTTCAAAGCACCTTCAAGGCCGCTCGAAGCAGGACGCTCAGTGGTTGCTGACATGACTCATTCGGTTGCAAACCTGAGTGGCATGTTTGGCAAGTCACGTCTCTGAATTAAAACTCCCAAAAAATACAGGCGTTGCCGTAACAGTGGCGGAGGTTGCGGCAAAAATCGCCACCGGTGCCTCTTCTTTTTTTTTCTTTTACCGTCGTATGTGATTGCCATATGCAGTATATCTATAGGATAACGACAATGTGGCGTGGTATTTTAAATGGCTTGCAAGTATATAATCTACGCACGGCCATTATTATTTATATGATGGCGACTGATGCGCTTCCGTGATTCCGAAACACTTGAGCTCAATTATTTCCTCGTTTACGACCCTAACCGAAAAGTCATCTATGGGACCGTATTTGAACATTGGGAATTTATTAGGGTTGACCTATGTATCAGCGTACAAAAATTTGCAACCAGAATGAGTCGAGATTAGCAGCATCCCATATCACAGTCCATCCATGCACTCTGTTTGTTCACATCTGATATCAGGGAGGAGTTGCTAATACCACAATCAAACACTGAAACAAACGCTGCGAGTACATTTGGTGATGTAATATTTGCTTTCTTTACATACTTTGCCTGTATTCAATGAACGTGAGCTGACATCGCACAATAACAAATACGACGACGTTCAACTTGGGCCACAAGATCTCTGTGGTTGTGGTCTTGTCAATAGATCGGATGACCCTCTCGGTATGTGCCCGAATCGCCAACTTTCTATTGTTATAATCTGACCGCGTTGATAACTTTGGTAACTCGGTGCCTGTCCGAACAAACAACATAGTTGCTGCATATACGATACATGTATGACCAAATTCATGGCCAGTCTATGAGTACAGATGTGACACGTTGACGCCAGGTGTACGTACACTTAAAGAACGTGCATCGCCAAAACAAAGTACCTAATTCGATATCGCGTGCAGGATGTTGTCGTGCATTAGAGGAGAGGGATAAGAGCGTGAGTGCCAACTAGGAGCGGCAGATCCACAAGAGACACCTCCGCGGTGCAACGCGGCCGTTTGTTGAAAAGCCATTGTCACGAAGCTGTAGCCAGTATAATTCATATTTGACTGGTTCCTATAATATTTCAACAGGGGTGCTGTATTTAAACCAAATATACTGTGTCGTGTTTTCATTTAGCATTGTTGCTGGCTAAATGAAAACATGACACTGCGTCTATTGAGATATGGCCACTACACGTGTGCGATAATGTGCGCGTAAAGTCTGGATGGCAGACGGATATATGTAGCAAGCCGGCAACACAAAGGAGCTATCACTGGCCGACAGTTTGACAATTATCTTGAATTGTTTCTTCCCTACTTGTTGACCCTTTCCCAGTGCACTTGTTTCAAGCGCTGAGGCAAAAACGGCCGAGCAAGACTAATGCATTTCGACGCGTTTAGCACGACTGTACAAAAGGGACTGAGCGGTTAAGGATATCAAGAAATAAGCATTACTATAGTGCTCGTTGTGTCTTTTTCGGAACGCGGATAGTGTGCTATTGAGTTATTTTAACATAGTTTCATATATACTAGGAATTTACGTGCCGTTGCAGGTGCGGTATATCTTTTTTATCGATTGTGTCAGGAAAATTGTTACTACCCAGTGATTTCAACAGCTGATTTGCTGGCTCTGCCCTGCAATCCAATGGAGCAGCGCGACTTGCGACAAAGTTTGGCAGGTTTCCAAACCTCGTGACCATGCATTTAGTAATGTCATCAATCCATTTTTACGAAGCCTGCTTGGTCAGTTGGGAGGAAAAAGAACTGCTGCTTTCACAACATAAATTAGCTGGAGTCGATCTTGTCGGTAATGCTGTGTTTGACTGGGCTTGCCCATCTTATGGCAAAAAAATGGCCACATCTGCCCTTCCAGTAGCTATTGCGCGAAATAAAACTGTTGTTTTTATAACCTCTCCAATACTTTTACTGGAGTATCAAAGCAACATCACACACCATTGTAGTTGAAATTGGATCCGAAAGTTCATTTCTTTCTTGATTTGGCGCGCGCGGTTTTTATATGCCAGCCTTCTTGCTTGTGTGAAAGCTTTTTTGGGAGAATAAACTGCTTTTCACGGATATATAACGCTTTGAAACAAGTACAAGTTAACTTCTTTACCCGATTGCATCAGCGCTTATCAAGCGACCGGAAAGAACATTTATCACGGGCGTAGGTTGTACTCGCAAAAAACAATATTTTATTGCAAGAATAGGTCACTGAGTCTTGTATCTTCTTGACCATCAAACAAAACTGAGGGTTGTCGTTCCAGTTTTAGCGACGAATGCGTTGAGCATCGGTGTCGTTGACAAAACGGAATCAAGTGAGTTATTAAAGGTATGTACACAAACGAAACACACAAATCTAGAGATTGATCCACTTTCGTAATGTTGGTAAGCTAACCCAGCATATTCGTGGCGATTTTTTTTTCAGACGAGATTTTTTCCAAGATACACTGTAAAAAAATTGCTTTGGTTTTACGGCAAATCTGCTGGTAATTTGTGACCGAACACTTTCCGTAAGTAAAGAACGGTCATTTCCGTAGAACGGACAACCGTAAAAATAGAGACCGTATTACAAAATACGAGTGCTTATGTGTTCAGAAAACGGAAGACTCTGTATGCTGAATTGTATGGTTCGACCGTTAATGTACAGGTGCTTTCCGTATTCAGAAAACGGAAGGCGCTGTATATTGAATCTGTAGTATACGGTCCAACCGTTAAAATACAGGGGTTTTCGTATCCAGGAAACGAAAGGCTCCGTATGCTCAATTTGTACTATACGGTCCAACCGTTAAAATACAGGTGTTTCTGTAATCCAGAAAACAAAAGACTCTGTATGCTGAATCTCTACGATACGGTCCAACCGTTAAAATACAGGTGTTTCTGTATCCAGAAAACAAAAGACTCTGTATGCTGAATCTCTACTATATGGTCCAACCTGTAACAGACAGGTGTTTCCGTACTCAGAAATAAAAAGGCTCCGTATGCTAAATCTGTACTATACGGCCCAATCGTTAAAATAAAGGTGTTTCATGCATTATGTTTTACAGAGCATATGATTATTTAGAGAATGTACTATCGGGGACAGAAGTGCCCAAAATATGCGAATGACGACCTAATTTCTATTGGTGCACTTTCTGCTGGGATCAGCCACGCTAACATTTGCATTCGGAAAGTGGTCTGCAACGCAGATGATAGCGGCTGATAGTGCAAAGATGCAATTTGGTCGACACTCGCACGTCCTGGGCACTTTTTGTCCCCGATAGTACATATCCTTTAATGCAAATGTCATGAATGCAGCTCATTGCAGAAGCAGCAGGTCGCTATGGAGAAAACTGTCTGGCCAACACATTGAAATAGCTCAAAAGATCAAACACTTTGCTTTTTGTGATGTGAATGAATTGCACGACATATATACAAATAAGTGCAAAATTTTATTCGTCAAGTACTTTAGATCACAGAAGCTATTTTATTTTCTTCGACCACTCGTCTTGCACTGTTTCCTGGTGAAAGCTGTTCCCACGTGCCTTGCAAAGATAAACTTGCTGCTGTTAGGAGAAACAAATAATATTGGTGAGTTTCCATCCTAAAGGAAGTGGCAACAAAAGACAATCACAGAACACAACAAAGCGGCAACTGAAGTATTAAAAAACCATGAACGTGGTTCAACATTGTCAAACAAGGGATGTTGCTGTAGCCAACATTTCGACAGATATGTGTCATCAGGGCAGCAACTGTTTTCCTTGGCAGCGGTTTTGGATGTGCATAGCTCACTCGCCTCTACCCTCATCTTGTGCATATAGTAGGTCAAGAGAAACCAAAGTGTTAAAATAAAGGTACGAAGGGTGTGTTTCGCAGTGATTGTGATGGAGTGTGTAGGGGCACTGCTCCAAGTTGTTACAATGAGTAGGGATGACCTAAACAGAAACGATCTGTACACCTAGTAGACCTATTCTTCCCAGAAATCAACATAGGAATTAAAATAAACTGTTTCGACATTTGGCAAAAAAAAGCAATGAAGAATTAGGCAAAATAAACTTTGTAACGTGATGTGTCTGTTTAAGATCAGTGGAAATGGAAAATTAAGGTACGTTATCAATAAACATTTCATCAAGATCCGATAAAGAAAAAAGATATTGGTCAAATATTAAATAAGTAAGGACAGCAAATTAAACTGGGTATGACCATAAATAGTAACGAACAGCCTGTGAAAAAAAATGGGACGGGAAATGATAAAAGGTGCAAGATAGGGAAATGTTTAGCACTGTTTACTGTATGTTCATGGCCACTACTGACGACTTGAAGTTTCAGTCTTCCTGCTGAAGCTGTATTACTTGGATAAGGAAATGGATAACTTTGCAGACAGTCTACGTTCAGATTCTGTTCAAATCTTCAATGTAATTTTATGGAAGAAAATGGTATGGACAGTCCTACTGGATGGGCATTCATTCAGCAGTACCATCCACAGGTATTAGCTTAAAATTTATTGGTCTCACTGGACCTTAGCTCTTGGGAAAATCATTAGCGGTTTTTTATCACAGATGCCTTCAAGTTATATCGGTTGGCAGGAGTGCTAGCAAACAACATTATACTTGTTGCTGCAGTCAAAAGTGATATTTGGTAACAATGAGTAAAAGAAGCAAACAGCATTCTACAATACTGATTCAAGTCAACCGAAAAAGCTGCTAAAATGAATGTACCCTGGCCCCCAATACACACTAATTGCACATCACATTGATGGTAATCGTGTCGATCATGCTATTAGAACACTAGGCATCAAGTGAGGAGAATAAGGAGATCAAAAAAATTAAATTATGGGGTTTTACGTGCCAAAACCACGATCTGATTATGAGGCACGCCATAGTGGAGGATTCTGGAAATTTGGACCACCTGAGATTCTTTAATGTGCACCTAAATCTAAGTAGACGAGTGTTTCGCATTTCGCCCCCATCGAAAATAAGGGGATCAGAGGGCACATCCTTTTTTTTTCGAACATTAAATGTACTTCGCATTAATGTGGCCTTCCAACTCCGAAAGGAGCAGTTTGTGAGATGGTGACCGACACATAAGAAAACTCATGACATTCTGTGCAGCAGAACATCACGCGCAAATACACTTTTTCCAGAAAAATGACATACTGTAGTGAAACCTTGTGCACATGTGCCAACCTTAGAACTTGAAAAACACCACAGTGGAAGACACAAAGTGTTAACTTTGCTGGGAAAGTACTAAAATTATATGATTATTCATTCAAGTTCGCCGACTTTTGCTCTCTACAGGTGCTGTAAACAGGCACCCTGCTTTTGCAGTTGTAGCAACAATGATCTGTAGAGCAGATGAGGAGAAATAGTTATAAAGTTTATGCAGAAGTATACGCCGCAAATGACAATCCACTTCACATTTTAATCTGGTGGAGGATGCGTACTCCAAAATAGAAGAAACTAGTGTACCCTAAAGATTTCTGTGGCCGATGCCTGTGCACTAGCAG
>NC_051155.1:96183837-96225378 GCF_013339745.2 Dermacentor silvarum
GTGTGTACTGTATGTGTGTCCTATCTGAGTCTGCAAAGTGTAACTTGTGTGCGGCGTGTCTTCGATTCTGGTGGCCAATGAGCGAGTTGATGGCGTTATAGTGCGTAATTTGTGCTCGTTTCTCTGTCCCACAGACGTTGCCAGTAGGCCCAGACCTTTTCTTGAGAAAGGGTTTTAGGTCCATACAGGGACAGCTATGGGTGAAGTGGCAGCGTCTGTATGAGCAGATGTGGCTAGCTTGTCGGCCAACTCATTCCCCTCGATCTCACGGTGCCCTGGCACCCAGCACAGCACAATTTGTTGCTTGGATGTATACGCGGTGCAAATTATGGAATAAAGAGCTATAATGACGGGGTTTCTGTGCCTACTGAGAGTTTTTAAACATTTCAACACGGATAAAGAGTCAGTAAAGATGATTGCCTTGGGTATGTCTAACCGTTTGATGTGTTTAACCGCCGCCAGGATGGCGTAGGCCTCCGCTGTAAAGATGGTTGTGTTTGGGTGTAGAACTCCGGCAGCCGAAAAGGATGGACCGACCGCCGCGTAAGACACGCCAGTGTGTGACTTTGAAGCGTCAGTAAAATATTCCGGACAAGAGTATTTGTGCTGCAATTCGAGGAAGTGCATACGGATATGTGTGACCGGCGCTGCTTTGTGACCTCAATGAAGGACAGATCACAGTCAATCAGCTGCCACTGCCATGGCGGCAGCTCTACAGGAGGGGGCATGACATCGTGCTCATGGAGCGACACATCCATTTCTTCGGCAAGACTTCTTACTCGCAGTGCGTAGGGCTTTCTCACGGAAGGGCGGTTCAGAAAGGTTTGGGCACTGGACAGATCATTTATACTTGTGTAGGCAGGGTGCTTATTGTTTGAGTTCACTTTTAGGAAATATACAAAGGATAAGTAAGTTCTCTGTAGATGTAGCGACCATTCATTTGATTCGGCATAAAGGCTTTCTACGGGGCTTGTTCTGAACGCACCCGTAGAGAGGCGGATACCCAGATGGTGGACAGGGTCTAACATCTTCAAGGCGCTCGGCGTCGCAGAGTGATATATGATGGAACCGTAGTCTATACGTGATCGAATGAGGCTCTTATATAGATTCAATAGACATCTTGTGTCACTACCCCACGTAGTGCGAGACAACACTTTCAAGATGCTCATTGTCTTCAGGCACTTGTTTGTTAAATACTTTAGATGTGGGATAAACGTTAACTTCGCGTCCAGAATTAGGCCTAGGAATTTGTGTTCAGTTTTTACAGGTAGACCCTCACACTGTATCTCGATGTTGGGATCAGGGTGCAGACCTCTCTTTCTGGAGAAGAGAACGCACGTGGACTTTTGTGGGTTAAGCCGAAAACCATTCTCGTCTGCCCACTTAGACAGTTTGTTCAGTCCAAGCTGAACCTGCCGCTCACAGATTGCAAGGTTACATGATGTGAAGCCTATCTGTACATCGTCGACATATACTGAATAAAATATGTTGCGTGGGATGTACAGACGCAGAGAGTTCATTTTTATGATAAAAAGGGTGCAACTGAGCACACCACCCTGTGGTACTCCAGTTTCCTGCACATATGGCCTTGATAGGGCATTACCCACACGAACACGGAATGTGCGGTTGGACAGATAACTTTCAATGATATTCAGCATAATGCCACGTATTCCAAAGTGTGCGAGGTCTCTTAGTATTCCGAATCGCCACGTGGTGTCATATGCTTTTTCCATATCAAGGAAAACAGACAGGAAGAATTGCTTGTGGACAAAAGCCTCGCGAATCTGAGCCTCTAGGCGTATCAGATGGTCAGTGGTGCATCGGCCGTCGCGGAATCCACACTGGTATGGGTCAAGCAGCTTGTTTGATTCTAGGAAATGTATCAGACGGCGGTTTATCATCTTCTCAAAGACTTTGCAGATGCAGCTTGTTAGAGCTATGGGCCGATAACTCGATACGGACGATGGATCCTTGCCCTGCTTCAGGATAGGGATTACTATGGCCTCTTTCCAGGCAGAGGGGATCTCGCCGGAGGTCCATATAGAGTTGTACAGGCAGAGAAGGGTTTTCTTTGTTTCAGAGGACAGGTTTTTCAACATTTCGTAGAGTATGCGGTCAGAGCCTGGGGCAGATTGGTTGCAACAGGTGAGTGATGCTTGCAGCTCTGCTAGGGAGAAAGGTAGGTTATATGGCTCGTTCCCAGTGCTCTTTCGGTCCAGTTTTTGTTTTTCTATTGCTGATTTGTATGTTGTAAATGCTGGAGAATAGTGTGATGAACTGGACACATGTTCAAAATGTGCACCCAGATGGTTCGCTTGGTCCTCCAGGCTGTCTCCCTGCGTGTGTACCAGGGGAGGCGGATGTGTTTGTCGCCCTCTTACTCTATTGACCCTGTTCCAAACCTTGGCCTCATCCGTGTACGAATTGATGCTTGATAAGAATTTTTGCCAGCTGTCTCTTCTGGCTTGTCTGCGCGTTCTCCTACCTTGGGACTTTGTTTTCTTGAAATTGACGAGGTTTTCAGTAGTAGGAAAATCGCGAAGCTGCCTCCATGCTTTGTTCTGCTGCCTACGTGCGTTCCGGCATTGTTCATTCCACCACGGGACACGGCGTTTGCTAGAAAGTCCACTTGTTTGGGGAATACATTTAAAAGCTGCATCAATTATGAAATTAGTAAAATATTCGACGGCACCGTCAATTCCGAGTGATGAAATGTCAGCCCACGAGAGCGTACTGGTAAGTTTTTGGAATTTCTCCCAGTCCGCTGCATCGACCTTCCACCGGGGAGCGTGTGGTGGAGATTCGTATTGTCTTGGTGTTCTCAGCAGTATGGGGAAATGGTCGCTCCCGTAAGGGTTTTTTATAACTTCCCATTCAAGTTCAGGAAATATGGATGGAGAAGCTATGCTGAGATCTATAGAAGAAAAAGTTTTGTTTGCAAGACAATAATATGTAGGTTCTTTTTGTTTAGCAGACATGCACCGGATGAGAAAAGAAAGCCTTCAATTAGACGGCCTCGAGCATCGGTGCGAGAGTCGCCCCACAGTCCGCTGTGTGCATTCAGATCCCCAAGAACAAGATAAGGTTCTGGCAATTCGTCTATTAGGGACTGGAATTCATGTTTGTGTAAGCGGTAATGTGGGGGTATGTAAAGCGAGCAAATGGTGACGAGTTTGTTTAAGAGAACAAGTCGAACTGCCACTGCTTCGAGGGGCGTTTGCAGCGGTAAACGTTGACACGCTATGCTTTTCTGAATTATAATGGCAACACCGCCTGAAGATGCAAGAGCATCATCGCGGTCTTTACGAAACGTAACATACTGTCGAAGAAAGTTTGCATGTTCCGATTTTAAGTGAGTTTCCTGTACACACAGCACTTTTGGATTGTGTTCGTGGAGAATTTCTTGCACATCATCGAGGTTCCTAAGAATGCCTCGGACGTTCCACTGTATGATTTGTATATCCATACTGAAAGTAAAATTGGTGCTGTGTGTACAAAAAGGAAGTGTTGCCTTAGATTACAGAACCTTTTCCAGGCCCTGTAACGCGGGATTTGTCCTTTTTGAAGCGGTCGAGGGAGCCTCGCCGCTCCTTAGGCGCTTGATGCGCCGTCGGGATGGGTGTAGTGTCCATTGACTCATGTGAGGCGCTGGACACGCGCTCTTGCGAGCGAGAAATTTCGCGAGAAAGTCTCGCCGCGAAGGACGAGACCTTTGCGCCCACCAGCCCGGAGGTTGATGGGGCTGCCTTTGGGCCTGAGCTGCGCCGGCTGTTGCCAGCGGCAGCAGGGGCCGGAGAGGGTGAGGCAGCCTTGACTGCACCCACCGTGGGCGCTGCTGGCGGTCCTGCCGGTTCGCTACGCGTAGCGAAGGCTGCTACCGAGGGCTGTTGTGGTGCCGGCAACCCTAGGGTAACCGGGCCTGTTTGCTGGTTGGGTGGAGTAGACTTCGCTACTTCCACCCTAGGGGCAGGAGCCACAAGCGACAGCTCGCTGCGCGCGGGCTGGGCAGGTGGCAATAGCCGCTGCGACGCTGCCCCTTGACGCGCCGCATCAGCGTAAGTGGTCGTGTGGAATGGTGAGCACCTTTTGCGTGCTTCCTTAAACGATATGTTTTCACGGACTTTGAGAGTGATGATTTCTTTTTCTTTTTTCCAGTTCGGACAAGACCGGGAGTAAGCTGGATGCTCACCATCACAGTTTACACAGTGAGGTGTCGCTTCACAGTTGTCTGAGGAATGGCCTTGGGTTCCACATTTCGCACATGTGAGTCGACCACGGCAGCTCTGCGAGCCGTGGCCAAATCGTTGACATTGGAAACATCGTCCTGGATTAGGTACGTATGGTCTGACAGCTATCTTTGTGTATCCGGTTTCTATGGTTTGTGGCAGATCGCAAGTGGCAAAGGTCAGAATCAGGTGTTTTGTAGGAATTTCTTTGTTGTCTCGTCTGATGATGATGCGCTGTACGTTGGTTACATTTTGTTCTTTCCAGCCTTCCAATAGTTCGGTTTCGGACAAGTCGATAAGATCTGCATCAGACACTACTCCTCGTGCTGTATTCATAGACCGATGAGGTGAAACGGTAACAGGGATGTCTCCAAATGTCACAAGCTTGTTTATTTTACTGTGTTGCTCTTTATCGCGGATCTCAAGGAGGAGGTCCCCGCTCGCCATTTTGGTGACCTTATAGCCAGGGCCAAGTGCTTCAGTCAGGCCTTTTGCAACTAGGAAAGGGGATAGGGTTCTAGCTGGTTTTTCTGTTTTTTCACTATGTACAACTTGGAAACGAGGAAAAATTTCTTTAGGTTTGAAAAGGCTTAATATTTCATCGGTGCGTCCCCTCTTGTGAGGGTGACGATCAAGTAGACGGGGAATGCAGGTGTTCCCATGTTATTATCGTTTATTTCGGCGGCAATGGCGGCCACCCACCACGGAGCCCAACTAGGGGACGCTGCAGCACTTAACGTGTAAGGCTGCAGACGCCAGCCGTGCATTGCTGCTATAACCCAATATAAGATACCCAAGAGAGGGCACATACACAAGGTTAACCCAAGCCGCCTGTGAAAATTAGGAAGTGACGGAAGAGAAGAGATGATAGGAGAGTAAAAGAAAGGAGATAGGAAAGCAAAAGGTTGGAGAGGGGGACAGGAAAAGGCGACCACCGGTTTCCCCCGGGTGGGTCAGTCCGGGGGTGCCGTCTACGTGAAGCAGAGGCCAAAGAGGTGTGTTGCCTCCGCCGAGGGGCCGTAAAGGTCCAAACACCCGACATCGGCTCAACCCCCAGGATCCCCTTTTCCCCGGACACGGCTAAGCCGCGCACGGCTACACGCGGGAGGGTCCAACCCTCGTGTGCTCGGGTACGTGGTGGCGCAACTCACCAAACGCCTGCTTGCGCAGACGCCCCTGCGGGTAACTTTCGGATCCAATTGCAACTACAATGGTGTGTGATGTTGCTTTGATACTCCAGTAAAAAGTATTGGAGAGGTTATAAAAACAACAGTTTTATTTCGCGCAATAGCTACTGGAAGGGCAGATGTGGCCATTTTTTTGCCATAAGATGGCAAGCCCAGTCAAACACAGCATTACCGACAAGATCGACTCCAGCTAATTTATGTTGTGAAAGCAGCAGTTCTTTTTCCTCCCAACTGACCAAGCAGGCTTCGTAAAAATGGATTGATGACATTACTAAATGCATGGTCACGAGGTTTGGAAACCTGCCAAACTTTGTCGCAAGTCGCGCTGCTCCATAGGATTGCAGGGCAGAGCCAGCAAATCAGCTGTTGAAATGACTGGGTAGTAACAATTTTCCTGACACAATCGATAAGAAAGATATACCGCACCTGCAACGGCACGTAAATTTCTAGTATATATGAAACTATGTTAAAATAACTCAATAGCACACTATCCGCGTTCCTAAAAAGACACAACGAGCACTATAGTAATGCTTATTTCTTGATATCCTTAACCGCTCAGTCCCTTTTGTACAGTCGTGCTAAACGCGTCGAAATGCATTAGTCTTGCTCGGCCGTTTTTGCCTCAGCGCTTTAAACAAGTGCACTGGGAAAGGGTCAACAAGTAGGGAAGAAACAATTCAAGATAATTGTCAAAATGTCGGCCAGTGATAGCTCCTTTGTGTTGCCGGCTTGCTACATATATCCGTCTGCCATCCAGACTTTACGCGCACATTATCGCACACGTGTAGTGGCCATATCTCAATAGACGCAGTGTCATGTTTTCATTTAGCCAGCAACAATGCTAAATGAAAACACGACACAGTATATTTGGTTTAAATACAGCACCCCTGTTGAAATATTATAGGAACCAGTCAAATATGAATTATACTGGCTACAGCTTCGTGACAATGGCTTTTCAACAAACGGCCGCGTTGCACCGCGGAGGTGTCTCTTGTGGATCTGCCACTCCTAGTTGGCACTCACGCTCTTATCCCTCTCCTCTAATGCACGACAACATCCTGCACGCGATATCGAATTAGGTACTTTGTTTTGGCGATGCACGTTCTTTAAGTGTACGTACACCTGGCGTAAACGTGTCACATCTGTACTCATAGACTGGCCATGAATTTGGTCATACATGTATCGTATATGCAGCAACTGTGTTGTTTGTTCGGACAGGCACCGAGTTACCAAAGTTATCAACGCGGTCAGATTATAACAATAGAAAGTTGGCGATTCGGGCACATACCGAGAGGGTCATCCGATCTATTGACAAGACCACAACCACAGAGATCTTGTGGCCCAAGTTGAACGTCGTCGTATTTGTTATTGTGCGATGTCAGCTCACGTTCATTGAATACAGGCAAAGTATGTAAAGAAAGGAAATATTACATCACCAAATGTACTCGCAGCGTTTGTTTCAGTGTTTGATTGTGGTATTAGCAACTCCTCCCTGATATCAGATGTGAACAAACAGAGTGCATGGATGGACTGTGATATGGGATGCTGCTAATCTCGACTCATTCTGGTTGCAAATTTTTGTACGCTGATACATAGGTCAACCCTAATAAATTCGCAATGTTCAAATACGGTCCCATAGATGACTTTTCGGTTAGGGTCGTAAACGAGGAAATAATTGAGCTCAAGTGTTTCGGAATCACGGAAGCGCATCAGTCGCCATCATATAAATAATAATGGCCGTGCGTAGATTATATACTTGCAAGCCATTTAAAATACCACGCCATATTGTCGTTATCCTATAGATATACTGCATATGGCAATCACATACGACGGTAAAAGAAAAAAAAAGAAGAGGCACCGGTGGCGATTTTTGCCGCAACCTCCGCCACTGTTACGGCAACGCCTGTATTTTTTTGGGAGTTTTAATTCAGAGACGTGACTTGCCAAACATGCCACTCAGGTTTGCAACCGAATGAGTCATGTCAGCAACCACTGAGCGTCCTGCTTCGAGCGGCCTTGAAGGTGCTTTGAAGACTGACGTAGCGGAGTTAGCAGCACCTCCCAAGTGTACATCCCACGAATTGGAGCCATGCTCCGGGCAGGGGAGACACTTGTACCCTGTTTTACCGGCGGGTTTCCGGCGGTGCTGGGATTCGAACCAGCGACCTCCCGAAGCCGAGGCTGGCGCCCTAACCACTACGCCACGACTTCGGTGATACTCCGACGGTTAACATCTCCTTTTGTGTGGGATCTGTTTCTCTCCTCCCCATAACTACTCAAAGGGAAAGGAAAGCTTTTGTAACCTTTTCCCCACCCGCCTGGACGGAGGTCGGTGGTATTGCAACAAAGGAAGTGTGGGCCACGGTTGTTGTGGGTTGTGTTCGACCACCTGTATCTTGGAAACAATCTCGTCTGAAAAAAAAATCGCCACGAATATGCTGGGTTAGCTTACAAACATTACGAAAGTGGATCAATCTCTAGATTTGTGTGTTTCGTTTGTAAACATACTGTTAATAACTCACTTGATTCCGTTTTGTCAACATCAGGAATGCTTAACGCATTCGTCGCTAAAACTCGAAAGACAACCCTCAGTTTTGTTTGATGGTCAAGAAGATACAAGACTCATGTGACCTATTCTTGCAATAAAATATTGTTTTTTGCGAGTACAACCTACGCCCGTGATAAATATTCTTTCCGGTCGCTTGATAAGCGCTGATGCAATCGGGTAAAGAAGTTAACTTGTACTTGTTTCAAAGCGTTATTTATCCGTGAAAAGCAGTTTATTCTCCCCAAAAAAGCTTTCACACAAGCAAGAAGGCTGGCATATAAAAACCGCGCGCGCCAAATCAAGAAAGAAATGAACTTTCGGATCCAATTGCAACTACAATGGTGTGTGATGTTGCTTTGATACTCCAGTAAAAAGTATTGGAGAGGTTATAAAAACAACAGTTTTATTTCGCGCAATAGCTACTGGAAGGGCAGATGTGGCCATTTTTTTGCCATAAGATGGCAAGCCCAGTCAAACACAGCATTACCGACAAGATCGACTCCAGCTAATTTATGTTGTGAAAGCAGCAGTTCTTTTTCCTCCCAACTGACCAAGCAGGCTTCGTAAAAATGGATTGATGACATTACTAAATGCATGGTCACGAGGTTTGGAAACCTGCCAAACTTTGTCGCAAGTCGCGCTGCTCCATAGGATTGCAGGGCAGAGCCAGCAAATCAGCTGTTGAAATCACTGGGTAGTAACAATTTTCCTGACACAATCGATAAGAAAGATATACCGCACCTGCAACGGCACGTAAATTTCTAGTATATATGAAACTATGTTAAAATAACTCAATAGCACACTATCCGCGTTCCTAAAAAGACACAACGAGCACTATAGTAATGCTTATTTCTTGATATCCTTAACCGCTCAGTCCCTTTTGTACAGTCGTGCTAAACGCGTCGAAATGCATTAGTCTTGCTCGGCCGTTTTTGCCTCAGCGCTTGAAACAAGTGCACTGGGAAAGGGTCAACAAGTAGGGAAGAAACAATTCAAGATAATTGTCAAAATGTCGGCCAGTGATAGCTCCTTTGTGTTGCCGGCTTGCTACATATATCCGTCTGCCATCCAGACTTTACGCGCACATTATCGCACACGTGTAGTGGCCATATCTCAATAGACGCAGTGTCATGTTTTCATTTAGCCAGCAACAATGCTAAATGAAAACACGACACAGTATATTTGGTTTAAATACAGCACCCCTGTTGAAATATTATAGGAACCAGTCAAATATGAATTATACTGGCTACAGCTTCGTGACAATGGCTTTTCAACAAACGGCCGCGTTGCACCGCGGAGGTGTCTCTTGTGGATCTGCCGCTCCTAGTTGGCACTCACGCTCTTATCCCTCTCCTCTAATGCACGACAACATCCTGCACGCGATATCGAATTAGGTACTTTGTTTTGGCGATGCACGTTCTTTAAGTGTACGTACACCTGGCGTAAACGTGTCACATCTGTACTCATAGACTGGCCATGAATTTGGTCATACATGTATCGTATATGCAGCAACTGTGTTGTTTGTTCGGACAGGCACCGAGTTACCAAAGTTATCAACGCGGTCAGATTATAACAATAGAAAGTTGGCGATTCGGGCACATACCGAGAGGGTCATCCGATCTATTGACAAGACCACAACCACAGAGATCTTGTGGCCCAAGTTGAACGTCGTCGTATTTGTTATTGTGCGATGTCAGCTCACGTTCATTGAATACAGGCAAAGTATGTAAAGAAAGGAAATATTACATCACCAAATGTACTCGCAGCGTTTGTTTCAGTGTTTGATTGTGGTATTAGCAACTCCTCCCTGATATCAGATGTGAACAAACAGAGTGCATGGATGGACTGTGATATGGGATGCTGCTAATCTCGACTCATTCTGGTTGCAAATTTTTGTACGCTGATACATAGGTCAACCCTAATAAATTCGCAATGTTCAAATACGGTCCCATAGATGACTTTTCGGTTAGGGTCGTAAACGAGGAAATAATTGAGCTCAAGTGTTTCGGAATCACGGAAGCGCATCAGTCGCCATCATATAAATAATAATGGCCGTGCGTAGATTATATACTTGCAAGCCATTTAAAATACCACACCACATTGTCGTTATCCTATAGATATACTGCATATGGCAATCACATACGACGGTAAAAGAAAAAAAAAGAAGAGGCACCGGTGGCGATTTTTGCCGCAACCTCCGCCACTGTTACGGCAATGCCTGTATTTTTTGGGAGTTTTAATTCAGAGACGTGACTTGCCAAACATGCCACTCAGGTTTGCAACCGAATGAGTCATGTCAGCAACCACTGAGCGTCCTGCTTCGAGCGGCCTTGAAGGTGCTTTGAAGACTGACGTAGCGGAGTTAGCAGCACCTCCCAAGTGTACATCCCACGAATTGGAGCCATGCTCCGGGCAGGGGAGACACTTGTACCCTGTTTTACCGGCGGGTTTCCGGCGGTGCTGGGATTCGAACCAGCGACCTCCCGAAGCCGAGGCTGGCGCCCTAACCACTACGCCACGACTTCGGTGATACTCCGACGGTTAACATCTCCTTTTGTGTGGGATCTGTTTCTCTCCTCCCCATAACTACTCAAAGGGAAAGGAAAGCTTTTGTAACCTTTTCCCCACCCGCCTGGACGGAGGTCGGTGGTATTGCAACAAAGGAAGTGTGGGCCACGGTTGTTGTGGGTTGTGTTCGACCACCTGTATCTTGGAAACAATCTCGTCTGAAAAAGAAATCGCCACGAATATGCTGGGTTAGCTTACAAACATTACGAAAGTGGATCAATCTCTAGATTTGTGTGTTTCGTTTGTAAACATACTGTTAATAACTCACTTGATTCCGTTTTGTCAACGTCAGGAATGCTTAACGCATTCGTCGCTAAAACTCGAACGACAACCCTCAGTTTTGTTTGATGGTCAAGAAGATACAAGACTCATGTGACCTATTCTTGCAATAAAATATTGTTTTTTGCGAGTACAACCTACGCCCGTGATAAATGTTCTTTCCGGTCGCTTGATAAGCGCTGATGCAATCGGGTAAAGAAGTTAACTTGTACTTGTTTCAAAGCGTTATCTATCCGTGAAAAGCAGTTTATTCTCCCCAAAAAAGCTTTCACACAAGCAAGAAGGCTGGCATATAAAAACCGCGCGCGCCAAATCAAGAAAGAAATGAACTTTCGGATCCAATTGCAACTACAATGGTGTGTGATGTTGCTTTGATACTCCAGTAAAAACTATTGGAGAGGTTATAAAAACAACAGTTTTATTTCGCGCAATAGCTACTGGAAGGGCAGATGTGGCCATTTTTTTGCCATAAGATGACAAGCCCAGTCAAACACAGCATTACCGACAAGATCGACTCCAGCTAATTTATGTTGTGAAAGCAGCAGTTCTTTTTCCTCCCAACTGACCAAGCAGGCTTCGTAAAAATGGATTGATGACATTACTAAATGCATGGTCACGAGGTTTGGAAACCTGCCAAACTTTGTCGCAAGTCGCGCTGCTCCATTGGATTGCAGGGCAGAGCCAGCAAATCAGCTGCTGAAATCACTGTTGTAAGCATTTTCCTGACACAATCAATGAAAAAGATATATCACACCTGCAAGGGCACGTAAATTCCTAGTATATATGAAACTATGTTTATATTACTCAATAGCACACTATCTGCGTTCTGAGAAAGACACAACGAGCACTATAGTACACTCTTAAAAAAAAGAGAGTCAAAAGAGAGTCACGACTACCTCGACTCTCTTTTTTCAGACGCTGACTACCTTTTCTTCCAAAGGTAGTCACGAAACGAAGTCGGGACTCGCGCATGAAATGGAGGACTCCCATGAAGGGAGTCAGTGATAAGCACCTTATCCAATCAACCAATGTGGATTCATTGGATCACTCAATGAAATAGTTGGTTGACTATACCAAAGAAAACACAATGCAGGTTAACTATAGGCGCAAAAAGTAAAACGCATTTCATGCAGTGCTTCATTACTGAATTATCAACATAGCAAGAAATGCAAATTGTTTTTTTTAATATTCAGTAAGAAATCACAGAAGCAGGATGGCACAACGCCAACTTGATAGTGAAAACACTGGATGGTATTTATATACAGCGCGGTTTACATACATATCTGTTTTGTATTTAAAGATTCCTCAAGGGAAGCAATAAGGGGCGGAAGTACATAAATATTGATTTAACATGCATAGAATAAAAAAAGGAATGAAAATATAACATGAATATACACTCAATGTCAATGAAAAACAAACTATGAAGTCCACCAAGTTGCACGCGGAACTCATCATTCACTGAAGCTGATGGAGCGTACCGAGTAGAGGTGCACAGCTATTTGTGTCGCCTCCTAGTAAACACGATTAATTCGGGTCGTGTACCAGTGAGCAAAAATAATAATTAGCAATTGAAGGTTGTTTCTCTAATTATCTTTGCAACACATCTTTATTTATGTTTACCACAATGTTGTAAATAAAACAAAATAATATATAAAAAACCAGTCATGGGTCTTATGACCCACTCTAGCCTGCTAAAGCATAGCCTCTGAGAACTGTTTCAAACGCAGCGGTGACGGCGTAAGTAAAATGGGCTTGCAGTACAGAAAAAAAGCACAACCTTCGAGACTCACAATTACTTTCACGGTCGTTTGCGGTTTTGATGCTCGTAGTACAGTGGTTGGTTTGTGGCTTTCGCATTTACTTCGACTTTGGATACGCAACTGTGAAAAGCGCGGCAGCGGTAGCAGCGGTTAGTCCTCAGAATCCGAAACCACGGCGGCGGTTCTTTATTCCATGATGGCGGCAAGCCTGCGACCGTCGAAACGCGAGTGGGATTTTCCTCTTGCGTCCGTTGCGCCTGTGATACCCGACAACTGTAGCAGCATGTCATCTGATCCGACTTCAACTGAAGGCTCGCCGACTGATGCGGAAGCAGTTTACTTCGTTTCGCATGGGCCACCAAAGAAAATTGTGAAGTTCACAGGCGCCCGGAAGCTCGCCGACCTTCACGAAAGTGTGCGGATGGGTGGGTTCGCGCACCGGATGACATGCAACGATCTCCTAATACAGGTGAGCATGAAGGTTCTGCGTGTTATGGAGTGTAAAGATGATTTGGTCACTGTTTGGTTCGTATGGGCAAAATACCAACAGTATGCGTAGTGGAAATGTCGAGCACGAGTAGTAACTGTTGAGTTGTTTCACGTTTACCTGACAGTCCGAGTGTTACGAAATTGCCCTATGTCACTTCACTGTGCTGCCAATTACAAATATTTTCGGCTCGTCGCTGACATTGACACGTGAAGCGCATACTTGCCCTTAGGAACGCATCGTTGCTCAACTTAAGTTTTTGCCTAGGGGAGAACTGGAAAGGAAACTAAACGTTTTCGGGACTTCCGTCTTCTGAAAACTTTTGCGGTTGGGTTACTACTGATTTGAGCTCAGGTGTGCAATCGCTTCCCTGTTAGATGGGGAAAGGTGAAGTACTAACAGCTTCAAACAATGTAATGGTGCTTTAGTTTGTGTAACCGGTCGTAGTATGCCATAATCTGCAAATTTCTGTAGCATTTAACCAATGAACAGACAAGACGAGGAAAACAGGAGTGTTGTCTGCCTTGTTATTTGTTTGCTGCAGTAATCCTGCAGTAATAAAGTTAAATTCAACCAACCCAGGAAAAACATTCATTGACATTTTCTGCAACAGGACTATGAAAACGTTGTGCAATCAACTATATGGTTCTATCTTTGGGAAATCATCTATTCCTATATACTGATTGTTGCTGGCATTGCTAAATAAGCTCAAACTTGTTTGCTCAATGTGTCCTGCACTTAGCTCACATATGGGCCGCAGGATTAGTGTTGTGTTGTGCTGTTATGGCTTTAAATAACAAACCTATTTGGGACACTACAGCAACCATAGAAAAAGGCTAAAAATTAATCAATGCCTGTTCAGTGTCCACTGGTTCAAACCTACTGATAAACCACAGGTGTATGCTTTCAGGTCAAAGATCGGTTCCCGTGCTATGTCAACATGAATGAAAGCGCAGCAGTGCATGATGGGGTGTTGATTAACTTATTCGTCTCCCAAAGCCACTCTGAAGCATCAGAGGCACCAAAACAGCTGTATGCTTATCCGTATGTCTTATCCAATCTGTACTCGTTAACTCTGTATGACTAAAGTCTGTCATATGCTGGAAGGATAAAATAACGGTATTTGAGCAATACTTTAAAGGGGTCCTGAAACACTTTTCTAAGTAATCATAGAATATCATCACTATTAAATTACGTCACCTCAAAAATTTCCTCCCACAAAAGTTTTCGAATCCTTCAAGGACAAGTGAAGTTAGACATAATTATCGCACCGATAAGTGGTTTTTTGTCTCCTTTCATTTCCACTAGCATGCTGGAAGCTGCACAGGGGAGTTGGCAAGGGGGCACAAGGAAGCAATGCCCCGTTGCTGTCCGTAGGGTGAACGCAAGGCGGCTCGTGGCAGCCGCAATTTCTACGCTGCGCTTTTCATCTCTGAAGCCATGCGCAGCAGCGTGCAGTCGTCATGTTTAGAAAAGCAGTGCAAAGGTGAAATGGCTGTTTTGTCTTTTTGAGGTCAAATACATATATATATTTTTTGTTTATTTAACTCAAATGAGCAATAATGGTATTAATGAGAATGTTCTTGCGATCACGAAATCAGCCAATAGCTGTTGTGGGTCTAGCTGCTTGCGATGACACTGCATAACAACTATGCTTAAGTGAGAGCAAGCAATTTTTAACTGCTTTTGCACGAGATTGTGAATTCTCTGCTGCATGTCGTGTAATATTTTGTTCACATTCCCACAGGAGCCTCGTTAACAGAGTGGCAATGCTTTCTTACTATGCACAAAGTGTTTCAGGGCCGAATTAAAGCTTTGTTACTAATGAAAAGGCATTGAGATGTTTAGATAGAAAGACAATGAGGTTAGCCAGTGTAGACTGGCTGCACTTGGGCTCGAAAAGTGCAATGTGCTCAATGCCTTCTGGGCTGAGAATGCTCTCGACCAGTGTCTATAGAGCGTTCGGGTATTTTGAAAATTGTGGGTACAGCTGTTAGGGGGGGGGGGTTAGACGTTGTTAGGCCCAAACCGTAAATTTCTGATTTTGCGTTGTACTGATAGCACATGTGTATAGCTTTCAAAAAATATAAAACACTTGGCTATATGCGACTTCTAAACCACTTATTTAATTCATTATATTTGTAGCGTCGACTGTAACGTGGGCATGACCTGTCGTCGAGACTTAAGATGATATGAAGTTTCCATCGTATAAAAACGTCTTGCATTAGACAGTATTTTTGGTTTTGGTTTGTGACTTTTTTTCTTTTTCTAATGCATTTTACAGCCCTTAGGGAGCTCTTTGTAGCTCTCATGCGTTCCTCTTGCTTTTGTTTATGTTGGTGTGTGCTTTTCATAGGGCACGTCACATCTGTGAAGGACCTATTTCATGCCTTTTAGTGTTGCTGATGAGGAAAACACATACATTGATACGAAATTGAAAGTTTTATTGCAACCGCTGCAGTGAAAGCGTACTAAAGCATCTGGAGGTCACTCCTGTACATTTTTGTTTTTCCATGTGGATGCTATCAACAGACTCATGGCGGGTAAAAAAGCAATTTCAAGCTAAAGCTGAAGCATAACAGCACTGAAAGGACTGCAGAAAGAGAGGGAAAGACTACTGGTAAAGTTTAGTATGAAGATGACTAATCGTGGGATGTATCGATTAAGCAAGCAATTTGACACATCTATTCGCACATTTCTCAGAATGCGATGTTTCGACTTAGTCCCTTTTTCTAAAAAAGCAGCTGGGCGTTCGTGAACTAAATTTTGTGTACATGTCAGCTAGTGCCTCGTACAACTTTTCAACTGGAAGGAATATCTGCATGCTCATGGAACTTTAGAAAACAAATAAAATGCATGTCATATAGTGGCAATTAGTGACATGCTGTACACTCACGATAATTGATCAACAACTAGCTTAATCAGCCGCCCTACTAATTTCTTATAGAAGATGCTTCTTCAAATTGGTATTCATGGCTAATTTCCCCTTGTGTGCATTTCTTAGTAGTAAACTCATTTGAAGTAATAAAATTCTTTTATAATCTGTTTTGGTGAAAGTATTGTTAGAGTGTGAACTCTGGTCATCATCATCCGTTTATCTTGGCTATTGCAGGTCCAAAGGATATACTGTTACCCCTCTCCTGTGTCAAACCCATCCGATAAATTTTATAACCTCTGTCTCGTCATGCACCTAATGCTTTCATAGTGCAGTTAACCGAACAAATTCTCCCATCTGATGAATCACAGTTCACCTGCTGGATATTTCATGGAAATGGTTGCACTACAGTGCTGTTGCATATTGTTTTTTTTTGTATATTGTTTTATGTAGAAGGCTTATGCACACTTTTGTAAACATCAGGTACCCGAATAAGCTGTACAACATTGCTGCAAGGTGCCTTGGTAAACCAGTACCCAGCCCTGAGGAACAGATTGGACTCTGGCTATGTAAGAGCATTTCCTTGTAAATTTCCTTCATTTTGATTTCTTTGGCACGTTTAAAGGTTAAAATATGCTGTCAAAGTCTTTCTTAGCACTTCGTAATATTTATGGCCATTGTTTCTCGCAACTGTTCTCGTCTGTGTGCTTGTCATTGAGTATACATGCTGTGATCTATAAGCTTTGCAGCTTGACTAAATTTGAAGATGCCAACAGCAGCTCTGCATCTGAGGTGCAATACGGCCACCTTCTGTAAAATTAATTGCATGCTCAGCTAAATGTACAATTGGTTGAACAATATATTTTGTACCTGTAGTCATTTATGCATAAAAATTCAATCAGTTATTTCTGTAACTATGATGACTAGCCTGATCTCACTTAAATGTTCCTGCTACAGGTTGAATTTTTTTTCGGCTGAGTTTGCTTTGTATGTACAGAAAGTTTGTTTAAATTTGGAGGACACACACAGTCATGAGTGAAAGGAATAAAGTGATGTTGGTCACAAGCTATTTTTCAGCATTAATTAAGGAAGCCACAATGCTATTTGAATATGAAACTTATTCCCAGTGAATAGCTTCTGTTGACTGCCAAGGAACCGTGGAGTGCAGTACAGCAGCAGTATGGTAGCAATGTAAGATCTGCTCACAATTGATTGTTTACATGGTGTTGAATTGAAACGTGCTACTGAGTCACGAGAAAGCACAGCAGAAAGGAAACAGATGATACCATTTTTTTATTGTAGCACGTTCATGCATTTCACTTCGACATTTATAATGAACTAGCCCCAAATTCAGGTGGAAATAGCGCTAAGGATACAAAGTGAAAGCGCATTGAGAAAATTACACGTTGCACTGAGTATTTTTTCTTGCGTCCTCACATAATCCGAGTGTGTCCACCTGAATAGGAGTAACAAACTAGCAGATATGTTCACATTACCTTGGCCCATCCTTAAGCTTTCTGAAGTTAGCATTACATAATTCTAAGGAAACTATAACTTGAATCAGTGCCTGTACAGAATGTTTTTCAAATACGTAGTTATTGCTAGTTTTTCTTAAACAAAAAAGAACAATGTAATATAATGAGCAAGGTTTTCATGTTTGGTCCAACCATTGAAAGGCCAAGTGAACCACAGCGGAAATTAAATGTGGTTTTATTGAACTGTAGAAGTCATAAAAAAATATAAAAAAGATAACTTGCCACTGGTGGGAGCAAAACTCACATCTTGCAAATATAGCATGCAATAGTCTACTCATTGAGCTGTGGTAGTAGCTGTCCTCTCATTCACATTCTTGTGGATTTGTGTATGTGTACTAAATGTGGCCCAGCACCAAACTCATAATCATGGCAGAAGATGTGGCACATACTTTTACCTGCAACCATCACAAAGGAGATGACCCTTAGGAGCAGGCAGCAGGCCTATAAGTCTTTGCATTCATAACAGCATTGATGCCTTCAGGTAGTATACAGTGCCATCTGCCTGCTCTTAAATGTCATGTACCACATGACGCCTACGGTTCAACGAACATGCTGCAGCGTCAGCCATGGCCTTGAGTGGTGCTAACAGTTCCAGTGCCATATCTAATAAACATAACAAATGCGGAATGAGGTGAATGGGAGAATAACCTTCATCGTGCTTAACTGATACAGGCTCACATGTGTAATGCATATGACGTGGGTTTGCCCTCAGTGGTGGCAAGTTGTTTTTTGCCTACTTTCTTTTCCAATGTTTAGTTATTTTACATTTCAATAAAATCACATTTAATTTACCCTGTACTTTCCATGGCCTAATTATCTGTTGGCTGCATACAGTCTTGATTAACAAAAATCTGGCCCATTTGTTCCACCTATTCATGTTTGACCCACTTGCAGTACACTTCCATAAGCATCACCCATTAAATAGCCGAACACATCTTGCGAATATCCTTTTTTGTAGATAGCTATATGCAGTTAGCTGCTTATAGCTGTCTATACCTACACAGGAGACCCTGATCATGAGAAGAAATTTACAGAAAAAAAATTGGGTTAGAGTGCATATGGCAGGCATTGTCAAATGCTTACTGGGAGCTTACCACTGCCGTTGAAAAGTATACAACCATTGCATTCTACCAGTGCTAACATATGGGCCAGAAACTTGGAGGTTAACAAAGCTCGAGAACAAGTTAAGGACCACACAAAGAGCGATGGAACGAAAAATGTTAGGCCTAACGTATCAGAGAGCAAACGGGGATAGCCGATATTCTAGTTGACATTAAGAGGAAGAAATGCAGCTGGGCAGGTCATGTAATGCGTAGGATGGATAACCGGTGGACCATTAGAGTTTCAGAATGCATACCAAGAGAAAGGAAGCGCAGTCGAGGATGGCAGAAAACTAGGTGGGGTGATAAAGTTTGTAAATATGCAGGCGAAGGTTGGAATCGGCTAGCGCAAGACAGGGGTAATTGGAGATCGGAGGGAGAGGCCTTCGTCCTGCATTGGACATTTATATAGACTGATGATGATGATATGCAGTTACTATTTATTCACTACCCATTCAGCATTGAATTGTGCCACCGAAATTCCCTAAGTGGACTGCTGTATGATTGTATGAATCTTATAAGCTGTTGCTGCTGGCAGTTTTATACTTGCTAGTTTACTTAATAATTACAAGCAGCGAAATTGGTCAGCAGCTGCAGCCCTTTCACTGCTGTAATTTTTCTCTTCAGATGCAAAAGGCGTGAGCGCCATCATGGTTGTACCATTTCTTGTCAATGAGCAAGGGGACGACATGTTCACAAAAATGGTTAGAACTTTGAGCTGCTTACACGACCAAGTACACAGTGTCAGTATGAGGCAATTGTCAATATGTACAGGGCCCAGAATATTTCGCTGCGCCTGTTCAAAGAAAGGTTTTGCACCCACCGCTACACCGTTCTTGCTCAAGTTTTGCGAAATGATTGCATTTTAGGGCTGCTTCGTTTAGTATGACATTTACTACAGTTAATTGCCTGGTATTAATAAAAAAGTGCAAATTTGCCTTCGCTTGTGGGGATGTGAGCTGCTGCAACGATGGCGCTACCATAAACATGTGTCGCCGGCAGCTGCAGAATGCAGGCGATCAGGGACGTTTGCAGTGTGTTCATGAGCGGGCAACACACAGTAAACCCAGTGGTAAACATCCTTGACCGGCTGCTTTTTGCAGCTGCCGGCAGGCGGCGACACAGGTTTATGCCAGCGCTGTCGCCGCAGCAGCTCGCATCCCTGTAAGTGAAGAAAAATTTGCACATTTTTCTTAAAAACCAGGCAGTTAACTTTGGTAAGCGTTATAATAAACGAAGCCGACCCCAAAATGGGATTGTTCTGCAAAACGTGAAGAACAGTGTAGCGGTGAGCGCAAAACCTTCTTTTGAACATGCGCAGCATAATATTCAAGACCCTGTATAACTGTGGGGAAATTTCAGAGCTAGAAAACCACCAAGATAAACAATTCGAGTATAGCCTTCAGTTAAAATGAGATAATTTTGTTAAACTTGATTATTAAGGCTTAAGAAGCGTCAAGCAATTAATCAGTGTGTGCAGGCGCTTTATGTGTGGCATTCTATTTACTCAAGTTATTAGTGGTACTTTTTGTTGGGCTTTGAAAGCAATGAAAGTAACCAGAGAAACCATTTATGCTCTCTACCTAATGGACATTATCAAAGCAATTAAATATGTCAAAGTGGCAGATCAGATCACATGACAGAGCAAATCTTGTGCAACCATCCATGGCTGCACATATGATCTTGCAAAACCAAGTTATGAAAATTGAACTGCAGCTTATGGTAATCTTTTTTTGTAGCACAATAAAATGGGTACTTACTGCTTTTGAAGTAAAAGCTTAGAACTGTTCTAATTTTCTGGTAATATAACAAACCATTTTTGCCTACTTCAAACAGAAATTAGCAATTTTGGTCTTTTTCTCTGCGTGATTTTTCATTTCGGCAACATTTACCTAAAATAAAAGTCAGTTCTTTAGAACCTTGTCGCAGAGCAACCCGTATTGTTTTTGTGCACCAACAATTTATGTATTTATATGTTTGCTTTGCAGACGCCAGGACAGGAGTTTGCCCACGCCACATTGCTGTACACTGGCGACAACCGCATCTCTTCCAAGGCCCTGTGTGTGAAGTGTGGATATGTATGTGTAGATGTATTGGACTTCACTTCCGGTGTAACGGGGTTATTTTTATTTTCCATGTACTGGGGCTTTCAACATCGAATACATCAGCTCTGCGGAGCAGACACTCTCATTGCTGCAACACATGATTGAAACGAAAACGACAAAACTAGGCGCCAAGTCCCAACAGCTTTAATAGCACGGTTAACTGCTACAACTAACAAAATCACAGCCAGTGCTGAGCAGGCTGAGAAATCTGACTAAGCTACTAAAGTCATCTTGAAATGCACCTTCCTGTATGCACTTAGCCTTTTTTGTTTCTTTTTTTTAACGCTCAGGCTATTTTGGTGTTCGTAGCCTTGGATTATGCAGCTGAGTAATACTGCCAATAGCTAGTCAAACCTCGAAAACTTTATTGTGTTTAAATGTTATTCATAGTTTTTGTATTGTGGGACATAAAGCAAACACTCACCAATAATATTTTAAAAAATAGTGAAATTACAAGAAATTGTATTTCGGAGCCAGTATGGGTCCTTTGTTCCCAAATGACAGCAGAGGCAATGGTTTGGTTCTGTACAGGTGAGATGGCGGAGAGCGCATGCATAGATGACAGGCAGATTATCGTGTGACCTTCCTATCGCTTAGCACGTCATCTGAATATGCAGTGATTATAGTAGTAATTGCATCGCTAATATTGCAGTGGCTATTATCGATGCCTAGTGCTAGTGTATAGAAGGCCCTGTTTTCTCTTGGTGTTCGGATAATGCGTCGGAAATAAGGTTGCTTTTAAAGAGCTAGTGCTTATCCTGCTTTGGGTGCTTCTTAACGTTGCCAGATTGACAGTGAATTACATTTTTTGCATGTGAATATGTACATGGAGCCAAGTTAGTTCAATCTTCCAAAGGGGTCCTTCATGTACACCAGTTCATCACATAGCTTGCTGGAAGGGACATGTGCCACCCAACCATTGCAGTCATTCAACACTCTGGCAAAAGTCTCGCTCATGCCACATGCATACAGGATGGTAGCACGCTTGCTTTTCTTGCTTACCACTTAGCGGATGGGCGCTGAGGCACGATGTTCTTGCTCACTTGGCAGTTTTAGCGGCTGGCCATTACATTGCGTGTCATTTAGCATCAAGATCAACTCTGCTTTTTGCCTTGTATGACTTGAGCAAAGACCGAAAAGCGAGGTTACTAGTGATGAGGCGGCCAACCTTTGTGGCCCTTGTGGTGTACAGAAAGAACATCTAGGTATTTTGACATGTGTGGGTTTGCGATGAACCCTCGTGGCAAGGCCATTGGTGATTCGTTCCTTGAGAACATCAATGGATGCAGTGTACCTCTTCTCTCAGGCTCTTCGTGTGCTGTAAACTGATGCTTTCCTTACAAAGTTAAGTGCTTTTTGTGATTGCTATATGTACTCTCACTAAAGGTCACTGTGATGTGCGCATATTTTATTGAATAAAATTTGTACATGTTTTAACTGTTGTGTTGTTCTTTCAGATCTGAACCGAAGCAGATCGAAATTTGACACAAACACGGAGGCAGTGCTAATGGAAACATTTAGAGGTGAGACAGCAGTCTTTTTTTGAGAAATTGGATGATAGGATGGCCAAGAAGTAGCACTTTTGAAACATAATGTGATGTACTTACTATGCAAGCTACACATGGATTTTTAAGTGGTATTATTCGTCATGCCCTGTTTTACATTTATCTGGTCTTTAGGCATATTAATTTTCTTCTACTGGCATCGATGTTGTATCATTGCTTTGATATGGTGAAATTTTAAATTTGTCGTTAATTATCAATATTGAAATTTAATTATTCTGCCCATGTATGCCTCTATGGCATATTGAAATAAACAAGCCCTTTGTCATGGCAAAGAAATAACATTCTTGTTCAAGAAATAAATTTTTTTCTCAAATACCTGAAATGCTATATTACATAACATTGGACATATTAGCGCTGTTCAGTTTGCCTTGTACACCACATCCCCCCCCCCCCACAAAAAAAACATGCTGAATGTCGCAACTGACTCAAGGTTGGCCATTGATTCCAATTTAGCAAATCAGATTGCTGTCTTCTGTTTTTACCAGGTATGATGCTGATACATTTGAGGTTATTACATATGATAGTGAAATTTTGGCTCTTGGTGTTTAACTCTTTGTGATGCTATGTGCTAACTGTTTTTTTCGTTGTCGCCTTAAAAAAGACAAGTCCACTTGTCGAAACGTTGGCTCCTGCTTTCATCTTGTTCTCATTTTGCTCAGTGTTCTTTTAGTTGTTTATAGTTTTGCAGTTTATTATAACATCTAATGGTGGCTGAGAGCTGCTGAATAGCTACGCGTTTGTTGCTTACACAAATTAAAATCTATATGTAGCGAGCTTCCATATTAGCTTAGAGATAGTCATTTGACTCCCCAGGCAGAGGTCACAGCAGCTGCTGTGAAGGGTCTGGTTGAGTACCAGGAGCTAGTTTCACCAATTCTTACCATGGTAGTCATGTACACCACCATTGTCAGTCAATTCACTACCCTAGGAAGGGTCATGGTTGCCATTGCAAAGGGGTTCCATTGACTACCAAGAGGTACTTGCATCGACCACTAAGATAGTCGCATGAACTCTTGCCATGGTAGTCATGTACACCACCATTGTTTGTCAGTTGTCAAATGACTACCCTAGGAAGGGTCATTGTTGCCATTGCAAAGGGGTTCGGCTGACTACCAAGAGCTACTCGCGTGGACCACTGAGGTAGTCGCATCAACTCCTGCTTTGGGAGTAATACATACTCCTCAGTGCTCCTTGAGGGAGAGAGTCACCGGTACTGCAAGAGAGTCGCCGGTACTGTAATTCCAAGAGAGTCTATGTTACCACCCAAAAAGTGGTCATATGTGTGACGAGCAGATACACCTCAAAAAGAGTCGGTTGAGACTACCTTTTTTTTAAGAGTGTAATGCTTATTTCTTGATATGCTTAACCGCTCAGTCCTTTTTGTACAGTCGTGCTAAACGCGTCGAAATGCATCAGTCCTGCTCGGCCGTCCTTGCCTCAGCGCATGAAACAAGTGCACTGGGCAAACGGTCGGTATCGGAGTTGTTTTTTAACTTATCAGGGCTCGATTCGACACGAAATTGGTTTGTTCCCCGCGTTTTTTCGCAATTTTCATCCGCAGCTTGCCGCCGGCCGACACTCGTCAAATTGCAAGGGCCACTGCTATATCGGCTGCAATGCCCAAGCCGAAGGCCCCTCATGTTGTCCGACCGTCCGGACGTGACTACCCTGATGGCGTCAGGACGGCCCGCTCGGAAGGTTTAACCTATTCTGCCTTTTCGGCTGATGGTGACTCCCTCATTCGGGACGCTCCGCTGCCCGGAGGGTATCGCGATCCGCCCGCCGAGAGGGATGCCCCACTACATCTATTTTCCCTCCTAATGAACCAATTGGCAGTCCGCCAGCGTCAGTTTTTGTATCTACCGCTGTACCCAATTCTGATCAGGACATCACTAAATCCATGCGCCGTATTGCCGATCGCCAGAAAAAAAATCACCCATATCCTGTTTGATTTTTCTGCAAGGTACCTGATGGTTTTCGATCCCAGATTGTCACATGGCTGGCTGAGATATTGCAGGACTGTTAGGATGTGCGCGCGTACGCCTCACACCAGTCTGGCCGAGTTGACGAGTTGCGTAACCAGCTTCGGCTGGCGCGGCGCCAAGCTTGCGTTGCGCCGGTGGCTGCTGCGCGATTCCTTCCTCGGCCAGGGCGTATGTACAAGCTGTGAACTCTGGCCTGCCTCTTCCATCGTCAACGGTTCGCCAGGCTTCTTTACCGGCTCCCAGTGCTGTCCTGCAGGATGACCCCGGCTTGGCTGTCCCTTCTCGTCCTGACGTTGGCTACAGGAGAGAGCGTGCTTAGATTATGTTTCGCACGACGATCGCTCCTTCCTCAGCACCGGCGCGTGACGTTGCGACGCTTTTAAACTCTAACCTCACCCCCGTAACTGAAGGGATTCGTAACGTTAGCATGAACTATACCCGACATGGAATCATGGTATTCCCGGAGGATGAGCAGTCTCTGGATCGGCTTAAATCCACGACTGCTGCCAACCTCTGCTGCCATCTCAGTACGAGTGGCTGTTAAGCGCCACCCTCATGTCCGCGTATCCGGTGTGGACCCAGTCATCACTGGTCATAACCTAATTAGCGCGATTAACGCGCGCCACCCGACCTTACAACTCAATCCCGACTCGTGTCATGTTCAGGTGTCGTTCTGCGAACGACGTGGTAATTATACTCGCGTGCTTGAGGTTGATGCGGCCGCTTTCCGCTCCCTCGTTGCTCGTGGAAGAATATTGATTGGTTGGACCTCGTTCGCTGTGCCTGAAGATGTGCACATTATGACCTGTACATTCTGCGCCACTTACGGTCACTCCAGACGTGCCTGTCGCATAAACGTGCCTGTCGCAGACGTTCCTGTCGTACAAAATGCGCTGGTTCACACCTTGAGGAAACATGCTCGGCCCGTACGGGCGACGCGACGGTGACGTGCGCCGAAGGCCGTCGGCTTCATCGGGCATCGTCGCACCCGACTAGGGATGCCACGTGTCCGGTGCTGTTGGAGCGGATCGCGTGTATGCGTATGCGCACCGGTTATGGGTAGCCTCCCCTTCACTCCCCTTCACTCCCCTTCACCAGTGTCTTACGGGTCGCGCGGTGGCTCCCTTTGCGGAATCGCTTCGATGCTCGATGTGCTCGCACGACATTTTCTTCCCCGTGTTTGCTCAGAACGTCAGTATCTACGTGCCACCGCGCGACCCGTTTCCCCTTCCCCTTTTTGTCGGGTACGCGTGCCCCTCCGGCTTGCTCGGTCTTTCTGTTTTTACTTTAGTTTTTTTTTTCTTCTCATTCCTCACACTTCCTTGCTTCTATGTGCATTATTCGTTAATTTCACTTGTCATCTTTGTTCATTTTCTTTACTACTCCGCTACTCTCATCCTACCTTTCCTTTTGTCTTTCACTATATCCATTTACATTCTAGTGCACTTCCATACTCTTAACATTCACCCTAACCCGCTCAAATGCTTTGAACCACATTTCTCGCTGCCTTTTCTTTCTCTCTTGGCGGTTCGTGGCGATGCACTATTACGTGGTGTACCCTAGCTCGTGAATGTCCTCTTTTCTCACTCCTGCTTATTCCCTCCAACTTGGCTAACACTAATCCAGTCACATTTCTACAGGCTAATCTGGCACACTCCCGGCAGCCGACGCTGCTATTGACGGACTATATAACAGAGCATGATATCGACTTTGCCATGATTTCCGAACCCTACACTCGAGGAAACTCCCTCCTCCCTCCTGATAGGTTACTACTACCAACTCCCTCCCTCACACACGTCACCTCTTCTTCCTCGCTTGGTTCTTTTAGCCCCGAATAATGGCTACGACATTTTTCTTGTTCACTCCAGCGCTCTCTAGTCATAGTCACGCGTGCCTCTCCCACTGACTCTTATGCACCCTCCCCTCCCCACCCACCAACACCTCGAACCGCTATTTGATGAATTCCAAATATATCTTACCCAGCTTCCCACGCCGTTTGTAATAACGGCTGGAGATTTCAAGCTAAGCACTTTGCTCTGGGGTGCGGTGGACGGCAATTCTCGCGGGGCGCAACTTACACAATTCTCTGCCTCTAATCATCTCAAGGTTTTAAATGACCCCCGCTCACCTCCTGCGTTTCAATACAACTTTGCACAGAGTTGGATTGGTGTTTCGTTCGCCTCAATTCCCGTTATCTCCTGCGGTTACGGTTGGGGTGTAGAGGACCGCGAAACGCTTTCCGATCATAAATTCATAATGTTTTCCTTTTTTGGACAATCAAAAGCAAAGATTAAACGATTAGCCAAATTCGGCACCTCTAAGCTTTTAGCGGCGTTAGTGCAGTTCTCTTGGTTCGACAGGGTAGTGACCACGACGCTTTCTTCACCCGACGCCACTGACCTAATTATCGCAAAATTTTACCTCATGTTTGACAAACTTTCTAACACTTACTCGCGTTGGGTAACACCTAAACAGCGACCTAATAACGCTGGATGGAAACCTGAGCTCACTATTCATTGTAAAAGAAGCCGTGCTTTACGCCGGCGTTACCAGAGAACCTCAGACCCCTTACTTCGCCAGACATTCAAGCACCAATATTACGACGCTCATGCCACCTATAAAATTCATATTGACCGCGTCAAAACTTGTGCTTCGAAATCGCTCTGCACCGACCTTTCCAAACGCAATCTTTTCGGTCTTCCTTTCGGAATCTCATTTTACAAACTTCACGTGACAAATCAGCTCCCTTCTCTTCCCCTTCCCGACGGTCGTTTTACGTCGAGCGTGCTCGACTTGGCCAAGCTTTTACTCACGCCACAGACTTCCATGGACTCACCCTGCAACAGATGACGACTATCATACACGCCTTCGAGCAATCACTGAAACCCCTTATCTCAATCCCGTCAATGACCTTCCTGTCGGCAAAATATAAGATGCTGTTACTCCAGGAAATATAAATGCTTCACGCGGACTTGATGGTGTCACTTTGCCCATGCTAAAAACTCTTTCCGACTACCATTCGGCCTTTTTTGTGTTCCTGTTCAATCAGTGCCTAAATTTATCCTACTTCTCCTCCCATTGGCTTAAAGGACGCATTATTTTTATAACGAAACCCAACCGACCTACCGATTCTCCTTGTCTTATCGACCCATAGTGATGAATACATTATTCGGCAAAATTTTAGAACGTTTACTAAATTCCCGCCTTTACTCATTCTTACACTCTTCCCACCTGCTCCACAAAAATCAGTTTGGTTTCTACCTTAGGAAAAGTGCGACCATCGCCCTCTACTGCCTCCGCAAAACTCTTGATTCGTTTAAAGGATAAGAAATTTCACGCGTTACGCATCTTTTTAGATTTTAAAGGCGCTTTTGATAACGTTTGGCACCCGGTTGTGTTACTATTTTCTCCGTTCCCATAACTGCCCCAACAACCTCTATCATCTCCTGCGTTCATTCCTCCAAAATCGGAATGTTACCTTTCGTTCGTAGGCTGGAGAAGCGTCTGCTACTCCCACATTGGGCAGCCCACGAGGTTTCCCTATCAGCCCACTATTGTGGAATATTGGTATTTACGGCTTGCTCGAAATCCCATTTCCGCATCATGTATTCGCCCAAGCATACGCAGATGATACGGTGCTTGTCATTTCCGCCTCCAGTCGCTTAGAGCTTGAAGTCAAAGCTTCTCAGTCCCTAGATCTTATCTCTGCTTGGGCGTCTCGTTGTAAGGTTACTATGAGTACCGTTAAGTCATATTTTCTCTACTTTCCTAACAGTCACTTGTCATCATCATCACCCACCAGTCAACCCATTGTTCGTGTCAACGGCACGACCCTGAAATCAAAAACAAGCACTAAAATTCTGGGCTTTATATTCGACACGAATGTCACCTTTAATGATCATTTAAATTAGCTCCGTACCAAATCCGATCTCCTGTCCTCCCGTCTCCTCCTATTCATACGCATGCATTATACCCTGTCTTTTTCTGTTCTTCGTTTAATAGCTGCCACCAGGTACTTTTTCCATCTATCACTTATGCATATCCTGTCTGGTGGCCGACCTTTCCTACAACGCAGTTTAAACATAATTTAAAATCTATCCAGCGCACTCTCTTATTAACTATGACTGGCGCGTTTCGCACCACCCGCACTTCCTCGCTCCAGGTTGTTGCTCATACTCTCCCCCTTCCCATAGAATTGGACCGTCCTAATGCTGAGTTTTCACTTCTTGCTCTTAAAATCCTTACCTTTTATGGCCCTTCTACGTACGACCCCCTTGACACCCAGTATCCCTTTAACCATTGGCTAATCCACCCCAGTCTTAAATTCCGCTTTCCTTTTCAACCTCTTCATCTCCATCAGGTCCGTCGGGTAGCATCCTTGCCTCTATACCAACGGATATTACAGCTCTTCCTCCACTGGTTCTGCCTTCGTCTTGTTGCACCGTGACGGCCATATAACTAAAATAGCTAGATATAAGATCATTGGGGCCACTAGCGCCTACGCGACTGAAACTCTCGCGCTATAAGAGGCCCTCACCTATGCCCGCTCATTACCTCATGTTACCCCGCTTTATATCTATTCCTATTTTCTCTCGCTTCTTCAGGCCATATCCGCTTTGACCACCACGAACGCCTATGTCCACGAAATTAAACAGCTCCTTTTCAACGTAATGTCATTGCGTCGCGTCGTCTTATTCCATGTGCCCGCCCATCGGGGTGTTGACGGCAATGAACTTGCTGACAACATCGCCAATTCCGCCGCATCACGTGGAATTTCCAGATTCATTCTATCTACACAGGCATCTGTCAAGGCTAAAATGCATGCGTCCTCGTACGCCCAGTGGAATGTTGCCTGGTCGCGTGATAGCGCGGACACGGCACCTTACCACTGGGTGCCAAATGTCCTAAAGGCACCCGCCTTCTTCCCGCCACGTAAACCTATCGCTCAACTCCTTACCTCTCACACCCGCCTACCTTTTCATTTTTTCCGCTTTCATCTTTTCGTCACAGTGACTGTGCCTGCGGAGATACATTCACAGACCTACTTCATTAATTAATCATTACCCTTTAACTTTCGATATCGCTCGTTTAATTAAAGATAACCGCCACTTCTCTCTCACACCTGCACACTATACTTCACTTCTAATCCGCCAACGAAAGAGAGCACTTTTAATCTGTTTTTATCACCTCATTTCCTCTTTCACCTTCCCGGCTTCTTCTTGATTGCTGAGCATTTCATGCGTCCATTTTGTTGCACTCCCACCGACACACATTCATTTTTCTCTTTCGTTTATTTATTCAGCTTTCGCTCTTTAGTGTCTTTGCTTACGCCGACCAGGGTGGAGCAATGCTCCAGGGACACTAATGGCGGAACGACTGCATTCCATTCTCACACTTGTCGTCATCATCATCATCATCATTCGTGTCACCCCCCAGACCGCGCCTTTCGGTTTCCTCATCGTTATCTTTTATAGCACATCATATTGATTGGTGCGTCTTCTGTTTCGATTCTACTACGGCCTAATTTTCAGTTATACCCCAGATTTCGGCCATCTCCCAGCACAACACTGACGTCCAGTGTCCCTGGACTATACGGGTCACCTGCCCACCGCCTAACCGCACCTGCCTGTCCTCTGCTCTTGGTGGCCTGCCTTGCCGACTTGGACACCTGTCTTTTCAATCATAACGGCCTTCTCTTCTAGATTTCTTTCCCTCTCTTTAATCATCTTTTCTCTAGTGCTTTTGCCTAGTATGTTGTAATAAATGCTGTCGAGACGCATCCCAGCATGCTTATGCTGTCCTTTGGTGCCTCGAACTTTTGCTCGATCGGTACTCTGTTCTTGATGCGAGGTAATTGAAAACTTCGTGCTTTTATTTTTTTTCGAAATTTCAAAACCCCTTAAAAACATTCAGGCCCTAAATCGAACTTCCGCTTGCATCAGTTGCTAGAATTTAAAATTTCTCTCAAGTGCATCAAACTTCATTCAGATCGGTTCAGGGGTGATCTCGGAAAAGTACTTCTGCGTTTTACATGTATTTGAATAGGTCGCGTCGGAGTTGGGCCCGAGCTAAAGCTTCCTCTTAATGCATCACGCCGGTTCCACAGGACGCCTACGAAACGTTACTCTGACTTCACGCAAGCCCGCGGCCGCAGTGGTGCACAAATTAAAAAAAGCAATCGAAAAAAAGGAAGCTTCGCGGCAGCAATTATCTCGGCCAGGCATTCATTTTATTTGTTCTTCACAACAACACGTACACATTGTGAAAGGGGCGAAGAATAACAGCCATTCAATTAGGGCTTGAAAAAAATCTTGGTCCCCTTGGTTTTGACGGCAACAAAACAACACAGGCCAGAACGGTAAAAAGAAAAAAATAACAGCATGGCATTACTACAAATGACACCGTGCGAGGTTAATAGAACTGAAGTAAAGCATTACTCACACCCACACCGCACACGCCACCCGCCAACCACAACCCACACCGCACACGCCACCCGAAGCCGATGACAACCCAGTCCTTGGTCATCGTGCCACTCCCTGTTCATTTAGACGTGGCACTGCATTCGCGCCGGTTTGGAGCACGTATTTGACATAACGATGAAGTGCATGTCGATACCAGCAAATCTGTAGCTTCCCAGCATCTATTCTCGCATGCTGGTTGTGGGGCCTTTCAAAGAAGGTGTTGGTTTCACCCGAACTTCCCAGCCATTTGACATTCCTTCGCTCTGTAGAAAAGCGCACGCAGCTTAAAATCTTAAACCATGGTTTTTGGGATGGTGGTGGTGGTGTTGCAGGAGGCGGGGCTAGCCTGGCGTGCATAGCCGGCAATTGTTTCGCCCGAGCATCCTATGAGTTGAGATCAGGGGTGTAATCAGAGATTGCCGCGAGACCTCCGGGGAAAACGAGGTCTTGAACAGTCCTGTGCGAAAGACCACTTTTTTTTTTGCAGACTGTCGTGCATCGCCTTTCTTTCTGTGTCGAACAATGGTCACAGCCAAATGAAATGTTCAATGTCGACGATATCACCACAGAAGGCACCGAGCGGGGAAGTGCAATGCACAGTCTTAATTCAATGACCAAGCCGGGGTGTACGCGGAGGCGGTTCTGATGCGGCACAACAGCATCGCTTCCGCGCGAGTAAGTCCATGGATCACACAGGTTTGGTGCGGAGTCTTGTGGATTGCCCTAAAGTGATTACAGATTGCATCCTTAGAGTTCTGAAAAATGCTTGGCGCTCTCACTCTTGGAACACATGTCAGCACTATGGGAGCCAGAGCGTCAGCTTTTTCGTTTCCTTCAATTCCTACGTGGAATGGGATCCATTGTAATTTTAAGTTAAATTACTTGCTTATTACATCTTTGATCAGTACTAGAGATTTCCTTGTAAACTTCTCTCGGGGCCAAGATGTAATCGTTGTAATGCTGACTTTGAGTCCGTCAGCACTACTATATCTCGTGCAGAATAGACAGCCCGCTGCAGTTTTCGCGAGGCCGCAGTAATTTCGGCGCTTCGGACTGGTATAGAAGAGACTACGGGATCCAGGCGACCAGACCATGATACTTCAAGTGAGGGTATGCAGAATGCCGCTGCGCAGCTATCTGTTGGTGCACACATCGACCCGCCTGTGTACGCTTGTAGGTGGCTTTTATGCGCTGTGCTCAAGTGGTCCAGTACAAGGGACTTAGCTTCGGAAATTGCAATGGTACGTTTTGCCGGTAGCCGGGGTACATTGAGGCTGCAGGTAACGTCCGAAAAAGGCCATGGCGGGTAGAGACGTCTTCGTTTAGGTCATCCCAATCCTGAAAATCGGAATGTGTTCAGCGCCGCATGGAAATGGGAGCCAGTTCTTCCTCTTAGCCGCCGGAGAAGCGCCGTGCTTGCGTGGGACTCGCCGAGCCCTAATAGCTGCATGAACAAGGTCTGAGATGCCAAGAGGCGGAGTGGAAGAGTCTCTGCTTCATTACTAACCTTCATGTTTGAAGCTGCCCGAAGAACTCCCATCGCCAAGCGAAGACCCTTTCTATATACTGCCCCGAAGCGCTCGAATGGACTTGGTGATGGTTATATATGAGCGGCAACTCATAGAGAATGGGGCTTGTTGTCAGTGCGGCGTTCAGTGTAAGCATGGACATTAGATTGTTTCCCCAACGTACACCTGTCAAGCGATGCAGTGCATTGTCTATCTGCACTGATGCCCCCCAGGGGCGTCTGCGTAAGCAGGCGTTTGGTGTGTTTCGACACCACGTACCCGAGCAGATGAGGGTTGGACCATCCCGCGTGTAGTCGTGCGCGGCTTAGCCGTGTCCGGGGAAAAGGGGATCCTGGGGGTTGAGCCGGTGCCGGGTGTTTGGACCTTTACGGCCCCTCGGCGGAGGCAACACACCTCTTTGGCCTCTACTTCACGTAGACGGCACCCCCGGACTGACCCACCCGGGGGAAACCGGTGGTCGCCTTTTCCTGTCCCCCTCTCCAACCTTTTGCTTTCCTATCTCCTTTCTTTTACTCTCCTATCATCTCTTCTCTTCCGTCAATTCCTAATTTTCACAGGCGGCTTGGGTTAACCTCGTGTATGTGCCCTCTCTTGGGTATCGTATATTGGGTTATAGCAGCAATGCACGGCTGGCGCCTGCAGCCTTACACGTTAAGTGCTGCAGCGTCCCCAAGTTGATCTCCGTGGTGGGTGGCCGCCATTGCCGCCAAAATAAACCAAACCAGTATGGGAACGCCTGCATTTCCCTGTTTACTTGATCGTCACCCTCACAAGAGGGGACGCACCGAAGAACTATTAAGCTTACTCAAACCTAGAGAAATTTTCCCCCGTTACCAAGTTGTTCACAGTGAGAAGACCGAAAAACCAGCAAACCGTATCCCCTTTTCTAGTCGCAAAAGGCTTGACTGACGCCCTTGGCCCAGGTTACAAAGTCACCAAAATGGCGAGTGGGGACCTCCTGCTTGAGATCCGTGATAAAAAGCAGCACAATAAACTCAACAAGTTTGTACCATTTGGAGACATTCCTGTTACCGTTTCACCTCACCGTTCTATGCATACAGCACGCGGAGTTGTGTCTGATGCAGATCTCATTGACTTGTCCGAAACCGAACTATTGGAGGGCTGGAAAGAGCAATATGTAACCAACGTACAGCGTATCATTATCCGACGAGACAATAAAGAAATTCCTACAATTCCTACAAAACACCTTATTCTGACCTTTGCCACTTGCGATCTGCCACAAATAATAGAAACCGGATACACAAAGATAGCTGTCAGACCATACATACCTAATCCAAGACGATGTTTACAATGTCAAAGATTTGGCCACGGCTCGCAGAGCTGCCGTGGTAGACTCACATGCGCGAAATGTGGAGTCCAAGGTCACGCCTCAGATAACTGCGAAGCGACACCTCACTGTGTAAACTGTGATGGTGAACATCCAGCTTACTCCAGATCCTGTCCTAACTGGAAAAAAGAAAAAGAAATTATCAGTCTCAAAGTGCGCGAGAACATCTCTTTCAAAGAAGCGCGTAAAAGGTGCTCACCATTCCACAGCACAACGTATGCCGATGCGACGCGTCAGGGGGCAGCGTCGCACCGGCCTCCGCCACTTGTCCGGCCCGCGCACAGCGAGCGGTCGGCTGTGGCGCCCCCTGCCCCGGTGGTGGCAGCAGTCCAATCTGCTCCACCCACCCAGCCACAGAGACCCGCTACCCCAGGTACGTCGGGTCTCAAGACCAAGCCTCAGCAGGCGAGCTCCGAAAAACGAACAAGCAGCCCGCACGTGCGGGCATCCAGTGCCTCCCAGGAGGCGATGGAAAGAACACCGGTACCTTTGGTGCCGAAGAACCGGCGTGGCTCTGTCCTCCCGAGCGCGCCAAAACAAACAAAAAACCCATAACAGGGCCGGACGACGGTTTTGTTACCTAAGACACTACACACCTGAACACACAACACTCCTCTCTTCAATAAGATGGCGGTACAAATTATTCATTTGAATGCCCGTGGCATTCTAAACAACTTAGATGACATCATGGAAATAATACAAGAATTTAGTCCTAGGCTGTTCTGTGTTCAGGAAACACTTAAAAACATCAAATACAAATTTCCTAACACACTATACAGTATTTCGCAAAGATCGCGATGATGGCCAGACCGCGTCTGGCGGCGTGGCCATTATAGCTCAGAGGTCAGTTGCTTGCCGACACCTCCACCTTCAGACAAATCTAGAGGCAGTAGCAGTTAGGGCAATACTGTTTGACAGGTTGGTGACAGTCTGTTCACTTTACATACCACCCGAACATCGTTTGCAGATTACGGAACTTGAAACACTTGTCAATCAGCTCCCTGAGCCATTCATTTAACAGGTGACCTGAACGCCCATAATATGCTGTGGGGCGGCTCGCGATGCGATGCTAGAGGGCGTAAAGTAGAAGACTTCCTTTTATGTTCTGGTGCGGTTCTGCTGAATAAAAAAGAACCCAACTTTTATAGCGCCACACATAAGTCATACTCATCAATAGACCTAACCATAGTCTCTCCGACACTAATGCCATACCTTGACTGGAAGGTCATAAAAAACCCTTACGGAAGTGACCACTTCCCTATTGTTTTAAATCTAACAAAACAAGCTGGCTGCCCTCCACAGGTTCCTCGATGGAAAACCGACTCGTCGAACTGGGAACTGTTTAAAAAGATTACGTACTTACAGTGGGATGATTTAGTTTCTTTTAATATAGACGATGCTGTGGCATATTTTACAGGTTTTATAATTGACGCTGCTGAAAAATGCATAAAACAAACTAACGGACTTGCTAATAAGCATCGTATGCCTTGGTGGAACAACGAATGTAAAGAGGCAAGGAAAATACAAAATAAAGCTTGGCGCCTGCTTCGCGACTCTCCAACTGCGGAGAATCTCATTAATTTCAAGCAGGCAAAATCACAGGGCAGGAGAACACGTCGGCATGCTAAGCGGGATAGTTGGGAAAAATATATATGTAGTATCAATTCTTATAAGGATGAGGGTAAGGTGTGGAACAGGGTTAACAAATTAAAAGGCCGGGAAACACAACCACTTCCCCTAGTAAACCCTCAAGGTGACAGTATGAAAGATCAGGCCGATTTCCTGGGTGAGCATTTTCAAAGTAATTGTAGTACATCCCACTATGAGCCAACTTTCTTAAAGTTCAAGGAAGATGCAGAGAGGGAGCGCCTCAAACGAAAGTGCGCAACAGAAGTACCTTACAACCGTCCGTTTAGTCTCGCTGAACTCAAGGCTTCCCTCGTTCTTGCACCAACTCAGCACCAGGTGGTGACCGCATATTATATGAAATGATCAAGAACATGCACCTAGAAACATTAAATACACTTCTGTCTCTTTACAATACCATGTGGATATCTGGACATATTCCATCCTCATGGAAAGAAGCCATTATCATCCCAATTTATAGACAAGGCCCCTGCCTTAGCCAGCAGCTATAGGCCAATAGCACTAACAAGCTGTATGTGCAAGTTATACGAAAAAATGGTGAACCGGCGTCTAATCTATTATGTGCAAAGCAACCGTCTACTTGACCCCTTCCAATGTGGTTTCAGGGAAGGCAGGTCAACAATAGACCACTCGTTCGCATTGAGGGAAACATTAGAGACGCTTATATACACAAACAATTCTTTCTATCTGTATTTCTCGACTTCGAGAAAGCCTATGACACAACATGGCGATTCGGAATCCTCCGAGACATATCTGCGATGGGTGTACACGGCAACATGTTAAACATGATAGAGAGCTACTTGTCTAACCGCACGTTCCGAGTTAAAGTTGGCAATGCCCTGTCAAGAAGTTTCACTCAAGAGACTGGTGTGCCACAAGGGGGCGTGCTTAGTTGCACCCTCTTCATTGTGAAAATGAATTCCCTTCACAAAGTCATTCCATTATCTATGTTTTATTCAATATATGTCGATGATGCGCAGATCGGATTTAAGTCTTGTAACCTTGCAATATGCGAGCGTCAGGTTCAGCTCGGACTGAGCAAAGTGTCAAAATGGGCAAATGAAAATGGTTTTAGGCTAAACCCTCTCAAAAGCTCCTTATACTTTTCTCTAGAAAGAGAGACCTAATACAAGATCCAGATATTATGCTGCATGGACAACACATACCAATCAACACTGAACACAAATTTTTGGGCATTATACTCGACAGAAAACTAACCTTCATTCCTCATGTCAAGTATCTCAAAGCTAAGTGCCTGAAAACAATGAACGTACTGAAAATACTGTCACACACAACATGGGGTAGCGACAGAAAATGCCTCGTGAACCTCTACAGAAGCCTTGTACGATCGCGGTTAGACTACGGCGCAGTAGTGTATCACTCTGCTACCCCCAGTGCTCTCAAGATGCTGGACCCTGTGCATCATCTTGGTATCCGCCTCGCCACCGGTGCTTTCAGGACAAGCCCTATTCAAAGGCTCTATGTCGAATCGAACGAATGGTCCCTTGATCTACAACGATCATATTCTACTTTTAACTACTTTCTGAAAGTAGATACTGATAAAGACCATCCTTGTTAACCTACCATCAACTATATGACCTCTGCAACACTTTTTCATAACAAGCCTGCAGCGAGAGAGCCATTCTCGCTCCGGGTGAGGAGGCTGAGCGAAGATATGGACGTCCGCTTTTTGAAAATCGCTTAATGGCTCCTGCTAAGCCGTTACCGCCGTGGTTGTGGCACATCATCGACTGTGACACGTCATTTTTGGAGGTAACAAAGCACGCTCCAGAGGCCCACATTCGTATGCATTTTCTAGAGTTACAATATAAGTACTCGTGCCCAGCATACTACACAGATGCATCTAAATCGCATGCCGGCGTGTCTTATGCAGCCGTCGGCCCATCCTATTCGGAGTCAGATGTTCTTCACCATCATGCAAGCATCTTTACAGCAGAGGCGTATGCACTATGGTGCGCTGCGAAACACATCAAGCAGTTAAAACTACATAAGGCGGTCATATATACAGACTCGTTAAGCGTTGTTAAAACATTGATGTCACGCTCGAAACATAAAAATCCAGTAATTGCAGATCTTTTCTCTCTCCTATGTTTTATTTGTGCCTCTGGCCAATATGTAACGGTATGGTGGGTGCCTGGACACAGAGGTATCGAAGGTAACGTGCTAGCAGACCGAATGGCCACTTCCTTAGATACAAAATCTTGCAACACATCCATAGCTGTTCTAGTTATAGACATAAAGCCATATTTGCGGAGCAAACTGAGAACCTACTGGCAGATAAGTGGGACGCTGAAATCCTTAATGAGCTCCACATGGTTAAGCCACATTTAGGGTATTGGCCATCACTGACCAACTCAAGACGAAGTGATGTCCTATTCTGTGGTCTGAGAATAGGGCACATTTATGGTACCCATAGCTTTTTGTTGACTGGAGGTGAACATCCATTGTGTGGTAGAAGTGGGGAAATACTCAGTGTTCAGCATGTCCTCCTGGAATGCCGTGAAACAAAAGCCGAGAGAAAAAGACACTTCCCCTTAGCGTACAAGCAGTGTATACCACTTCACCTAGCACTGTTTCTAGGCAGAGAACCGCTATTTGACATGAAGTCTGTTTTATCCTTCTTAAATGATGTTCTTACGCTCAATGTATTCTGCCCAAGAAATTCGTAGCACGGCCGCCTGCGAGAGGCCGCTGTTGCGATCTCAACCCTTGTTTATAGCACATGCCTCCAGCCCCTTGTACTCAAGGCACCTGGTGAGGCCGTTGTGCTACGCGTTGTCAAGCATCACCTTTTCATTTTTAAATACACGTTATCAGAACCCTGTTCCACATATCATACTCATACTATACGCCACTTCAGTCACTATCATTATTTTATTGCCTATATGTTTTACGCCATTTACAGCGACAATTTTTAGGCCCCTTTAGAGCCATGTCACATCTACCATGAGAAATCCATTGCCCGCGTCATAACAGCTCATCGATTACATTACCACTTGTGGCGCTCTTTGGCCATATCTGGCCCTTGCGCCATAAAACACCACACATCATCATTGTCTGCACTGATGCAGCCAGAACACTTTCAACCACGCGTCGCCACAGTATCTTGCTGACTACTGGTGACTGCCCAGGGAACGAACGCAAGTTGCGCGACGAAGTAGATGGCCTCTGATATCCAGTGTCGGACGCGTTCACTTCCGCGTCACTCGAGTAACTATTTTCCCCTATGCATAGTGCAATTCCTTGCATATTATAGTTGGACTTCACCTTTCACTTCTGCCATTTTCTTATATCTTGTTTAACTGCATTGTACTCGAATTTACTAGCGTAATTATCTATCGGAAGTTTCAAGAACGTTATCGATGCTTCTTTACGTTGCCTGTTTTCACCGACGCTTATGTTATCTGATTGTGTGACCAACGCAAATTGTCTAGAACTTTCTGGAAGACACGCGGGCATCAGGGATTAATCTAGAACCTTCGATGACTCAGGTATTAAAGCCGACGCGTTTCGCCGCTGATCAGATTTTCGACGACCGCCGACTGTGTTCGCCGCTATCGTTCTGCTTTGAGTGTAGCTTGCTTTTGTGGGCACAGGTTCGCCCAATAAACAACCAGTTTCAAAAAAAATTAAATTATGGGGTTTTACGTGCCAAAACCAATTCTGATTATGAGGCACGCCGTAGTGGGGGACTCCGGAAATTTAGACCACCTGGGGTTCTTTAACGTGCACCTAAATCTTAGTACACGGGTGTTTTCGCATTTCGCCCCCATCGAAATGCGGCCGCCGTGGCCGGGATTCGATCCCGCGACCTCGTGCTCAGCAGCCCAACACCATAGCCACTGAGCAACCACGGCGGGTACAACCACTTTCGTCATACACAGTTTTACGACTGTTTACTTCAGCGTCACTACTACGTGACATCTGGTGGAGGTGCTAGTTCGTTCATGCACCGAACGCCCCCGCAAAGCCGCGATCCAAGCCAGAAGCCAGAGGACAACGCCAACGTCGCCAAGGACCAGCGAGCTAGCCGTAGGCAGCAAGGACTTCTGCCGGAGTACGGACTTCTTCCCGAAAAGGCCACAGCAATCAAGGCCAAGTCAACGACAAGAATGGCAGCACCAGCGTCCCCCATCCTGCTGCAACAACCTCGGGAGCCACCGACCTTTCCTGGAACATCGGCTGGAGGCGCTGAAACCTGGCTGGAGACATATGAGAGGACCGCGACGTTCAACAAATGGAGCGACGACGACAAGCTGCGCCATGTTTATTTTTCATTGGATGACGCTGCTCGGACCTGGTTGGAGAACAGAGAGCTCGGCGCAGTCGCGCAAGAGTGGCGCAAGAGCGTCACTACTACGTGACAATAAGATATAGTGTTTATATTTTCAAAGAGCACTAGTGCCACCTCTATTTAGTCTTTAACAAATTAAAGATTAAACTTTATACACTTGTCTTTCTAGCTTGCTTCCACCTCTCAAGCATTAAAATAGAGTTCTAGAAATGTAGATAACTGTGTTTCAACCTTTCTAAAATGCCCGGCAGAAATTTCGATTAATCGATGAAAAACCCTGCATCGAAAGCGATTAATCGAATAAAGGCTAAAATGATGAACGATTAATCGTGAATCGAATAAAAAAAATTTATCAACCATCCCTACGGGATGCATCGTCGACTGGCGTTTTTTCAGCAAGGACATGACTACAACGAGCCACGTTTTCGTCCGGCGTGAAGGCATCCGACCATCCCTTACGCCTCCCTACGACGAGCTCGAATAGGTTACTTGCAAAATCCACATCCAGATGGCGGTCGCCTCCTCGGCAGTGTAATTTCAGCGCAGCAGGAGCAGCGTGCCAAAGAGATAAGTTTTGTTATTTTATATTTCGCTTTTTGGTTTTTTTAGGAGGGTTAGCTTAGCCAAGCAATCTTTATAAATTATTTTCATGCTTTTTCAATTTCTTGGCCTTCTCGCTTAGATAAAAGTACGTAAAGAATAATTGTTTTTTTTTTGCCCCATCTACGGCCTGTCTAGTACGAGATGATACTTGGTACTAGGGGGAACCCACGCGTGCGTTGTTCTGAGTGCGAGCGTTCTTATGCGCTGGAAGAAACGCGGTTTAAGTCAGCACGCGAAGCGAATGGTGCAGATTTTATCTGTAGGATGTGTGTGCTTGGGTCGCGGCTAGACCGCCTAGAGCAAGACAGGATAAGTTAACTAAGCGGGTTGGAAAGTTAGAAAAGGAACTTAAAATCGAGCAGAAGCAGGGGAAGGAGGCAGAACAAAAGCTAGCTAACGCAGAAATCCAGCTGAGAGCCACCATTCTGCAAAGCAATGATGAACGCATCGAGGCGAGCACCGCGAACGGAGCTGGCTCCGATGCGAGTGCACAGACAGCCGAACCCGCCACGCCGGAAAGCAGTGGCGGAAACGTCAGTGATAGTCACGAAGGGGATACCACTGACGGGGCCGCCGAAGAAAACAACGCCAAGGGCAAGGATAAGAAAGGGGGGGAGGGCATTGTGACCTCGGGAGCAGCTTCCGGCGGTGAGGGGGAAGAAAAGCGTCGAGTTGTCTTTGTTGGGGATTCCAACATGCGTAAAGTAGAACCGGCGATAACAGAGGGGGTAGGTGCAGGCGAGCGAGCCCAGGTTAGCGCGCTTCCGGGAAAGCCGATTAGAGAGGTGATAGCGAAGGCCCAGGAATGCATGTGGGACACAATGGAGTCGAGACACCTAGTGGTGATAATGGGCGGAGTGATTGACGCACTGCGCAGACGAGGGACAGGGATCACAAAGCAAATAGCCAAAGGGGTCACCGACCTGCGGGATGTTTCAAAGGAAGTACAATCGCGGTGTGCATGGTGCCAAAGGTTGAAAGGCAGAGTCATGAAATTGAAAGGGCAGTTCTTGCAGTAAACAGGGAAATTTGGACTAACTAAAGCAATGAATTTACGGTCATTGACATCAACCGAGAAGTGCACCGAGGAGGCCGCGAAGGCGCTTTTGTGCGTGACGGGATACTTTTAGTGAAAGTGTAGCAACACCGGGCGGACGTCGATTCGCGGCACGAGCTGTAGCTTTTTTAGGCGGGCCCCAGGCAATCAGGAAGCAAGATTAAGTATTGAACAATAGCGAAACATAGTAAAGGGCAGAGTTAGGCGACCATGAGTCAGGAAAAGACGCAGAAATAATAAGAATTAGAGAAGGTAAAATTTGCTAAATAACATGCAGGGGGTCGCAAGCAGGGAAAAATGGCTGGAAATTCCAACGCAACTGAATGATGAAGCGATTAGCGTGTACGCCTTCACGAAACGA
>NC_051155.1:96225478-96262311 GCF_013339745.2 Dermacentor silvarum
CAAAGAACGGCGCAGCTCCCTCGAGCGCGCCGGCAAGAAAGGGAAAACCCCCATCACGGGGCCTGGAAAGGCCTCGTGAGCTAGCCTAATTTACCTCTCTTAGACACACAGCACAAAACACATATAAAATGGATACACAGATCGTACAGTGGAATGTTAGGGGTTTACTCCACAATCTAGATGACATTAAGGAACTCCTACATAAGTACAATCCAAGGGTGCTGTGTGTCCAAGAAACACATCTTAATTCTTCCCACACGAACTTTCTCCGGCAGTATGCCATTTACCGAAAAGACCGCAACGACGCCCTTGTCTCGTCGGGCGGTGTGGCCATAATAGTAGATAGAGGTGTTGCTTGCCGGCAAATACAGCTTAAAACGCCTCTAGAGGCAGTTGCTGTCCGTACAGTACTATTTAATAAGATGATCACAATTACCTCTTTATACATCCCCCCAAACTACCACCTGTCAAAAACAGAATTTCACAGTTTTATCTGTGAACTGCCCGAGCCTTATATTGTCGTGGGCGATTTTAATGCACACCACACCCTTTGGGGAGATCGTCGCTGTGATGCTAGAGGGCGCCTAGTAGAAAGCTTCCTCCTCTCTACAGGTGCATGCTTACTAAATAAAAAAGAGCCTACATTTTACAGCATGGCAAACAAAACATATTCATCTATCGATTTAAGCCTTGCATCTAGCACGCTCGTACCATACCTAGAGTGGAACGTGATTAAGAATCCATATGGGAGCGACCATTTTCCCATTGTCATAAAATTAACAAAAGCAGATGAGTGCTCTCCACGGGTCCCCCATTGGAAAGTCGAGTCAGCCGACTGGAAGCGTTATAAAGAACTCACGCGCATGAACTGGGAAGACATCTCTACACTTCCTATCGATGATGCAGTGGCGTATTTGACAGCGTTTATTGTTGATGCGGCGTCAATATGTATCCCCGAAACAAATGGATCGCCTTCTAAACGACGTGTTCCCTGGTGGAATGATGAATGTAGAGAAGCACGAAAAAAACAAAATAAGGCTTGGAATCACCTCCGTGACTCTCCGACTACAGAGAATCTTATCAGCTTCAAGAAAATAAAATCTGAAGGAAGAAGAACACGCCGCCGTGCCAAAAGGGAAAGCTGGCAGAGATACATCTCTAGCATAAATTCTTATACAGATGAAAGAAAAGCTTGGACAAGGGTAAACAAGATAAAAGGTCGTGAAACTCATCCTCTACCATTAGTGAATACACAAGGAGACACTCTTGAGGCCCAAGCTGATTCTCTAGGGGAACATTTTGAATACATTTCCAGTTCATCCCATTATTCAGATACATTCCTGAGACACAAGCGACAAGCAGAGCGACTGCCTCTGGATCGGAAAGGAGAAAGAAATGAACCTTACAACCGTCCGTTTAACATGGCAGAATTTCAGGCTGCACTAAATTGTTGTAATAAATCGGCCCCCGGAAACGATCGAATAGTTTACGAGATGATAAAACACTTACACCCCGAAGCACACAAAACACTCCTATCGCATTTCAACGCCATTTTCTCTGCCAGCTATATTCCGTCCGCCTGGAAGGAAGCAATCATAATACCTATTCTTAAAGAAGGCAAGGACCCGTGTTTGGCCAGCAGCTATAGGCCTATAGCCCTGACAAGCTGCTTATGCAAACTCTTTGAGAAAATGGTAAATCGACGCCTGATCCATTATCTTGAAATCAAGAAAATAATAGACCCCTTGCAGTGCAGTTTTAGGGAGGGTAGATCCACAACTGATCACCTTGTCCGCATCGAGGCGAATATCCGAGATGCCTTCGTGCACAAACAGTTTTTATTATCGGTATTTTTAGATATGGAAAAGGCATATGACACAACTTGGCGTTTTGGAATTCTCCTTGATCTGGCTGGAATGGGAGTCCGAGGCAACCTGTTGAACGTGATTCAAAGCTATCTATCTAACCGCACGTTCCGTGTTAGGGTTGGCAATATCCTATCTCGTCTATTTACTCAAGAAACAGGTGTACCTCAAGGTGGTGTGCTGAGCTGTACTCTCTTCGTTGTGAAAATGAACTCGCTCCACACTGTCGTACCTCGTACAATGTTTTATTCCGTGTATGTGGATGACGTGCAAATAGGTTTTAGATCATGTAACATTTCTATCTGTGAGCGACATGTTCAGCTTGGGTTAAACAAAGTATGTAAATGGGCTGACGAGAATGGATTTAAACTGAACCCTCAAAAAAGCACTTGCGTTCTTTTCTCGAACAAGAGAGGTATACTACCTGACCCCTGTATTCATCTTAATGGAGAGCGGCTATCTGTGAGCCATGAACATAAATTTTTAGGCCTCATTTTAGATTCTAAATTAACATTTATCCCCCACTTGAAATATCTGAAAGCGAAGTGTTTGAAGACAATGAATCTACTGAAGCTATTGTCCCGGACATCATGGGGAAGCGATAGGAGATGCCTTTTGAGCCTCTACAAAAGTCTCATGAGGTCGCGCCTCGACTACGGAGCTATAGTATATAATTCCGCTGCACCCAGTGCGTTGAAGATGCTAGATTCCGTTCACCACTTAGGCATCCGTCTTGCTACAGGTGCCTTCAGGACTAGTCCTGTAGAAAGCCTGTACGTTGAATCAAACGAGTGGTCACTACATCTCCAAAGGACTTACTTAAGTTTTGCCTACGCCCTGAAGGTTGAATCATATAGCCAGCATCCATGTCATTCTACCATTCGCGACTTGTTCACGGCCAGGCTGTTCCGTAACCGCCCGGCCACTAGGCCTCCTCTGTCACACCGGTTGGAAGCACTTTCAGAAGAAACAGGCGTCCCTCTTCTAAAGAATGTCCTAATGCCTCCTACTAGGCTTCCACCACCTTGGGAGTGGCAGACCATCCAGTACGATATCTCTTTCGTAGAAATATCAAAATGGGCACCTGAAGCACACATACATTCGCATTTTCTTGGACTTCGGGAGAAGTATTCTTGCAGTGAATTTTATGCGGACGCCTCCAAATCGTTTACTGGTGTTGCTTACGCAGCTTTGGGACCGTCTCTTTCAGTGTCCGGGGCACTAAATCCACATACAAGTATTTTTACAGCAGAAGCATACGCAATCCTTTCAGCAGTCAAACACATAAAACAAATGAATATTACAAAAGCAATTGTGTTCACAGACTCATTGAGCGTCGTTAGAGCTCTAATGAGTCTACGAAAACACAAGAATTCAGTTTATAATGAACTGTACAGCTTGATATGCTCAGCTTACAAGGACAACCAAGTAATCATAATATGCTGGGTACCTGGCCATAGAGGCATTAAAGGCAACATAGCTGCAGACGAAAGTGCCACTTCAGTAGTCTTTGAACATACGAATAGAAACATAGCCATCCCTTCCACTGACCTAAAGCCTTTCTTGCGCCATGAATTACGAAAATATTGGCAAAGGCAGTGGGATAATCAAGTGCAAAATAAGCTACATGAAATCAAGCCAAGAATTGGGAGATGGATATCTCAGAAAACAACAAGACACAAGGAAGTGCTTCTTTGCAGGTTAAGGATAGGACATACCTATGGAACACACTCGTATCTCCTTACAGGAAGTGATCCTCCGACATGTGATAGGTGTGGCGACATACTTACAGTTCTCCATGTCCTTATCCAGTGCCCAGAAATAGAAGCTCAACGTAAAAAGTACTTTTATCCCGCGTATCGTGAGTACATCCCCCTTCACCCAGCATTCTTTCTTAGCCATGAGCCGCTTTTTGATTTTAATGCCGTCTTAAAGTTTTTAGCAGATGTAAACACGTTACAAGTCATCTGGCAAGGGTATCTGTAGCGCAGTCTCGACTTGCAGGCTGCAGCTGCAGTGCAAAAACATTTTACAGCACGTGCCTCTCAGTCCTTGATTTCAAGGACCTCGTGAGGCAATAGTGCTATTGCACATACTTTATTATGTCACCGCTTTGTAACGAAACCTTTACGCTCATACCTCACATCATTAGTTTTTGTCATTATTTTAACGCTCATATATTTTACGCAATTTATAGCGATTTGTTTTAGGCCTCTTTACAGCCACCTTTTATGTACCATTTGCATCCTACTGTCCACTCCATCCATAATGCATTCAGAACCCATCACCATGTGTCATGGCGCTCTTTGGCCATAGCTGGCCCTTGCGCCATTAAACACTACACATCATCATCAGCACCTCTACTAGATGTCACGTATTAGTGACAGTGAAGAAAACAGTCGTAAAATTATGTATGACGAAACTGGTTGTTTATTGGGCGAACCTGTGCCCACAAAAGCAAGCTACACTCAAAGCACAACGATAGCAGCGAACGCAGTCGGCGATCGTCGAAAATCTAATCAGCGGCGAAACGCGTCGGCTTTTATGCGTGAGTCATCGAAGGTTACAGATTAATCCCTGGTGCCCGCGTGTTTTCCATAAAGTTCTGGACAATTCGCGTCGCTTATACAATCAGATTACATGGGCGTCGGTGACCACAGACGACGGTAGAAGCATCGATAACGTTCGAGAAGCTTCCGATGCAGGCGCGACCTGCGCCGAGCGATAACGTTTAACATTTGTTAGCCGGTGGAAAGCGACCACCAGTGAAAGATAAACATGTATACGTGCCAATATATATATATATATATATATATATATATATTGTCACGTGCCTTGTGAGAGAACTGGCGACGCGACGTTTATTGAGGGTAGCGGCTCCTGAAAAACACGGCGCTGGGGGCTGGCTATGGAGCGGGCGGAGAAGCACGCGCACTTCTTCCTTCTTGTCCGTGCCTGCCTCTTAGCACTGTACCCACTACTGCTGGTGGCATTTCCCCCCTTCCTCGGAAAGAGCATCGACTCGATGCTCAAGAAGGGGTTTTAGAAAAGGAGGGGGAAACAGCATGGGCAAGGCAGGTGCTCATGCAAAGGACACAATCACAGCTAGAGGAAAAACAAAAGCACAGCAGCGGGGAAGCGCGACGGGTACAGTCTCAAGAAACAGAGAGGTTGCAAACAGTAGCGTAAGTAGAAAGATGAATAAAAAAATAATAATCACGAACGCGCAACATATGGCTTCATGCGCACAACGTGAACTACGTCAGGGCGAGGTTGTTGTCTACGCCGTGTTGGCGCCGCACTGTCTGGAACGACTTCGTAGTTCACGTCACTAATGCGGCGCAGCACTTTGTATGGGCCAAAATACCGGCTAATCAACTTTTCACAAAGGCCACGGCGGCGAACAGGGGTCCACACCCACACTTGGTCTCCGGGACTGTAGCGCACTTGCCGGTGACGGATGTTATAGCGCCGTGCATCTGCATGTTGCTGCTCACCGATGTGCAACCGCGCGAGCTGGCGGGCTTCCTCAGCGCGCTCAGCAAATTCTTCGGCGTCAGTCGTTAGGTGCTCGGTGTCGTGACACGGAAGCATAGCGTCCAGCATCGTCTGTACTTCGCGGCCGTAAACGAGGCGAAATGGTGCGAACCGTGTCGTTTCTTGTACGGCGGTATTATACGCGAAGGTCACGTAAGGCAAGATGCGATCCCATGTTTTGTGCTGGACGTCGATGTACATCGAGATCATATCTGTGATGGTTTTGTTTAATCGCTCCGTAAGTCCATTGGACTGCGGATGGTAAGCAGTCGTCTTGCGATGCCTGGTGTTGCTCAATTGAAAAATTTCGTCCATGAGCTGTGCCGTGAATGCCGTTCCTCTGTCTGTGATTACAGTGGATGGGGCACCATGACGCAATACAATGTGGCACATGAAGAACTGTGCTACCTCAGAAGCCGTGGCTCGTGGGAGCGCCTCCGTCTCGGCATAGCGGGTTAAATAGTCAGTGGCGACGATCACCCACTTGTTGCCGTCGGTTGACAGGGGAAAAGGCCCAAGGATGTCCAAGCCGACTTGGTCGAATGGCTTATGAGGTGGTTCGATGGGTTGCAATAACCCGGCGGGCTTCAGGGGTGGTGACTTTCGTCGCTGACATTCACGGCAGCCTTTAACATACTGTTTTACGCTTGCCGCAAGCCCGGGCCAGTAATACATCTCGCGCACTCTAGCAAGCGTTCGTGAGGAGCCGAGGTGGCCAGATGTAGGCTCGTCGTGGCAAGCGAAAAGAATATCGTCCCGCAAGTCTTTGGGAACTACTAGAAGGTAGGCTCGGTCATTCGGGCGGGAGTTCTTCTTGTAGAGCAAATTGTCTCGTAGACAGAAGGACGTCAAGACGCGACGTAGATGGCGTGGTATGGATGTGTGACGGCCCTCGAAGTGGTCGATGAGAGGTCGAATTTCAGCGTCGTCACGCTGCCATTTGACCAAGTCCGACGTAGTAAGGGCGCCCAGGAAGCCGTCGTCGTCCTCTGGCTGTCGACTGACAGATTCGGCGGGAGCACGCGACAACGTGTCGGCGTCTTCGTGCTTGCGGCCAGACTTATAAACTACAGTGACGTCAAATTCCTGTAGCCGCAAGCTCCATCGTGCCAGTCGGCCTGAAGGGTCGCGTATGTTCGCCAGCCAACATAGAGCATGGTGGTCTGTCACCACTTTAAAGGCACGTCCGTAGAGATAAGGGCGAAACTTCGTGATCGCCCAGACGACCGCGAGACACTCTTTTTCTGTGGTAGAGTAGTTCGCCTCGGCACGGGACAGCGAGCGGCTAGCATAAGCTATTACTCTTTCAAGGCCGTCTTGACGTTGGACGAGTACTGCGCCAAGGCCGATGTTACTGGCGTCAGTATGCACCTCGCTGTCAGCCTCTTCGTCAAAATGAGCCAGGACGGGTGCTGACTGCATGCGTTGTCGTAGTTCAGCGAAGGCCGCCTGTTGCTCATGCGTCCAGGCAAATGGCGTGTCATCCCTGGTAAGGCGAGTCAGGGGTTCCGCAATCTTCGAAAAGTTGTCGATGAAGCGGCGATAATACGCACACAAGCCCAGGAAGCGTCGGACGGCCTTCTTGTCGGCAGGAGGAGGAAAAGCTGCTACAGCGGCAAGTTTGTCGGGATCGGGTCGAACTCCTTTGGCGCTGACGACGTGTCCGAGAAACTTGAGCTCTTCATAACCGAAGTGACACTTTTCTGGTTTAAGCGTGAGATTAGCCGATCGGAGCGCTTCTAGCGCATGCCGCAGGCGATGAAGATGTTGCTCAAATGTTTCAGAAAAGACAACTACGTCGTCAAGATACACAAGGCAAGTCTGCCACTTCAATCCAGCGAGGACAGTATCCATCATTCGCTGGAAGGTTGCTGGGGCAGAACACAAACCGAAAGGGAGCACTCGGAATTCGTAAAGGCCGTCGGGAGTCACAAAGGTAGTTTTCTCGCGGTCTCGTTCGTCGACCTCGATCTGCCAGTATCCACTTTTCAAATCGAGCGACGAAAAGTACTGGGCACGCCGCAGTCTATCCAACGAGTCGTCGATACGCGGCAGTGGGTACACGTCCTTTTTAGTTACGTTGTTGAGCTTCCGGTAGTCGACGCAAAAGCGTAGCGTTCCGTCTTTCTTTTTCACAAGAACGACCGGGGACGACCATGAGCTGTTAGAAGGTTCGATTACGCCATCTTCAAGCATCTCTTGTACTTGCGTACGAATCGCTTCACGTTCCTTTGCCGACACGCGGTAGGGCTGCCGGCGTATCGGGCGTGCGTCGTCGCAGGTGATGATCCTGTGCCTTGTAACTGAAGTCTGGCGTACCTTAGACGAGCTTGCGAAGCATTCCCTGAATTCAAGCAAGAGCTCGTGCAGTGCCGCCTGTTTGTCTGGAGATAACTCTGAATTAATGTCGACGTTGCCTAGTGACTTGTCAGCCATCCTCACTGGTTCAGGGGTAAAACATTCAGCAACGTGCTCTATTTCCTCGGCAAACGCTATCGAAGTACCGCGGAACAGGTGTCGATGCTCGTTACTGAAGTTGGTGACAAGCAACTGAGAACGGCCATCACTAAGCTGTAGCACACTTCTAGCAGCACAAACACCTTGCATCAGTAGATGCGATAAGTTACTTTCAGCGACCACTTCACCTTCGCGCATTCCACCGCACAACACTTCGACTAGGACACTGGTTCGCGGAGGAAGCGTAACACATTCGGTGGAGACACGAAGGGCGTCGTCTCGACGCTTGTGGTCGTACCCGTCGAGTGCTCGGTCTGCTGAGAAGGTGACTACACCTCCCCGTAGGTCAATAACAGCGCCGTATTCTTGGAGAAAATCAACCCCGAGAATGACGTCACGGGAGCATACGCGTAGGACAAGGCAGCTCGCCACGAATGTCGATCCTCGAATCCGAACTCTTGTCGTGCAGGTTCCCAGTGGAGTAACGACGTGACCGCCAGCCGTACGAATCTGCGAGCCATTCCAAGGGGTAATTACTTTCTTCAGCAACGTCGCCAGCTTCCCGCTTAAGATGGAATAGTCCGCACCGGTATCTACTAAAGCGCTAACCGCGTAACCGTCGATCACCACCGGTATGTCGAGCGAAAGCCGGTCATTCCGTTCATCTGCAGTTGACGTCGGATCGGTGTCCTCGCTCGTTCGCGTCGATCGGAGGTCTTCAGCGTGTCGACTGTCAGCGGCCTCGCCCCCAAAGGTCGCTGTGGTTAGTTTTCCCGGCGGGGACTTGGTGATCGTGTGCCGGAATATCGCTGGGGCGGTGGTGAAAATCGCCGTGGTGACGGCGAGCGGGACTGTCGCCCGGTAGACGGTGGCATGCGTTGTTGAGCAAGGTAATCTTCTATCTCCCGAGGTCGTTGGCCAAGTCGGGGTGGCGGTGAGTAGGTGGAAAAGCCCCGCAACCCGAGACGTCGGTATGGGCACTGGCGGTACAAATGATCTGCCTCACCGCAGTGGAAGCACAGAGGTCGACGGTCCGGTGTGCGCCAAACATCCGACTTCCGAGGGGTCATGCGGCGATCGTCGGCGTAATATACCGGTGGCTCCTGCGGAACCGCAGCGGGAGGAGCAGCGGAGGGAAACGCTGGAGGCGCGCGTCGTTCTGCTATGTATGGTACTGGTTGTGCAGATGAAAGCGTAACCGGATGAGCCGCGTGAACTAACAGCGGGGTTGGTGCAGGGAGTCTCAGGGCTTCCGCGTAGGTCGCACGGCGATGGTCAGTAGGTGCAGGCGCGATGTAAGGAAGAGGACAGGTCGACCGGAGCGCTTGATGAACTTCATCTTTGACGACACTCTCAATAGAGCTCACCACCGCTTGTGACGTGCCGAAAGCCTTCTGTATTTCTTCGCGCACGACAGTGCGGATTAGTTCGCGAAGGTGGTCATCGTTGCTTCTGGTGGCCGTGAAAATATCGGTGGTGGATGTCACGTTCACTTGCCGCTCATAGAAATTCGATCGTTGCTGCAGCATCTTCTCTATACTTACAGCTTCAGATAAAAACTCGGCGACAGTCTTCGGAGGGCTCCGCACAAGACCAGCGAAGAGCTGCTCCTTCACTCCTCGCATCAGGTGACGCAACTTCTTGTCCTCGGTCATTCCCGAGTCTGCTCGTCTGAAGAGGCGCGTCATATCTTCCACGAACGTGGTAACACTTTCGTTGGGAAGCTGAACGCGGACCTGGATTGCTCGTTCGGCTCGTTCGCGGCGATGAGCACTGGCGTAGGCATCTAGTAACTGACGGCGGAACTCAGGCCACGACGTCAGTTGCTGCTCACGGTTTTGGAACCATGTGAGCGCGCCGTCTTCCAGGCAAAAGTAGACACTTCGAAATTTATTTCTGTCGTCCCAGTCATTGTATTCGGCCACGCGCTCGAAGTCGGCCATCCAGTCTTCGACGTCTTCGAAAGCCTTGCCATGGAACGACTTTGGAACCCGTGGATTTTGAAGCGTGTACCGGTTCGTCACTGCGGCGCCTTCCATACCGGTTGAGATGGTCTGAAGCGCTGCGGGGTATTCAGGAGGCAGTCCCCGGATCCTGCGGCTGGCCCGGTGGACCGGCGTATCGATTGGCACGGGGGTAGTGGTTCCACTGCCAGAAGGGGTCTGCGACATGGGCGAGGAATACCCAGCACCTCCACCACTTTGTCACGTGCCTTGTGAGAGAACTGGCGACGCGACGTTTATTGAGGGTAGCGGCTCCTGAAAACACGGCGCTGGGGGCTGGCTATGGAGCGGGCGGAGAAGCACGCGCACTTCTTCCTTCTTGTCCGTGCCTGCCTCTTAGCACTGTACCCACTACTGCTGGTGGCAATATCATCCAACATTCAATGAAGAAAAGAAAACGTCGAGGAGATTAGCTGTGGGTCAAATTGAATGTTGGAAAATAATAAAGAAAAGCGTAACGAAAGCAGACGAAAAGACAACTTGCCGTTGGTTGGAGCCGAAGCCAAGCGTACGCATTACGCGGTCGTTGCACTGCCGATTATGCTATACGGTAACGGCTATCAAGCCGGCTACTGACTTGTTTATCAATCTTTACTAGATTGATACATGGAGTCTCAAATCAGGCAGCCTTGATGTCATTAGGTAGCATACGAGAGTTTTTTAGCCAGGTGCCATGCGCTCCTATGTTCACGTGTTACGTGACACTCGGGCAAATTAAGGCTGTTCCACATCCTCCCACCATGGCTCTAAGTGGCGCTGCATAACACTCCCGGCGCAATATCTAGTACACACAAATAGCCAAGTTAGTGGATGGATTCATAGCCATCGATGGGGCACAATTGGTAGTGCAACGCACGCATAATGCAGATGTTGTAGGTTCAGCTCTCGCAGGCGGCAAGTTACCTTTTCTGCAGCCTTTTATGTCTCATTTCTTCATTATTTTCTACATGTTAATTTAAAACATGGCTAATTTTATCGATTCTTTCCTTTACTGCTGCCTCTATATGGTCATCATCAACAAATGCAGCCGACAATAGTGAGGGGGCCAGTTCGCTATAGCCATAGCACTATATGTACGGGTAACAGCAGACAATCCAGAACCTTTGTATTAGCGTATCATCTGTGTCTGGTTTCACTGCGCCGCGCAAGTGCGTGCGGCTCGTCATTTTGGGGTCTTGGGTTCGAATCGCGTTGTGGGAGTTTTTTTTAGTTGTTTTTTAAATTATATCACTCGTTTGACTTTTGGCTAACTTGTTCTTTTGTCTTGCGGTTTACCACAAGGTCTGAAACGGAGGGCTCCTGCCAAGGGAATCAAAACTACCCGTTATGTAGCCCAGGGGAAGGGGGGTGCGGGCTTGGGCAGATGCCTCTTGAGCGGCCGCAGCCCAATGAATAAAGACGCATTGTTAAGCTGTGACTGTGCATCCCAGTGAGTTCCCCCTCCCTCCCCCTTATCCACGGGCTAGCAAATCTCGGCGCACTTAAAATTCGATGGAACAAGAAGTGCCCCCCCCCCCATTTATGAACTGTATGATGAGGGGGCCATAGCGCATACACTATTGTGGCGGGCGCCCTCATTGTAGCGATTGCCTTAATAAAAATCTAGCCCGTCGGTTTCCCTTCCTCTGTCATTTATATATAGTGTATAGTATATATAGTGAGCTTGGCCGCGGGTGCTCGCAAGGCGGGCGCTGAAAGGGCAGACGACGAGAAAGAGAATAGAACAGCTGGCCCAGGAACGGGTGCTGTCTGTGTGTCTCCTTTATTACGTTACACAGGCGCAGTCTACAACGAACCTGCCTTATGGCGTTCGAGCCTAAGTGTCTCCTCGCGATTCTTCGGCGTGGCGGGTCCCTCCTGTCCAGGAACACCATCCACGCTTCCTCGGTTATGGAGCCGGCCATGCTACCACCGTCGCAAGAACCCACCGCACCATCGGGGACGGCGTCCAAGCCTCCTCGGTGGCTCTAGGGCAGGACTCTACTAGTGAGCTCGTCCAAACCATCGCCAAGCTGAGAGACCAGCTCGAGCTTATGACGAACACGTCCCCATCCGTCGGCGGTTGCGACGTTGCACCTCAAACTGCGACAGCGCTTCGGCCCCCACGTCTTGGACCTGTCCTGCCTGGGAACGCCGTACACGCATTCCTTGGTGATAATATCATCCTAGGAACTACTTCGACTCCTCAGTGACCATGGTATGCCGTTGAAGCTTCCTGGTGGTACAACCGGCTACCGTGACTCCAACAACGACCGCACCGTCCATGGGCACCGGCGTTGGTTGCTCGGCCCGCTGGACAGGAAGCCTGGCGGATATGGTACGCTACGACTTCCAGCAGCCGGATTTCGTAAAAATACCGCCATTTCGCGGCTTTAAAGATGACCCCATCCTTTGGGTTAACGTTATCAATGCCTTGGGTGAGTGTCATGCTTGGTTGCAGCAAAACGACCTTGCGGTTCCGCCAAGGCTTGGGACATCTACGAAGGCATCAAGAAAGGGTCCTGGCTTGAATGGAGTACAGCTCTGATATCTGCTTTCGGCCAGCTTCCTCGTGCCTGTGCGTCCCCTACATCCCCGAGCATCATCTGCGGCTCGTGGTTATCGAAGATCGCGACCGAGAGTCAACGGTTCAGCAACAGCGGCAGCGAATCGATCCCTCAGCTGCCACCGCATCAGTCACAGGCCTCCGGTTGGAGCAGCTCCACGTCGGCGTCCTCCACAATTCAAAGCGAACCCGGCAGCAAGGCCTCCAAGACAGCCGATTAGGCTGCATCCGCAGCGGCGTCGAAAGCAGAGGCATGCGGCGACGAAGGGGAAATGCGCAGTACTGTGACCCTCGGGACATGGACCCAGCTGCCGTGGCTCTGCGGCTTCTGAGGGCCGAGGAGCAGTGCAACAAAAGCCCCACTCCGGCACAGGCCACCGTGCCGCAAAGAAGTGCCGTCCACCAACGTGATGGCCCGCCAGCGGCACATCTACAAGACGGCGTTAGACTTGCGCCTCAAGCAGCAAGATCCCGACTAGGGTTTGGACCAAATGGCCCAGACTCCTCTAACCATCCTCCTTGGGCTGCAGCAGCAGCCGCGTGCAGACCCCCTCTACCCCTTCTCCCCTTCGGGAGTATCAGTTACACCAGGTCGCAAGAAAGGCATCACAAGACACCACTGCAGGACGCCTTTTACCCGAAGCCACCACCGCAACAGGAGAGCAGTAGTAGCGCTTCGGCATCTTCTAGTGTTCAGCAGCAACAAGCAACAACACCTCGGGGTTCCAGCAGCAGTGGCGGTGGCAATCCTTCAGTGCAGATTCCTGCTACCAGAGATTATGGTTTGGCGTTCAAGTAAGCGTCAACGGTCATTGACCAGAGCCATCCATTACCACTGTCACTTATTTCCGAGAACCCTCTTGCTGCACCTGTCGGCGCTGTCGCTATTAAGCGTAGGATGCACACAGGTGTCAAGGTGCTCCCTTCCGAGTCAGTGCGGCGCCCAAGGCATAGTAGCCACCGCAACGAAGCGCCGCTTCAAAATGACTCTGACTGTGCCCTCCAGTCATTCAGAGCATCCCTATCCGTGGACAGCCTCTCAAACGCTTCATGTGGTAGTCCTCGAGAACCTGAGGAGAAGCGGGGAAGACTTGTAACAGTCGCACTACTCACAGTGATCAACGAAGCACCCTTTGAGGGAATCTCCTCGGCTTCGGATGAGACGGAGAGCGCTGAGCGGCGGGATGGTCTTCGGCGAGACCTGCGACCAGCGCGCAACAGGCCGTGCCGCCTGCCAGAGAAGCTTGTTGGGTGCTGGACGGCTGACAAATGACGACATAAATACCCGGACAAGTTGTGTGGTTCCAAGCGCGCCGGTAACTTGCAGCGTGCCCGAGTGCTTGGCCGCGGGCGCTGGAAGGGAAGACGACGAGAAAGAGAATAGAACAGCTGACCCAGGAACCGGTGCACTCTCTGTGTCTCCTGTGGTACATTATATATATATATATATATATATATATATATATTATTGTCCGACGATCGGATTCGGCAAGACCACCTCTTGCACGGACGCCCGATCGTGTAACCAATAAATTACGAATGCTTTACCCCTACTACGGCGCGCCTCCTAGTCAGATGTTAGCTTTGGCATGGGAACCCTTGAACTTACTTTAAAAAATTAACACTCCATCATATTTCAACATCCCTATTGCAAAACCCAGTATCCAGTGCCCAGTGCCATGCCTGATTATGGGCTCAGTGTCGCGCGCTGGATGCTGGGACCCTGGCAAGGCGCAGCATACTGGGAGGCGCTGGGCGCGCGGTACTGGTAGGGCGCCTACAATCACGCGCTTGCATGTAGGCTCCCCAGGTACTGGTGCGCAATGCAGCTCTAGAACGTGAAATACGTTGTCCATGTTTGCCTTATATATTTTTTTAAATACAGCAAGGAACAGAGACAATTGTAATGCAATAAAAACAGAAAAATAAAGTTAAAAGAAACACCAGGATTCGATCCTCCAACCTACCAATCCCAACCCCCGTATCTTAGCACTACGCCACGCCGATTCGTCATTACCGATTCATAATTTGCCATGTCAACACGCAGACACAGTTGCAGTTTTGCACAGACGTCTCGCACAGACATGATAGGTGCGCTATCAGCCCTCAACTAAAACCTACGCCTATATCAGAACGACAAAATTGTTGTCCGTATTGCATAGTATGCCTGGAAGTGCTGCAAAACTGATTTGTTTTTTCGATTGCTATATTAACTCCGAAAAAAGCCCTAATTGAACCGCCGACCCGGGACGCTGTACGGGCTTTCACTGTCGACTTTGACAGCCGTCTCTTGTCCTTCGCGCAAGAGAAATGCAACATTTCCATTGCTGGACAGTGCATTTCAATCGGCACCTATGTGTAGTCACATATCTCCGTCAGAGAGGCGGCCGGTTAATGCTGCTAGCAGCCTTCGGGGACAGCACATATAGGTATGTTTACAACGCGTCATATCAGCGCTCATCGCTTGTTGCGCTGACAGTGTAGACCCGAAAGAATGGTGTGTATAAAGCACGGATAGAAAAGCTGAACTACATAGTGATTTATCGTCGTTAGACTTATCGATTCCTGAGCCCAGACGGGCCGATAGATTGTAGACGGACTCAGCGGGTACGGTAGGTCTAACCTTCGGTGGAAGCGAACGATCGCAGCGTGGGTACTTGATGAATGCGAAAATGTTTGTATTTAAGCTTCAGAACCTTTTAACTATTATGTTTAGTACACTAGGGAAATTGGAAGCGCACGAATCGCGTCAGCTCTGTTGTCAGTGCGATAATAGCTATCAGCGGCAGGATTCCTGAGGTCCGTTCGAACGCGTCTGAACGGCTGCTGGGATTCGTGCTGACTTCACAACACTGCGACAACTCGCAGTCATCGGTTGCGTACAACCTACTAGACAACGAGGCGTTATCTGCGTTTGCGTAATTTCGTTCACGAATACAGCCATCCGCACCGTCAAAAGGGAAATGCACAAAACGAAAGCCAGCTTCAGTGTCGCGTATACATGGGCAGCTCACGCACCTTTATTCCAAGCTGCAACACCGCCGACAAAAAACATAAATTTACGACCGCAAATTATAGAGGACAGGAGTCTGTTTTACAGAAAGGACCTGCCCATAAAATGGCATCGAGCATTTATTATTCAACAGCGTCTATACTCCGGTAGTGCTGCACAAACGAAACTAGTTCAGTTTCCAGTTCGAGCCAGCGAACTCCAGCGGCAACCAGCGCGTGTACAGTGCACGCCAGTGCGCCCTATCGTCATAGCAGTGAAACTAGCGTCTCGTCCAGTGTGACCCAGCCCTTATCCAGCGATCTCACCAGTGTCCCAGTGACTCCCAGCGTGCGCCAGCGTCCCCAGTGCCATCCAGTGTCAAAAAACGCGCTAGTTTCAGATTGGAAGGCACTGGAAGTCGTTGGTTTTTCCAATGGGGATGCGGGCCGATCCCTCAGGAGTGCTGTCAACGAAAACATTTGAGTAGTCCAACGCTGCCCGTACTCCCGCCAATCGAGGAGTAATGTGATACAGTGCTGTGCGCAAGGACTGCGCTCCATTCTCAGTCCAAATTCGCTCAACAAAACTGTCTTTCATTGACTTTAGTTATAAGTTGAATCGCGATTTACTTTTTTTACTGAGTCTACGAGTGTATGCAACTGTCGTAACCATCCGTCAGGAATTGAGGTAAGCATTTACCAAGTTATTCACCATATTATTGTTTCACATAAAAAAGTACACGCCGAATCTTCTAAGGGAGTTCTCTAAATAATGAGTAAGCATTTGCTACTAAGCACCTGCTGCTTCGTCGTCGTATCTTGCTGTATTTAGTATGATTGCGAAGGACACCGCGAAAGTATCGTGAAACGGAGAAGCGCGGATGCAACACCGAAAACACTGAAACTAGGAAACCTGTGTGAAAAAAAAAGTTCTAAATTTTTAATTCGGATACTGTCATGCGAGAAAATATTCCGTTTCAAATATTTTGGCCGTACTAAAACGACAAATGGTAATTTTGTTTCTATTTCACAGTTTATGAGTTCGTTCTTGGTGATACCTACCAACCAGTGATTCTGGCGCAAGACTAGGCAAGACTGCTAACCAGCTATATATTGAGCGGAATGGGGTTGCTCACTTGAACGCGGCGGTTTCATCCGAGTTTTTTTTTTTTTTTTGCTTGCGTGTTTGTTCAATGTGTGGCATGCGCTTCACTTCAAGTTTTGCGTGGCCTAGCGCACGGCATTCAGTGGTGAAAGCTGTGAGTGCAAGTTTTTTGTTATCGTACAAGTTCACGCCGCGGCATCCGACGCGCTTTCTCGTCGTGACGATAAATACGGAAGGATCCGGGAGAAACGTCGCGCTATGTGCATTCACTCTCCCTAACGCAGGCTCTTAGTCTCCGACGGGAAGCAAAATTAGTAGGTCAAATGTTTTCTGAATGATAATGTGGGGCAATGTTGTCTTGTCTAATAACTTTTGGATATGAATACATGGTGTCACCCAGAATTGCGAATGATTCAGCGAAAACCTTTCGCATATCTTGCTACACATTACGACTGTGCTGGCCATAGTACTTTTCATACATGGAAACATGTTTTGTTTGGTCAATTATATTGGTTGCATTATTCTAGACGAATAAAAGTTAAGTTGCTTTTGAAACCTCTGTGGCACTGTCATTTTTTCCCATCCTATTCGCTGACCTTCCTAAGGATTCTACTGGAGCAATTGCCTCAATAACAGGCTAATTATGATCACATTAAGGCATACGCCACTCCTATAGTTCAAAGAAACGTTGGCGCTTCAGCTGAGGCGATTCACAAGCTCGCCTCAGCCTCAAAAGAAAAATATCTGCTGGCGTCGCGGTTGAAATGCCGGACACTGAAGAAATTTAAACATTCGCGCCACGCAGCATAAGGTCTTCACGTCACTGTCATTTCCGGTTGTGACGTCACTTTTCATTTTTTTTATTTTCTTCTTCTTTCTGGGGTTTTACGTGCCAAAACAAGTTCTGATTATGAGGCACGCCATAGTGGAGGGCTCCGGATTAATTTTGACCACCTGGGGTTCTTTAACGTGCACTACAACGCAAGCACACGTGCGTTTTTGCATTTTGTCTCCATTGAAATGCGGCCGCCGCGGCCGGGATTCGGTCCCGCAATCTCGTGCTCAGCAGCGCAACGCCTTAGCTTTTTTTTTTTTTGCTTGCTGTTAGTTGTCCCCATGATACGTATATGGCGATGGTTGTAACTAGCCGCCATCTTCTTGACGTGGGCTTCTATGGAAGCTACACTACCACTTTGCATATACCTTGGGCCCTGTCATGGAAACAATTGTCTTTCTCGACGGATGGACGAAGGGGCGGATGGACGGGTTTTCTCGTTGGGCACGCATGGAAATACTTACGCACTTAAAGTGAGGTACATTGGTGCGCACATAAGTATTGCGGATTTTCTGTATTCTTGAAGCTCTTACATTTAAGTTCACACTTCCTTTATTGATGTATCTGCCCCGAAACTCAGAGGTGCCACAGATTAATTGAGCACCTAAAGTTTGAATTTGGAAGGTACAAAATACGTGTGAAACCAAAACGAATAGATTGGTAAGCCAATATTGCGATGATGTTGCAGCAACATCCACAAAGTCGGGCTAGGGTGCAACAGCACGACAATGAGAAATACGAATTTGGTACACTCTGGAAACGGCGTGGCCTATGTTTAAAGAGAATTAACAATCAGATAGCTGGTTGTGGATGTTTGTCTGTCAGAATTGTTCTCACTCTTCGTATCGTTGTGCTGCACGGTGTTTTGAGTCCGAACCAACTAGTGCGCCAACGTGCCTTAGCCGGTGTGGCATAACTGCACCCTGATGACAACTGATCGAAGTCACGTATTCTGTATTACAATATCTCCCAAACACGAATGCAGTTATATAAGATCTTAATGGATTCAAGCAAGAAACTGAACACCAGAATTCTGCTGCATATTTACTGTGTGCCCTTATTCTTTTTGCAGATTAACAGATTGCCGCGTGGCAAGGTGCTCGGTGGCTCGAGTTCCATCAACCACGTGATCTATGCTCGAGGAAATCGAAAAGACTTTGATAAATGGGTATCTGAGTATGGCGCGGAGGGCTGGTCGTATGACGAAGTGTTGCCTGATTTTATCAGCATTGAAACGTCGTACCTGGGAATCGACAATGGTAAGTGACGACTATCCGACGTAGTGTGCGGGGAATTCGTGGGCATTCACCCTGTTCCTTCGACAAATGCAGAAACCTAGCTCGCATTGCTGTTTGTTAGCAAAAGGCAAGAAAGCACGGAAAATGAGTGTAACGGTGAATGCATGCAGCCTATAGGCAGCGATGCATATTTCAGCATTACTTCAGCTTGTACAGATTCAGCTTGTACATATTCAGCATATTCAGCTTGTACAGAACAATGTTCCTTCGCGCTGCAGTATTTTCGGTTATTACGCGTGGTTTAATGGAGACGCGGCTCCCATTGCTACGGCATTGGAAGTGGAGTCAACAGAACGCCCACGGGACGTGACTACCACGGCAGCAATCGTACGAGGAAGAGAAACTGCCCTCCAAGTCAAGCCGGCAGTGAGGACACTGTGTTGTACTCCTGCTCAAACGATGACGCCTCATATGATGAAGGCTTCGAAAAAGTGGCACACCGGAAGGCCAAGAGAAGAAACATCAGCGAACGGTCTTCGTCAAGTAAGTCCACTGTCCTGCCACAGCGAAGGCCATCGGCGCACACACTTATTTGTGCCTGGCACGCCTGTGGACAACCTCAACCGCCTTAATCAACAAGCGGTTTCCGTTAATCCGGAGGCTCTTGTCCCTGGAGAGATTAAAGATATCAGGATTAATAATCGAAAGAGTGTCCTGGCTATTGATGTTCACAACCGAAGCGCAATCAAGGCTTTGATGGCCATACAGCTCCTGGGCAACATTAATGTCCACTACCTCGTTCCGCAGGTCTACGAAACCACGGCTGGTGTGGTTTACGACATTGATACATCGATCAGCGATACCGACCTGCCAATTTAATCAAACCTGCGACAGATGGTATTGCCTTACTGCAAGCTCGGCGCATTGGCAACTCGAGCTGTGTAAATCTCGTCTTTAAAGGTGACTGCCTACCATCACACGTAAAGGTCGGACACTTTTTTCATGTGGTACAGCTTTTCGTACCAAAACCACTGCAGTGCAGAAGATGTCAAAGACTTGGATACGTGAGTGCTGTCTGCCGAAATTCAACGGTATGCCCACGATGTTCCGAACAACACGACGCTGACACCTGCCGTGCAACGGAGCTCAAGTGCACAAATTGTCAAGGATCGCACGCTGCATCCCCAAAAGACTGTCCACGCCTAAAGAAATAGCAGGAAATCTTGTCGAAAAAGGCCAGAGACGGATCATCACACAGAGATGCTTCTGCTGCAATAAGGCGACATCGCTCCCGAACAAGAAAGTCCACGAAATCCTCTTCAGGTTCGAGGGAGATGACTTGTCCTGCAGCACCGCCTCCTGCTCCATCTGTCTCCAATAAGAGCAAGAATGTCAGCGGAAAAAGCAGCCATGCTGTGTAACCTCATCAAGTGGACATGCCAAACACCAGAGCCACAGCACATGACTCGCCACTTGCAGTCCAACGTCGCTGCAGTTGACCACAAGCGAGACAAGGATTCGCAAGTGATTGCTATGCTGAAGTTACTCACGAATGTCATGCGTCTACTACTGACAAACTTGGATACTGCGGCTGCTCGTAGCGCTCTGCAAGTACTCGACACGTTGACTCCAGTGCTTGAAGGCTTCGTATAGCACTATGGCCCGCTCCTCGCTTCCATTCCACAAGGAAGTCAAGAAAGCCTCTCTGTTGCAGTGGAATTCCCGGGGCCTCAAATCAAGAATTTCAGGTTTTAGACACTTTGTCTTCGAAAACCGTTTTCTAATCCTCGTAATTTGTGAACAGAACGTTAAAAATGTCATCCGCATTTCTGGATATGAAGCATTCATGTCCTCTACCTGTGGTGATATGAGCAAGGTCATTGTATACATTAGATGTGAACTGACATACGTGTTGCACCCAATCCCACCTCACGATACCAACTAGTACGTTTGTTTAATCATAAAGACGAAGGAGCTTACGTTCACTCTCGTCGCTGCCTACAGTGCTTCCACGACGGGACTGCACATTTCTAGTCCGTCTATAGCTTGGAGTAGCATTTTCAAATGCGTACTCCTTTCTTATCGGAATGGCCAATAGCCCACTTTGTGAATTCAGCGGGTGCAATGAAACAATCGCATACCTTCTTTGTGAGTGCCCTCGCTTCAACCCGCAGAGAGCAGCTCTCTCAGCGATGATATATCAGCTGGACAAACGTCCAATAACAGAAAAGAACATCCTTGGAAACTGGCATACACAAACAACGGCGCGAGCCACCCTGAAGGCACTGCGGCGTTATTTGAAAGACACCGGACTCAGTGACAAATTGTGACTCTGCACTGTGTTACGTAGGATCGAACGTTCACACTATGCAACACGAGAACGCCTTCGCAGACTGCGTACAGTGCCCACAGAAACAGTTCTGTTTTGTGTGGGTGTGTGATTTTCCGTTCTTTCCTTACTTTTTAATCTTTATTTTTACTTGCTCTTCTCTCTCTCTCCTTTCGCATCCATTTACTCCTCCCCTGGTACAAGGTAGCCAACCGGAGATAACCTCTGGTTAACCTCCCTGTCTTTCCTTTACCTTTTTTTTCTCTCTCTCCCTCTCTCAGCATTACTAAAGGCAGCAGTAATAAATTGAGTAGCCGGCTGATTACTAACCATTTATACCTCAGGAAGCCGGATTGAGCTGGCGCGTATTTCGCAACGGTGAGCACCGAGGTGGCTGCACCACACGCCTTCCTCAAAGTTGTGTGTGCGGGGAGGGGGGAGATTGAGCAGCTTCTTACTACGGAGGTACACCGTCCTTATCGTTGCACTCTTTCTGGAGCAGCATGGAATATGTGTCGTCTGTATTTGTGTGTGGATATTATTCCAGAACTGCCGACTATAGGCGAAACGTGAGTTTAGGTTTACTGGCAATCCATAACACGGGTTTCGCAAAGAATAAGTGGGACGATAAAACACACAGCGACAGATATGGTCTCTTCTGCCAGTCTTGTTGCATGTTGTTGTCTTGCTCTACTCTTAAAAGCAACGTCTTCGGCAGAAAATTGTATTTGCCTCACCCTTTTGCCTAAGGGTGAAAATATGCTGTGAGATCAACGGACATCACATGTAACGCTCTCGTTCTGCGCTAGAGAAAGAAGACGATGACGAAGCTGCTACGGCCCAGTTGAGTGGCTCTGCCTTTATTTTGTTTTCTAATTCACTCGTCATTCTACTGTCCGAATCGTTGAAAACGTCGGACGACTCTAAAAGATACCTTCCGTATTGGAGACCGACGCGGATTTCTCCACGCGAAATTCCCGAACCTGGCCGCTATGGCAGATCTACCAGGACAACCCAAGGGATGACACCAGGTTTGAAATGCCAGCTTGTTGGCACAAATGTGCCTGACAGCAAGTGCTAAGCTACCGTAGAGTCTGAGGACGAGTCAACTATCATCGGTGAAACCAGTGTAGCATACCTTGAGAGCCTAGATACGGGACGTGGTGTGTTTGCCGAATGTACGCCACCGCAAAGGCAGGACACTGGGCATCCCAGTGTTACTCACTCAGGCCTCCAAAGGAACTGATCTGCAGCAAGCAAATCCCACCACACTGTACTCTAAATAGAAGTGATTCTTGGCAAAGCCTCAATCAAAAGTCATGTTACTCTACAAGGAGCATTACTTCGCGGATTTAGAGACAGAAGAAGCTGACGTGCTTCTAGAAAGCGAGAGCATCTGCGGCGTAGGAATATCTTCTGGCGTGAAACACAGTTATTAACACGAAAGTGTTTTATGCCGGGGTCCACCAAGACTTCACTGACGTATTTCCGTCACGGAAATACGTCAGCTTACAATGTACACGAATATAATACAAAGAAAGAAACCAGAAGAAAAAGTTCCACAAACATGCAAAATCTGGAAATCGAACCCACGACCTCTCGGTCCGCGACGATAGATCACCGAGCGTTTAACCCATTGCGCCACAAACGCATTTGCAGAGAGCTACACAGACGCGCCTTATATATCTAACACTCCTCCGTGTACCCGCGCTCTTGCTCGGGGCGGTGCCGCCGCCTACGAGCAGAAAAGAGAAGTACTGCATTATTACACTAACGCGCAGCGACAGTGAACGCTTCTGGTGGTCTCAGCACTACGACGCCTCGATGCCAGCATTCGAAGGGACGCTGGCATCAAGAAGCACTACCAACGCCAGGTGGCGTTCACCGTACTCAGCACAGCGGAGCGTGGCCTCCGCAATTAGCTCTGAAAATGTTTCTGAAGTTGATCGCGGAGGCTGCAATTACGACGCGCTGTACGCGCTGATTTGACTCGGTGACGATTCAGTTACGTGCTTTGTCTTGCGCGTTGTATTAGTGTGTCAGTTACGTGCTTCGTCTTTCGCGTTGTGCTAGCGTGTGCAGCGTAGTGCAGCTTCCATATGCACGACGGTTGCTCATGGTCATCGACGTTGGTAGTCGTGATGGAGGAGACGTGCCACCAGGCGTCAGCGTGGGTGCATCAACGCCTAAGGGCGCTTTAGCCACAAAACACCAATAGACATTATATATCAATGTGCAATAAACATTACACTACTTCTGTGAAGACACGTTTCACTTTCGTGTTCTATACCGATTCCTATATAAGAGGGATCAACCACATTTTTTGAAAACACGTGCATCATTAGAGGACTCCTAAAATGGTACTCAGATGAAGAGCTGCTGACTTACCTGATGCACCAGGGCGTATTTCATGCTTGACGAATCATTTGTCGGTCCCCAAATTTGTGATTTGAGTGTAACTCAAGGTGCACAAACTGTGTTGTCCTCACGTTTGCTCAAAACACATAACTCCCAGAGAAGATTACGAACGGATTTACCATACACGAACTTGTCGACTACGTGGAGTCACCACCAAGTTATTATTTAATGTGCCAGAGCTTCGCGCATGTGGCCGAGTACTGTCGTGGGGAACTGAGATACAAGTTCAGGGGGAAGGCGGCAGGGGTTCGCAATTTTAGGACGTGTGCAAGTAAAGCATACGGTGTGTGTGCCAGCTACGGCGGCGAGCGTCCAGTCAACTACTTACAATGTCCGGCGCAGTCAGTGTCGAGGTCATATCGCTCAATGACCGTGGAAATTCGCTGTCAAAACGCTGGAGTGAGGAAGCGCGGCAGCAGCGATCGAATGGACATTCATGCTGTCTTTCGCATCAGCGCGAACTAAGCGGCGAAAACACAGCTTACGGCGGACTGCAGCCCCGTCGCAGATAGCTTTCAAGATAAAGCGGCCAGGGCAGGTGCGCGCGGCCGCCGGGGCCGCCGGCAGTAGAACGCGCCCACCTCCCCTCCCTGGCCTCCCGCCGGATTCTTGCGGTCGCCGGCTCACCCCCTTCCCCCCACACTATTTCACTCACACATACAGCAACGGCGACGATTTAATCGCCCTGGGACTTTATGCGAAACCTCACGGCGACACCGACTGCGAATGCGACGCCTACGGCAGAAATGAGCCAGGAGTGTACATTAAATTGCTATCGCAATAATAAACCGTTTGTCGTGGGCCCAAAGGCTGCGAGCGCTCCATCGAACACGGAAAATGCCCCCAGCGCGCCTATAACAGTGTTATAACAAAAGTGCTATAACAAAAGAGTACGCATCTCATTTTCCCCGTCCCCAGCCTAAAAACGGGGCTGTTGACTCAACACCAATGCCCATCGCTATCGAAGAAGGAGTTTCTAACAAGTCTGGAAAGCACACCTATCCTGACAGAATAAATTGACCTCTATGCGATGTGGCCGAAGGCATCTTTATTACTCTCTAATTAGACCATAGTACCACTGCAAATGCTAAAGGAGTATTGTCTTTGTTGGGTGGTAATATATATAGGCAAGGGCAAATAAAAAAATATTGGAAGAATGTTCGATTGAACTTCATTGCTGCAAATACACCTAGATGAGAGTGTTGGAGATGTCATCATTGCGTAAAACTGATCTCAACATGCAAAATAATAGGCTGCTGTGCGAGATTTCTCAATGCTTCTCTTCATGCAGTATTACCACTCTACATAATACCTGCCTTTCTGGATACGCACTGCCCTTTCTAGACTACATAAGCCTAATGGGTATGGAAGATAGTCCAGTACGTGGAAAGCTCTGGGGAGAAATATTCATCTGCAATGTCAGGCTTTGAGTTGCCCGGGAGTGCTAGTACTCTCCAGTCTCAGCTCGTCTTTGTCCTAATTTACGATCAGCTTCAGTCCTATTGTAAAATAAATTTCCAACCTATTATACGAGTGTTGCTGTCTTCCTTCGCCTCATCGATGTCCCGTTTCTCCTTGAATGGAATGTTTTTTTCTGGGCGAAATACGCTTCAAGTTAGGCTTCCTGGTCGAAATGAAGGCTTCATTCAAATGAAGGCTTCCTGGTCGAAATTGCAGCCACGAAAAAAATATGCGGTGGTCCGCGTAGTATGACTCCGAGAAAAAGGTGCGAAACGTGAGAAATGCAGTCTGTGTCATTGCAGATTCACCATTTTTGTGCAATTTTTTGGCAATCGGTTTCATTTGACTAAGTATAGCATTTAGGAACTGCCTAAGCTGACTTATCCTGTTTTTACAGGATACCACGGACAAAGTGGGGAAGTCCCCATCACTTTCCCCAGTTCTCATACGAAGGCTAGCGACTTGTTCTTACAGGCTGGCCGAGAGCTTGGTTACAACAACGATGACTATAATGGGCCGAACCAAACAAGTAAGATACAAAGTGAAGCGGCGCTTTTCAACTACAAATTGTTGAAATATCATAAGAAATATGTCCCGAAACTTTAGCTTTATGTTTGCGAACAGAGGAACAGCACTTTCTAAATATTCACCTTTAGGAAACTTATTCGTTTCTGGTAGATCTAAACCAAGATCGACAGATATGGTTCACACACGCAAACTATCACTAAAATCTTGCAGGGATGTCGACTGTTTCTTTGTCTTCTAATGTAAACGTAGTTTACTTAGGCGTCATAATTTAAGTTCCGTCATAAAAGGGGTGATATAGCATGGAGGTGCCCGATTCAAGGTGGAGAGCAGCTGACAAATACCATTTATCGCTCTCTGGAAATATATGCTGCACCGGCGTCCATATTCAGTTGTTGCTTCAAGATGACGTCTTGAAAATAATAAAAGCTTGAAGGAATGAACCGTCTCACAAAAAGAACTACAATGAATATCAGCGTAGTTACTCGTGCTGAAAATAGGTCGTACGAAATGTCAAACCTGCACGTCCTTGGCATATTCGATACACAGGTTCCATCAATGATGGAGCTAAAAAAAAGATTCCGAATGAGTAAATATACACACGTAGCGCTGACTTGCAATAGTGCATACATCAATTTGAATACTACTGATACGCAAGCAACCCCAGCCAAATCACGTCGAGCTATCTCTAAAAAAATGTCCATATTCACGGCTAACCACGAATGCGAGCCTCGTCCAAATACGCACAACTACAGAAGCTGTGCAACTGGTGTGGTTTACAAGCGACCACTCAGTTCGTGATTGTATCGCTCAATTTAGGTTTAATATTTTGAGCAATAATATCCACATTATGATGTTCCCTTTGAAGTGATGTGGAATACACTGGCATTATTCTAAAGTTGGTTGTGTTAATATAAATCACGTTTTGGTATATTGATAGTATATCCTTTTCTAGATGGTGCATTTTGCATGTGGCCAGCATGTATGTTTGCCACTCTCGTGGGGGAAATACTTGCAAACAAGTATTAGTTCCACAAACAGCGGCACTTTCTTTCCATTTCTTCCGTGTATTTGTGCCATCGTTTAACAAGCGCTCTACTGCCATTTACAGTAATGTCACTTTTTCTCTTCGTCATTTTTGGATAAAATGGTCATGTGACCGTGCTCATAAATAATGGACTGAATGGATAAAGCATTCTGCGCTTGACCACTAGTTGTAAGCTCCGAGTAATGTTACGCAAGCTCGGTGAGTGCGGCAAAGCGTAACTTCATGAAAGTTCAGTGTTACACCGGTATGAAGGTGCGCAAGCACAAAAAACACACAAAGAAAAAAATATTAGGATTGGCACACTAATGTCGGGAATTTTCTGTGAACATAAGTTTATTACAGAGGACCATGTTTACGATTTGCTGCTTTGACAAATACAAGTGTCCAAGTCGAAACGTTGGCTTCTGTGACATTCCTTGTTCTATCACTGTTAATGACTTCAAGCCTGCATCTTGAAGCTCCCTTTCGTGTCGAGTTTAGCATAGTTTACAATTCAAAAAATTACCAAGACAGAAAGATTACTATTTAATGCGCTTAGCGGTGAAGACAAACAGCTGGGTCAGCTTTATGTTCTCTTATGTGGCTGGTACATTTAATGTTTGTAAGAAAACAGTGAAGCTTGTTGATAAGACATTGCGCCGTTTTGCATGTACAGGCGGATAGCAATGCAACTTAACATTGGGCGTGAGATGATCTACAATAAAATGTGTGCTTAGAATGCATTAGTGATTCAAATGCACCGCGATCTTGGTGTTAGTAAGCAGTTTTTTCAACCGTCACCTAGCAAACAAAGCTGATGTACTATATATATATATATATATTTATATTTTTACAGGCTTCTCACGCGTACAAAATAACATTAAGAACGGAGAGCGCTGGAGTTCTAGTAAATCGTTTATCACAAATGACGTTCGCAGAAGAAAAAACTTCGATGTCGCCCTTTATTCGCATGTGACGAAGGTAAGAGACCATTTGTAATTCATGTTTTCTGCATACAAACACAATGTGTATTATCGTCACGGTTAAAATATTTTATACAGCCTGCAAACTTACTAAATCATCTGAAGACAAAAGTTATATGGATTGCTTTTTTTTATGAAGTAATAAATAAAACGCGAGTGTCTTAAGTGAGCGGCTTTCGCAGGTTCTTTTTGAAGGCACAACTGCTGTAGGAGTGGAGTTCAAGCGCTACCTCGGAACAGACACTGTTCGGGCAAAGAAAGAAGTAATTCTTTGCGCTGGAGCCATAGCCTCTCCACAGCTACTGATGCTTTCAGGCATAGGACCTCGAGAACATCTCGAGTCTCTTGGGGTAAGAAGACAGTATGATTTTGATCGGTGATATACACTTAATGCTATCGTCGATCTTATGTGCAGAAACAACCTTTATATATATATATATATATATATATATATATATATATATATATATATAGAATGTCCTGAGACAAGCTACTGATTGTGCAGATTTATCTTACCACTTAAGAAGGGGCACGCTTCGATCGTAAAAAAATACGCACATCCAACGAACACCTTACATCTATGTGGAGCGAAACCCACGTTACCCGCCGTGGTTGCTGAGTGGCTATGGTGTTGGGCTGCTGAGCACGACGTGGCAGGATCGAATCCCAGCCACGGGGGCCGCATTTCGATGAGGGCGAAATGCGAAAACACCCGTGTACTTAGATTTAGGTGCACGTTAAAGAACCCCAGGTGGTCGAAATTTCCGGAGTCCCTCACTACGGCGTGCCTCATAATCAGATCGTGGTTTTGGCATGTAAAACCCCATAATTTAATTTTAAAGCCACGTTATATATGTCAAAAGTGGACGATTAGACAGCTAAGAGAAACGTGTTGAAAGTCTTGACTCTTTTGAAAAGTAGACTGCTACAAAAAAATAAATAAACGAGCAGGACGACCAGAAACTTCAACTCGTAAACTAATCCACATTATAGCGACATCACAGACGAAAATGAAGAAAGCGTGCACAAGGTAGTGGCGTCACCCCGGAGCAGCTCCCTTTCTGCGATTGTTCTAGAAAAGAACAAGTAGCAGTACTTGTTTCCTTTTGATTATGGTATTAGCAAAGCTTTGTAATGTTTCAGGCGTATCGTTTGTCTTCCGTTTGTATTGAATGTCATCAGAATGCATAAGTGTTCATCCTAGTTAAATTGTTGACAATACTAGTAAAAAGCATATTTAAGCTGTGTACCCTGCTTCGATGTTCAAGAGTTGTCATCGTGGAACAATTGCGAAATTCATTCACTGAAGCGTATGTGTCGTAATTATTATAAGTGAATCTAAGCGCTTTGTTCTATGTGCTTTCAATGCGGTTATTATCCCTGTTAGTATGTGGACCCCATACTTAGCAGCCAATTGATATAGGCCGATTGGTTAAATCGGTGCTGACAGCAACACCAAGAACAGCAACTAAACAATAACAAACTAAGAACCACCAGGGTTCGAAAAGAAAGCTGTTTCCCGAAATAGGTTAAGCCTACCTTAAAAAAGAATCAAACTTAAGGAAAGCTTTAGCTCTAGGTGAACTACCTAGTCACGTACATAAAAATAACATAACGGCTTTTATGAGACACTCGCTGGACCTATTTCAATGAAAATTCTTGCCTTTCTGAGTAAAAATTATGTGCAAGCAATGTTAACAGCAACAACGTGTAAAATGACAACTGTTTTTACGGAAGTTGTGGCAAACTGGTAGGTTGAAAAAAAATGATGCAGGAGGTTGCAAAGGTAACTCTGCGCAAGAAGCACATATCGCAGCTCTGTAAAGGGCATCTCTAAAGTAGCCAGAACAGACAAACTTCATTGACGAAATTACAGGTTACCGGAAATTGTTACAATGTTTACAAGAATTTCCGAAAGTCCTATTCACGAATCATTAGCATATTAAAAAGCTAAAGCATCTTTTTAAGAGGAAGCTTGAGCTTGATAGATTTTATAGGGTCACATGGCACACGCACTGGATGAACATACAAATCGCCTCATCTTAATTCATTGAAATCGCCCGAAACGGCACCCACTGGCCAGAACCACCGAGGCCAGAAAACGTTGTATATTTTACGGAACAAGAACACCAATATTATCAAGCTCTAACCAAAATTTATTTTCTTACGGCTGATTTGCGGCCCCTCTAGTCGGAAAGCCGCTCTGCTGAATTCGCACAGCTGCCTCTTCGACGAGGACACACAATCACACACACGCACACGCAGGATTGTGCATAAGCGGGCTGGTTGTTTCAAGAATAAAAGTGTAAATTAGCGCGAATGACGGGAGGCTTGCAGAGACGACGCTCACCCAATTCGAAGAACTTTTTAGAGCGTAGCTCTTAAGGCTCATTCACACCGTCGACTGACAGTGGTCGCGCAACCAATTTGGTCGCAACGCGACTAGTCGCAAATAGTCGCTTTTCTCGAAAAGCGACCATTTTGGGCCAGTCGCTCGCGGCTCGACTTTTCAGTCGCGCGACCGTGGTCGCAAAGCTGCTGAACCAATCGGCGCCGCGCGGAAAGTGATATGTGTTTTTTCATCCGGCGTCGTCCACGCCAAATGCAACGTCAACGCCACCATGCGGACTACAGGCCGGCAATTGGTGTCTTATCTTGTGATGGTGAGACGCAGGCAGTTGCAGCAACGTGTCGAATGTACGCGGTCGCATTCGCTGGAAGCTAAAGAGCAGGAAAAGAAAGCACAACACAAACCCATTTTTCCAGCTGCCGTTCGTTAGGTGAGCACGCCACCCAAAGATGAACAGCGTGTGAATAGTTCTGCTTGAATATTACGCACGGATGTCCACGCAACGCGAACGAGAAATTGCAGCTTGCTCTCCATAACCCTCCTTGTCAAGCGCACGAAGTTCGGGCAGGAGGCGGCTTGCGTGACCGGCCACTTCTCGCTAGCGAAGGCACGGGCGCGCCAACGAGTGTCACGTTTTCTTCGGAGGCTTCCGCGCTGCCACAGCTGACACCACTACCGAGCACATCAGCACAGGAACGACGTGTTCCTCTTCGATCAAATTAAAATCCAGCCATCGCTCCCTTCAACCTTCATGGATCAAAACCAATGTACACAGTGCCAACGAAATGCGGGCGAACTGCGTAGATTCCTAGAGTTCTCGCAGAGAACGATAATCTCCAGGATTGCGACTTGCAGGTCGCGCTGAGCCGGGCTTGACGGTGCGAGCATCGGTCGCCTTCGGTGGCTTTTTGGTCGCGAGTCGCAAATGGTCGCGCGACCTCCTCAAGTCGCCGGTGTGATTGAGCCTTTAGGCACCTGCTCTGCGTTGAGCGTCGGCGTTCTTCGGCGTAAGCGAGAGAACGAGCACAACGAAGGTGGGTGGTTCCACGAGAGATCAACGCGGGTCCAAAAATTCATATTTTAGATTTAATTCAATATTTTATATTTTGTGCGCATATCACTCGGTAGTACGAAAGTGAATTTGCCTTCTTTGACAAATGCATACTTTAGGAGAAAAAAAATATCGAAACTCTTCAGGTTGCTGCGCCATTTTTATGCACCGGGCATTCTTGCAAATTCACAGCAATGTGAAACACAAAATATTACGGCTACAAAGAATTTTTTTGTGTAAAACGCATACGTGAAGAAGAGTCAGCAAGCGTTGTTTGAGGCTTCTGTGCAAAACGGAAGTCTTTAAAAAAATTCTTAATTTGCTACACTTTCCGAAATTTGCTATATTTACGAATTTTTATCTACTAAACTAATGCATGTAGCCTTTTGAAATTTGGTGGGCTATGGTAGCCTTTTGAAATTTGGTGGGCTATGAGAGACCTTTACCTGTTTTACGATTGTTCTCAATATTGTTGCTGTAGCACAAATTTCGATTTTTACAGTTTGCCTCAAATGGGAAGTTTTGACGAAAATGAACACTATTTAAAAATCAAAATAAAAAAAACATCGTTAATTTTTCTCAAGATTTCGTAGACAGCTGTCCACAGACAGTGGAAAAAGAACATTAAAAAACATCTTGCACTATTTTGTTTTTAATGACAATATATGTGGTAGAAATCAGAGCTTCGCGAGGATGCAGCAAGGTGCTAATAAATAGGGACATCGGGGTAAAAGAGTGTCCATTAGATTCAAACTTGCCTAAACTTGGCCATGACTGCGACAAAAGGGCAGTTTTGGTAAACTAGTATTATGATTGCAAGCACGCAGTTCTCGAATGCCTAGCTTTCTGTCGTAAATTGTGCTACTGGGCCATCATTCGCGCCCATATTTTGTTAGCGCTTTCAGATGATGTTCTTCTAAAAACTGTCTCTTTTGAACGAGTTGGTAGAGTGTAGTAGAATGGGGAGTGGGTCCGTGGTAAGCGGTAGCAAACAGGTGGTAAAGCGAAATACGTTGAAAGTTATTGGCGGTGGGGCCGCCGCCTTAGGAGGAAGCTTTAGCTTGGTTGCTTCTATCTAAATACATGTAAAACTAGAATTCGTTTTTCACGGCAACCACTGCACCACATTTGATGACGTTTGTTGCAGTTAAAAGAAAAGTGAAACTCTAGTGACTGTTGGTTGCGATTTCTTTACTTAAGTCGTCAACTGTTTAATAAAACTTACAAAATAGCAGAGCTTCAGGAAACGAAACTATCAAATTTACAACTCTAACGCAGCAATTAAACATGAGATCACAATCTTGTAAACTGCACCTAATAGTAAATCTAAAGTAGACAAAATTGCTGTATTCTACATGGCTTTAAAATAGACTACTATTTTGTGTGTGGAACTTGTGCAACATTCTTGTAAACAATGTACCAAATTCATGTAAGAAATAAATTGGCATATCAAATTTGTCTGCTTTGAATGCTCTAATAGATGCCGTTCACAGGTCTCCGACATCTTTTATATACGTGCAGAGCTACGAATTTGTAAACTTCGTGTTCTATTTTTTCAAACTTAACAAATCTCGAAAATTCCAATTAAATAATGCAGACCAGAAAGCGACATTTCGCGTCCAACAGTAACTAAAATTTACCTTTCTCTATCATGTGTAACAAATTTAAGTAAAATCGGCCCAGTGGTTATCTCAGAAAATCGTTTCTGCGTTTTACATGTATTTGAATAGGCGGCATCAGGGTTGGGCACGACCTAAAGCTTCCTCTTAAGAGCAAGCTTTATTAGATTCGCTTCATTAGATCTGCGTGATCTGGCCCTCTGGATCAGTTGGTCTTATTGAAAATGCGGAAAGAGCCGCGATTACTGCAGCGCTTCGTAAACTGAGGACGCGTTCTCAGCACGCTATCATCCTTTCGGATTTATCAGCGGTGCTCCAACAATTAACCTGTGCATTGTATGGCAGCAAGTTCGGCCGACAGTCATTGATGCTAGCTAAGGAGCTCAGCAACAGGCATTTCATTCTGAAGTTTCAGTGGATACCGCCACATGTTGGACTTGCAGGCAATTGTGCAGCAGATTAAATTAAGAGTACCAATGAATCACCCCTTATATAAAGACTTCTCAGCACTTTGAAAATCACCTCACCATCCTGGAGTGGTTTTAGCACTTAGAATACCACCTCACCATCCAGGAGTGATTTAAGGAATCCGCCACGGAGAAGCTATACGCTGTTTCATAGAGTAAGAACTAGTTTCGCGAACATCCCCCCCCCCTTCCCTGTTAACGCGGAACAGTTCATCTGTACCTGCCAATACTTCAATAAAAACAGAAACGCTCTACTTGAGACTTTTTCCTTAATAGTGTGCGGTACACATAATGTTTACCAAAACACATAAGTTTCTGAGAGAGGAAGTGTCATTCCTCTTTCCACCTATTCAATCCTTTTTAAGGAGGCGGCAGAAGAGAGAAACCGCTGGCACTATCTGCCAGCTAAATTAGGCCTAACCAACACCATCGCCCCCCCCCCCCAACCCTCCTTTCCGAGACATATTCCTTGGCGGCGACCAGGCATGCGGCGAGCGCGTCCACCAGTACCATATATGTAAACAAAGCGCTCGCGTCGGGACGACAGCGCGTGCGCTGTTTCGCCTGCGCCACTGGAGAATGAGCTCCGCGCGAGCTACGTGTTCCCATGTTCCCGCTTTCTTTCTGAACAATAAGGGAACGCAACTGGTGGAAACGCTTCGTCTGCCGCTGCTGGTAAACGAACTGCCCGAGCAGAGGCTCAGCGCCACCGCCGAAAGGACCCTGTCGTTCGGAATCAAATTATTTGCCAGAAGATATGGCGAAATCAAAACTCCTAAACAGCCGCGCTCATAATTCGCGTTAGGGAGTATCCTAATCGTCGCTGCTGATCTGAAAATCCGTGCTGTCGTGGTCGATAAAAAAAACTATTTACATAGTATCTCCTCAGGGAGTTATCTGAATGATGTGTTAGCATTTCATAGTAACAGCGTCGTGTCGAGTACTCGCACTCAACACTGCTGGCAATCCTAGCACTGCTGAGCGGCTGCGGTCGTCTTGTTGCCATTACGGTATCGCGACAACACTGGGGCGACATGAACTGCTGCGGAAGGCGCTACAACGTGAACTGATGAGGCAAGCAAACTAGGGCAGGGGGCTGCGCCAGGTGCGCTCATTACGTTCCGATCCGAAGCCACGGCTGATACACAGTTCTGGCTTACTAAAGGTGCGCCTAGTGCGTGCCTGATTGCGCACGCGTACGTACGTCACGTGGTCACAGAGACCCGCTCGTGCCGCTGCTTGCGCGTTTCTCGTCATCTTCTTCTACAGCTGGCTCTGATGCCGCTGGTTATGCCAGCGTTCCCATACTGCCCCTCGCGCTCGTGGCAATTTTCGCGCGTTCGTCGTCGTCGTCTTCCACAGCTGGCGAAAACATTCTCTGCTATCCACAAGTTTATTTAAGCGTAAGAAGGCTTCACTGCTAGGGTACCGACCGTGGACGCATCACTTGATTTTTTCTCTCCTAAATTTATGAATGTGCCCCTCAAAATTTCTGTTGGCATGGAGTTGGCTGTGTGTTAAATGTGTGCCTTTCCCCCATTTTGTGTTTTGTTAGACGCACATTTCAAACAATCTAATGTGGCCGATCCCCTGCGGGTACGAGCCATGTTTGGAGGCAACAACAACATTGCTGCTGGCTGAATCTTGAAGCGATCGTATTGCGTTAGGACGGGCGGACGCCTAAACAGCTTTCTCGTTGGGTAACCATAGAAATGCCCACGCTTTTAAAGATCAATCTGCTGCAGCTTAAAGGTGCGCTCTTGGTATTTTATTGCCTTATTTCAAGAAATATTCCACCGCTTTTTAGAGCATGAAAATTTGGACAGCGCGAACTTCGATTTTATACCATCATGACGTTTTGCTGCGTTGTAGCAATGCTACAGTGTTCTAGTACACTGTAGCAATGCCGTTGCTCTCAATACCTACCCTGAGCCTCCGATCTGATTCAAAAGTGTTTCTACGAAACTGCGAGCGTGCCAAAGCGTTTTCTCTCACTCAAGCACACGCTTCACATATTGCAGATAGACGTAATAGCAGACCTTCCTGTAGGCAAACAACTATTCGACCACGTCACCGTGAACGGAATAGCGGCAACCACGGCAGAGAACATCGAAATCAATACTATTTACCGTCCACAGTGCCTAAGTATTCTCTGTTTAGAAAGGTGAGCTGAAACGCACAATTGCGATTGACGTCTACTTTGTGTTTCCGTGCCTTTTAAAACACATTTCTCAACGTGAATTCTCATACATGACATCCGTGCATCATACATACGTGTATATGATTCCTAATAAACCTGCACAAAGACAGCGTAGTAGATAGATGTTTTGATATCACTTCATGAAAGATTCGTAAGGCTACAACATTTTTACACCTTATTGGGCGTAAATTCCAGGTTCTTGTGGTTTGCACATATCGCCAAAATAACTTGTACAACGCTAAATTTGTTTCAGAAAAATGTCAAAGTAGCAAGCGAACATTCAAGTTACCTAGGAGGTGTTATTGTTGAAATAGAAATAAAACAGCACTTTTTATGAAATGTATATGCCGCGAGTATCTTCTTGGATGATCCAATATGACATATAGCAGCTTCAATTTTGTATATATTGATAAATGTACGCCTTACGTGGTAATCGGAAAAATTCTTAATATCTTTGGAAAACGCTGAGGGCACAATAGTGGAAAAGCATTTCTGGTCTAACCTATTGTATACACAATAACAATAAATGAAAATAAGATTTCTTACTGTTCTCAAATTTCTGTGCTGCTGCCTTAAAATCCGGAAAGAATAAAATTGTGCGGCCGGCGACGCGTTATCGGTGTCGATTAAATAGGCAATGTACGCGTCCTTGGTTGACAATGGAACACTATGCCAACGATTACCTTCTGATGACCTTGAAATTGAGAAAGAGGAAGAAATTTTCCAGATGTAAAAATCGAGTTCACATGCTTAATCATCACTTCGGGCATCGCCATGTCGAAGCTTTGAAATTACGCAATGTAGTACGAAGTACGTACATATTCATGTGAAATCACTCTCGAACATCTTTATTAGTAAAATCATCTTCAGCTAATATGCGAGTTGTCGATGGTGGAGAATGCACTTAGTACACTTGAGATAGAACAGAGCCGTCTGTCAACATGGTTACAGAAACCGATGTGGAAAATAACGCAGGCGTTCAGTCATGATGCAATATTGCTGGATTTAAGATAATACTTTGCCTTTAATGCTACCAGTAGCATATGAATTTGCTTTCTTCCGTATAGTGCAAATCTTTGTGGAGGTGTCAAATTTTCTGTTGCCTGGCGTACGCAGTAAGAATTAGGAACTCCACGGAACAGCCAATGCGTACAAAATAGCGTGGTCCAAGAAATAATAGCATGAACATTCACAAACGCAATTATGATGGATCTTTACAAATTTATTGTTTCAGGACCACTTATCCATGCTTTTGGCGTTGAATGTGTCGCCTTCTTAAGCACGCCAAACGCCGATCCCACGCTGCCGGACATTCAATTTCTTTTCGTGACGCTCAATCCCACCACGATTGAAGCGGGATACATTGCCAGTGTAATAGGAATTTCACAGGTAAGATGCTCATTTTTCTCATAACTATTGTTAAATAAGAAAGCCCTATTGAATAGGTTCACATCACGTCCAACACCTACATACTTACAAGCAGGACACTTCACTATTTGCATGTAGTTAAAAATAGATGTTAAGGCGCGTTTCCGGATCCCAAATTGCCCTCAGCAAAAGCGTTTCCTTCAACATATGTCTCTATTATCCCGAGGGGAGCCTTCGTTGGCGCATGTATTTGGATACCATTATTTCGTGTTGGCGCGCGGGAATTACTGCAGAAATTATCCTCATTGACAAGGTGGTGGCAACACTGCGTCGAATACCTGAAGTAGTATTTCTGCCTCCCGTCGTTGTCTTTGGTGACGCATTCGTGGGTGTTCCTTTATTTCATACAAATCCCAGTCTACAAACTCTGAACAAGTGAAACAGTCTTCGTAACATGGA
>NC_051155.1:96262411-96302410 GCF_013339745.2 Dermacentor silvarum
TCCTCCCATTTCATCGTGGACCGTATTCATAGTATTCCTGCTATGTACAGTCATCGTGTTTCTGAACTTATTTTTACTCGCTGCACAGTTGATTATCACTTATTCCTATCTACATACTGTAACTTTTCCCCGAAATATTTACCAAGCCAAAGGAAGCACTAATTATGGAATGCGCTATTAAATTGGCAAATTCCAGATCTCTTATATACCCACCCGCAATTACTCTCTTTAATTACACGTTCTACTTCAATAACACCATTCAGTAAGCAATCGAAGGTGTAATTCCTCGACTCTGTTCGACGCTGCATTCGAAATAACATAGGTGGATTACTGGTCGTTCATACAGTTGTATATTGATTGTAGTTGTATACTTGTTGTATATTGTTTTGTTGTACCTTAATTCTGATTGTATGTTGTGTTCTTGTTTTTCAGTCTACTTGATGTTTTCTGCAGTTGTGCCTGTATGACCTGTATGTTAATTTCAGTGTTGCAGAAGAATACATTGTAGAATGAATGCTAATATGGTGCTGGAGGCCTAGTCAGGTCACTATAAATCACATTTTGCTCCAACCATCGTGACAATCATGTATTGTTATTCAAATAAATAAATAACAATACATGATGGGTTAGTCCCGCTACGGATGCCGTTATGAGACCGATATCAGATGCTATACTTCGGTGCCACATCAGTTGAAAATGATTACGGAACTACATGGAAGCGCCAATACCAACCCAGACTATTGGCTTCTATCCGAAGTAACCCTTGCTACATGCTCTCCGCAGAGACGGAATAATTAAATGGTACAATAAACCATTGATTAGCCCTTTCTAGCGCTGAGGGTCAGGGATATTTTGCAGTTATCTTAAATGTCTCCGGTACCTATGGAAGCTGATAGGCTTAGCAAGAAGGCGCCGAGCCGGAAAACTGTTGCACGTTGCAATAAGCTGATGGCACCACCACATTTGCGTTTATTAATACATTTATCCTGATGGCCGGAGGGTATTATATAGAGGTGGGGAGGGGGGGATAGTCCACATACATGAAATCAATACATAAGGTAAGGTATAAACAAAGAAAGAAACCTAGAGGGAACATATGCAAACTATTAAAATAACACATGCTCAAAGTAAAAGAGAAAACAGAACGAGGAATGGGCTAGCTTGGCTTAAAAGAATTGTCAATGACGAATACACAGCAAACAGTATCAGCAATACAAGCAATATGCAGAATAACACATATGTGGGTACAAAACAAAAGTTATACGTTATACATGTGCAGACAAGCGTTCACACCGCAAGATGACTCTTTGATAACTTCGACAGAGTTCAACAACTGCCTTCCAGATTCACATTTAATAAATGTAAGCGCGTGCACTCATCTACTGAACTATGCAGTCGTGCAAACCTTTCCGCTTTAGAACTAAGGTCTAAGTTTGACCGAGTAAAATTTTTATTTGTAATTATTCATTACCAGGTTAAAATTATTAATCTGCATTCTGTGTTATTTCATCGGATCAACACTCTAGATACTGGCCAAGTTTCTAACGACAGCCGCGAGCTACACAGAATCGTACATTCAAACATAGCTTTGTTTTTTCCGAGGGCGACTAAAGACTATAATTATTTCGAAATACAGTGCTCATAACTTCCTCTGTCCGCGCTTTTAAGGCTGGTTTAGAGACTCTTATCTTCTTTGATATGCATGAATGCGTCTTAAAATATGTTTCTGTTTTTGATGCGCATAAAACAAGTGTATTGTGTCTTTGTTCACCGCATGTGACTTCTTATAGATGCTGCCATTGTACAGCCTTGTCGTTTTTCGCTCGACATGTAGCAAAATTTCGTATCTTCCACAGAAAACTAACAAACATGAACTCGTCGTGGTCGGTGATACAGGGAATGTCTCGTGGTAGTTTATTCCATTGAATAATACAAAGGACAAGAGGTGAAAGTAAAAACAGGTTAGTTCTGGCAAAGGAAGGTTCAATTTTGAACTGGTGGTCTACACGCGAAAACATTCGATCGACAGGTTTGATAAGTGATGACAAATAAGAGCCGCTATAGTAAACATTGTGAAAAAGAAACACAAGTGATAGCAGTCCGCGTGATTTCAGATTTCACTTATGCTGAAAGTTCATGAGTAATTTTTTTACTATGAAACGGGCACCTTTGTTCTGAATTGATTCAAGTTCATTTTATTATCTACGCCTGGGGAGGATTCCTTATTTGTGATGCGTAATCCAGTTTTGAGTGGAGCAATATTTTGTAACCTTCAAGTTTTGTATTATAGAATTGTCAAAATACAAGTTGTGATTAATGAATCCGAGTGTCTTACATGACCTGCTAGTTACAGCGTCAATGTACATATTCCATGCATGATAAACGCGACGCTAACCGAATGCCCAAATACTTAATGCTGGAAACGAATCCAAGTGGCTTAGTATTCAATGTGCAGTAATACGGTAATGGGTTTACCTTTCTCGTGAATGACACGGCTTTTATTTTGCTTCCATTTGCCAGTGCTGACACCTTTTATTTGTCTTATGAAAATCGCACTGCAAGTTATTAGGCGTGTTCCGTTGGCGATGCCGAACGCTTTAAAGCCGAACGCTTCAAAGCACTGTTAATTCATTTCCACGCTCTGGCACGATACCTCACGACGCTATGCTAATAGGTGATCACTCGATCTGCCTACGCAGTTCCCGTAGAGGCTGCGCATACGCAGTGTGCCTCACGTATCACGGCAACATATCACGCAAAGCTACAACTCTCAAATGTAGATACCGTGTTACGGTATATAGATCTCATCTATATATATTAGGGCGTTTTACGTGCCAAAAACACAATTTGATTATGAGGCACGCCGCAGTCAGGGACTCCGGTATAATTGTGACAACTTAGGGTTCTTTAACGTGCACCCAATGCAAGGTACACGGGCGTTCTTGCATTTCAGCCCCATCGAAATGCGGCCGCCACGGCCAAATTCCATCCCTCGCCCTAGGCTTAGTAGCGCAATGTCATAGCCACTACGCCAACACAGCGGGTATCTTACATTTACGTAACGCAGATGTATGGATATAATGCATGTGATGATATAGCTTATGCTGAACCAATACACGAGAATGTACTGCTTTCTTTATTCCTCGAACGAAGTGAGCCATTGTGTTTGCTGCACCTCCGAGAGTATCCATTCCGGCTACGGTTTCCAACACTCTCTCAATACCGAGACTAATATTGACTAAAAGTACAATACGGAACGCTTGACGTTTATCGTGTCTGCCCTCCTTACAACACTTTCCTTGGTGTGGTGCACAATTGCACCTTCCTATGGAGAAAGTAGCTGTCATTTGGCGTGTCACACAATTTGAAGCATATAAGTGGGCGGCCCTATGCAAGCGCTCCTTGTCCGAACTTCTCCATGCTACTTCCCGCTACTCCGACGAGGGGACGAAAGCTTCTTGTCCAACACGCTACCGCGTCTAATCGGTGGGACACTGATGCCAAACGAATTGAAAAACTGCAAACGCGCAGAAAACACATCATAAGCTCGGTCCACAGCGCCGTCCTTAAGTAAATCAGCTCATATGTTACACCTGAGTAACGCTAATGTGATAGCATTAACATTATGCGAGGGTGCATATCGTGCACTTATATAAAGATTCTTGAACCAAGTCGCCCGCTTTTAGTGAACAGTCTGCGGGACCTGCCTACTGCCCAGTTTACTCGGCGAGAAGCCGACGGACGCCATACTAGGAGAAAAAGGCAAGGAAACCATCGCTTTATACGCGCGTGCAGAAAGTGTGCGGACGCGAGCAAAGAGAAATTAGGACTGCAGGTGACTTCGCAGGGATGCGAAAGGTGATATCCAGAAGGCTGTTTTACCGCGACAGCGTTAAGGGCCCCGTGTCGCAGAAAATCCGGTGTCAGCGTTGTTGTCCGTGAGCCATTTCCGTATATATTAAGGTACAGTACTCACGGATTGTAACGTGACAGGCAAATTTTTGGTAGATCACTCCTTATGTGCAATTACTCGAGAGTAGCATGTCATGTTGCTTCGAATCTGGTCACAAAAGGTGACGCGGACTCTGATCTAAGCGTACGAGTCGAGATTACGCCGATGTCACACGAACTACCGACGGTGGAAACAAAAGCATGCACATTGGTTAGGCCTAAATTGTCTCGTTTCAATCCGTGAGCACTGTATATGCATATGCCACGCCTTGCTCTATGACATGCGGTATATGGGGGTATATTGCCACACCATCCTATCATTAAGGTTGCTCATACCTTGTCTTACATTCTTGACAAAGTTACCCACCGTGGTTGCTTAGTGGCTATGGTGTTGGGCTGCTGAGCACGAGGTCAGCAGCCCATCAATCCCGGCCACGGAAAACGCATTTTGATGGGGGCGAAACGCGAAAAAATTCGTGTACTTAGATTTATGTGCACGTTAAAGAACCCCAGGTGGTTAAAATTTTCGGAGTCGCCCACTACGGCGTGCCTCATAATCAGATCTGGTTTTGGCACGTAAAACCCCATAATTTAATTTTAATATTTTTCACGAAGTTATTCCTCGGAATTTTGAGAATAACAGCCCACAAACAATTTTACTGAAAAAAAAACACAGGCAGCGCATGCCTTTTATGTTAAATGTGCTCAGACTGAAATATTAAAACTGCGAAACAATGAGAGAAATTGAAAATGAAGTGTTTTTTTTTTTTTTTTTTGGCGCGGCTTCGCGCAACCTCCGGGATCGGCCCACGCACTACGCCATGTTTCTACCAGAAAGCTCGCCTTCGTGCATAGCGTTTTCCGCGAGCGTTTCCCGGTAAACATTACGGTTATATAAGCTGCAGTTGCCGGGAAGCGTAAGAATCAGTCAGGGATCTTTGAATGCTATAGCGTTCCACTCTTAAAGGGCGAAGTGAAAGAAATGCTCACAACCTCGCTAAATGGAAGTAACGCTCAGGGAGAAGGGAGAGCGATTCTGCTGAAAGAACTAACGGTCGTCCTGGAATTAATTGTTTAAAAACCAATATATTGTCCTCTTCTGCAGTAAAGTACAGCCTGGTAGAGCTATTTGGAGTGTTTTACTCGCACATTTCTTATCCGTTTCCTTTATTACTTTCCTTCACTACATTTTGATCCCATTCCGCCTGCATTTACTGAGCAGTTGGTCAGCGATCACATGCACTCCGGCGAAAAAGCCAGTCGCTCAATAAAGAGCTCCTCTCGTTCTCAATCCCGAATGTGTGAAGCCACGTAAGACTAAACGAACTAGTCTACGGTTTTCTTTATCACAAAATATCGAAAGAAATAAGTGTCATGAGCGTGCTATATACGAGTACAAACGACTGACACTAGTGCGCAGAAATCTTCATTTCAGAAAATTATTTGATGGAAATCTCATGCCTTTTTATATGGTCACCAGTAAAAGAAATAGACGCAAATTCACCGTTTGTACCAAGCCTAGATAACGTGATTGAATCCATCTTTTGGCGGCACCTACTTAAAATTTGATGACTACGCCGTTTTCCATGTCAAAGCAGTTTTTTTTTCTTTGTTTAGCGTGAGGTGAATAAAGAAGTCGGAGAGTGCCACATGTCGACTGTAGAACGATGCTTCGGGGAACGGTAAAAAAATAAAAAGGACATTCCTTTGACATAAAACAAGACATACAACCTGGCGTGCGTGGAGGCGGTTTCTCGGAAGGTGGCAAATGATGCCTTCACTCATATTATCTAGGCTCGATAGAAACGGTGGGACGCGCTGCATTTCGCTTACTGTAAAGCATACAGAAATGGATAAAGAGTGTCGATAATTAATTTTAAGAAATAAACATTTCTCAGCATCAGTCTCAGTATTTACTCAACACCCACGTAGTTTTCGTGATCAACAGAATAGTCGAATGCTTAGCCATTTTTGAAAGTACAAATCTTGAAGAAAAAGAATGAAAGCTCTTTATTTCTGTCGGTGTCACGCCGCTACATGCTACGTTCCTTATGCTAGTAATTGACTCTTAGCTTAGTTTATATTTTAGGTGTGATATTTTAGGGGACGCTGCTTATTCTCCTTATACGACTCTTTTTATAGTTATTTTTTTTCTCGGAGGCGCATCGACCCTCCTCCTTGAGCGAATGCTAGACCTGCGGTACATACATCCCTATTTTCTACGAATTTCAAAGCAATGAAAGTAATGTCGGAAGCGAAGTGCTCGTTCATGCTTCCGAGCATAGGATACCCAGCTCTTCCCATTGAAACCGGAGGTTACGCTTGTGTTAAATGAGCCGCTCGGCTTGACAATGTCATCTATTTCTGCCCGACTGGAAGCTTCTCGCGGTTGGTGTTTCGGTCGCTCAAATGCAAAAACCTCCGAAAAGGGAAGATATAGAATTATTCTGGGTTCCGGCCCACTCCGCAGTCTAGGGAAATGAGTTTGCTCACCAGCCGGCCCGAGCGATGTCACACCGGGCCACAGCCGCGGAGAGGGAACAGGAGAACGCGAAGAGCCAACCACTGGTCACGTACAAAGATATAGTGGAGTATTACAGAAACGGGAGACAGAGCTTCCCCGAGCCACACTTCAAGTTAACGAGGGAGCAGCAGACGACATACAGGCAGATCCAGACAGAGTCGTATCCCCACCCCCGCATACTAAAGCGCATGTACCCGATTCAGTACGGGCAAGAATGCCCCGGGTGTCACGAGCCAGGTACACTTCAACACTTGATAGCAGAATGCAAGTTTAGCCAACAACACCCACCAGTCCTCACCAACCCTAACCACGTCCCCAACATTATCCACGTCCCAACCACCAACATTATCCACGTCCCCAACCAACCCCTCAGAGAGCGATGGGAGATCTTGCTGTCCAGCCCCACCCTCGAAGACCAGCTTTGGCTCGTAACCAGGGGCCAGGCGGCGAGAGCAGCCTGGCCCCTATGCCTGACTCCTATCCTGACTGAGCCTGACTCCTATCCGGCGCATGCGCTGAAAAGCTCACTAAATAAAGTTTTTCATTCATTCATTCTATTTGTGCTGAAGCCTGAACATATTGTTGCCATTATACTCAAATATTGGTTTCTTACAATTCTATATTTCATGACGTTTGTGGTTGCAGAGCCTGAGCTGCCGACACAGTCACGAAAATATATTAGGTAAGGTGCAATAGAATGTGGCCGCGCCGATTCTCTGAAAAAAAAAAAAAACAGTGTAGCCCCCATTCTACCTATCCTTTATAATGTCGATGCCCGCTAGTTATACTAAAGATTGTTCGGCCTTTAGGAAAAGTAGTTATTTTTTGGCATTTTATAAAGCAGCGTTCACCTTTACGGGAAGGTAAACGTTGCCGGCCAAAATAGGTCATTCTAATGTTTCGGCTCTCCATATAATTACCTACAGAAGCTCTCAGTTGGGACAGCACGCACATTAACCATGCTTGCATTCGTATTTTGTTCGCTGCTCTTCTGTCCAGGTGAGCATACCTAAATGTTTTTGCCTATTCGCACTGCGTTATCAGACTGTTTTCATATTTTATTGCTAGAGATAATCCGAAAGCACGGCCGCAGTTTTGTAGCGATTCCTCCTATTCGATTTTAAGCAACGATCTTGTTCACGAACAGGTGATGCAACTGATAAGCGTCACTCTAACCAGTGATGAAGCGTGAAAAGCGTGCTGAGGAACACCATCAGAAATGCCATCGATATAAGTGTGCGGCCCAGATACACACTCTCTTAGATTAAGACAACGCGCAATTAAATAATTAGGTTATTTTGGCAGCCTTGGAGCCCCTGCTTCGACAAATTCTGCTGTTTTTGTGGCCCATTTTAAATCCTTTCATATATTTGAAGATTGCTTATATGAATTTCCGCGCACGTTTTGCTTATATTATTAATATTGTTTACTCATTGCTCCTGTAGCAAATGTTAATTAATTTATGTGGTTGAATTTGTTTATTAGTATTGCGACAGAAGTGATGCCAACATTAAGATTATTGTGCCACGAACCGTAGCACCTCCACTGCAATGCCTTCTTCGCGCTGCGGGTAAACATAAATAAATCAAGTAAATAAAGGCTCTATGCAGAAAAAATGTGACTGAAAATACTTACGATAGCAAGTTGATGGCTCTCACGCACGTCGTGAAGTCTACATAGTTGCAGCCAAACTGCTGCTGAAGCTTTCACAAAATATTTATTCGTTTCGTTGATGATGCTTATTCTCGATTGGTTTTACACATTCAGATAGAAAATAAACTTCTTTCGGGTATTTATATGTGCCGCCATGAAAGGGCTGAACCAACTAGACCATACACCACTTCCGGAGGCAAAAATCCTTGGACCATCTGCACATGCGTCCGAAGCTTGCTAATGGACGGAGGTACTGTTACAGTTTATGAAACTGAGGCTCTCAGTGACAGATTGTAGGAGCCTTTGGCGGCCGCACGTGTTCCCACAGCAGCTATCTTCCTCCTTTCGTTTCCTTACTTCCTATTCATCCCTTAACCAGCTTGCCATTGTGTAGGGTAGCAAACCGGACGCGCATCTGGTTGCCGCACCTTTCATTTCTTCTTTTCCTCCTCCTCTTCTTCTTTGCCGCAGCGCGCGCATCTCACGAACAGAAAGAGAATCGGTGACTCCTCGCGTGCCTTCGTGCCTGGTAGTTGCGGTAATGAATCCCGCTGGTTTCTTATTAACATTACTTACGCGCTCAGCCTTCCGTAGCAGCACACATCAGTTTTCGTTCGCAAGATTTCCAGACAGCCGTGTCACCAAATCAGGATCCGACTTAATACGACAACAATGCAGTCGTCTTCCTAGTTCTCTAAACAACCTGGCTATCGCAATTGTCCTTGACATGGCCTGTGGAAGTGTGAAAAGTGCACATATAGCGTGATATAGAGCAGGTGAACACGGCAGCGAATGAGCAAATATAAATGAATATAAGCAAAAAAAAAAAAGAGTACCGCCTAAGCTACACGTCGCATACGTGCCCTCAAAATAAAAAAAGTACATTTGTAAGCTTTATTGAGGACACACATCTTGATTGCTATGCAGGAGCTCCAGTCTCGATGTACTTTTAAAAAGTGTTTTATGACTATGTATAGTGTGACAAGCACAAAATTTCATTTTTTAGCAAGTAGGGACATTTCTCACAAATCGGAGAAATTTTCTGGCATCTTCATTGTCCTGTTCATTCTTTTTTTCTTTCGACGCGGTCGCTACATCCTGACGAATCACCGAGTCGCAACGCTGATAATGTCATCACAAGCAAAACAATGCAAGATGTTTTTACTGCTCTTGTTCCAGTATCTGGGTACAGGTTTGGTGCAATTCTTAAAAAAATAAATGTGGTGTTGTTTATTATCAGCATTTAAATAAAATCACTTTTTGAAAAAGAGAAGTTAAGATATAAGGAAATTTCTAAAAAATTTGTTCGTGCTAAAGCAACAATATTTAGCACATTGGCTGAGCGTGTTGAGTAAGGTATTGCATCCCACTAAATTGTATAGTGATATACCGTTTTTTTTTCAGGAGATAATGTTGTTTAATTATACCAAATTTTACGAGTTGTTGCCAATTCATGATTTCAAAGTGTCTACTTCTTTATCTTGCAGCAGTCTTAAACCACGCTAACTCTTTCATATTGTACTTTTTATGGGAAACATTTTCTATTTTAACACTTGTTAGCCGGTGATATACAGTCACCGGAAAACGACAATTAGGTACGCTTGTCAATATCAAGCTTCAGATAAGCTGGACCGATAAGAAGATAAGCGTATGCGATAAAGAACGCTGGAGTGAGAACTTTCAGAGAGCTAGCGTATGAACCAGCCCTGTGCTTCTCCGAAGCATCAATCCTCCGCTTCCTCCCTTTCCCGCCTTTAATATTATCGCATTTTGCGCCCTGACACTGATAAAAGCGTGTGAATACTTACAGAAGACCTTCACGAAATGCTACCTGCTTTTGATTCTTTCTTTTACAGTGTTGGGCACTAACTTTTTGAATAAGGACGGAGAATGCCCTGGGCCTGGAAAAAATCCTGTAAGCAAAGATACGACGCTGACCAGACTTAGCATGACGTGACAGCAGGCTGGTATTGCTGCGTTAGAAATAGTGTTCTTATTTTTGAACAAATTAAACGATCTCTGGATTATACACACACTTCCTTGCGAGCTTTGAGATAAATATGTAAACGGAGTGATAAAGTGCTGAATTCTTGCCCTCTGTAGCAACCAAGAGTAAGGACGACGTCAGCTGCGAAAGCTGGCGAGCGCTGGCACAGGGTTTATTCTGTAAAAGTTCCTCATTGTGATGTAAACGACAACAAACTTGCCGGTCTTTCCGTTGGGACCAGGATCCTTTAATAATGACACGGCAGACGAGGCTTGCTACACGAAACACAGACTTTAAACAGACACGCTAGCACGAAACAGGCGATTTACATACATACGATTTACGTGTACGTGGGCTATAGTTCGGAAGTTGTCCTTCCATATAAAACACGTGCCTAGCACTCATGCGTCGCCACTCGCCCGTGTGCATCGTCGTTGCGATGCCCGTGACGGGGGTTGTGACGGTGGAGCGTCGTTGTGGCTACGTCGCTGCTGTCGCGCCGCACCTTGTCGCACCACGCCGCTCCTTGTCGCGACGAGGACGCAGGAGAAAAAACAGCAGGCCGGTAGAACACCAGGTCACTGCTGTAGCTGACCAGTAATACCTGGCCTGTAACGCCTCGGACGCTGTAACGTCGGGCTCGGTCAGCAGACAGGCAGCTCAGGCGTCCCGGTGGCCAGCAGGAAGCACTGCACCAGGCCGCTATGACAGCAGGCGGCTGGTGCATATGAGAGCAGAGCCACGAGTGGGATCTACGACCAGGTCCGCACGGTAGCTGGACACCCGGGCGCCAGTCATCGGGCTCACTCGGCAGGCAGGTAGATCAGGCGTCCCGGTCCCAGCAGGAAGCACTGCACCAGGCAGCTAGAACAGCAGGCCGCTGGTGAGCAGGAAAGCCCAGCCACGAGCTGGATCTCCGACCAGGTCCACACGGTAGCAGGACACCCGGCCGCCGGTACCCGAGCCTTGAGCCGCCGTTTTGCGAGCTGACGTTCGAGGCTGCCGCTCGCTCCCACGCTCTGCATGCTGCTGCTGCTGCTGATGATGATGATATCCTCAGCACATGGCTCGTACCCACTCCGGGGGATTGGCCAAGAATTGGGCACCTGAACTTTTAGATACGGTTTTTGAAACTACTGTTACAGTGCAATTTAGCAATCAGAACAGACAGAATAATTTTCCTGCTCTCGTGCCACTTCTTTGTTCATGGCACGTGGTGGTCTTCTTCCATTATCATCATCACCAATCCTCTTCTTGGTGCTGCCATACAATCACCATGACTTCAAGCTGGCTTGTCACGCACTTTGTTTTGGCACCGCCACACGCCACTATCCACATCATCACACTCATATTAATTGCTATTACTTGTGAGTCGGTGACTGCGGCGCCAACATGTTTCAATCAGAGATATCATCCTCTATTCAGCGTTATGATGCCTTACAACCCTTTTAATTTCGTTTCCCTTCATTTAATTTTCTGTTACAGACAACGTCTGATTGCAGAAAAAGCAAAGAAAAAGCTAAACGCTATGAGCCTGACAGAGGCTTTAATTCCGGATGCGGTCTGAGAAGTGCAAAATAGATATAGACAGTCAGAGAGACCGACAGACAAGAAACTTTATTTTGTCCTAAGGGACTACTTTGTCGTAGTCGCGGGCCGCACCTTCACCGGGGGCGGAAGACCGTGATCTTCAGCCCTTTCGCAGGCCCTTTGGACAGCCCGAAGCTGGGCTTGAAGATCGTCGCTCTTGACGGCTTTTTCCCAGTCTTCTTGCCTGTTGAAAGGTGAGTATTGCAATGCAGAACATTGCCAGAGCATGTGGTTAAAAGTAGACCTCTCCTCGCCGCAGTCGGGGCAGAGGGGATCCACACCTGGAGCGTAGTGGCTCAGCCTGGATCAAGATGGAAATGAGCCCGTCTGAAGGATTTTCAACACAGAGGCCTGGGGTCTGCCAAGCTTCGGGTGAGGAGCCGGGAACTGCCTGCGTCCCAGCTGGTAGTGAACCGTGATGTCGTGAAAGTAAGCAGCGGGTCCGTGGTCCGGTCGATCCCCTGCGAATCCGGGCCCCTCAGACCGGCGCGGTTGACGAGACCTCGCGCCTGGTCGTGGGCCAGGCGCGACTCGAAAGGCGTCCTTTCGAGTCGCGAAAGGCGTCCCTTTCTCCTGGTGGAGGGTTACGGCGCACGACTCCACGGCCATGGCGGTGAGGCCCTGCCATCTCGAGTATTCGGCGGCCGGACTTGCTGGCAGACAGGCGAACGATCTGTGCCGTTTTCTGTGCTTTTACGATTTCGCTCAGGGTGTTGTGTAACCAGAGCTGCATTAGCTTCTCCATGCTGGTCGTCACAGGGATACAGAGCACTCGTTTAATTCTCTTCCTGATGAGTGCGTCAATCTTGTTCTCCTCAAACCGCGACCAGTTTAGTGCGGAAGCCGCGTAATTGATATGGCTCATGAGGAAGGCGTGGTAGATCCTTAGTAAGTTGGGTTCGCTGATGCCACCCCTCCGGCTCGTCACTCGTGAAACGAGTCTGAGCATGTTCTCCGTCTTCGCCCTCAGGCGCGCCATCGTTTGCACGTTGCTGCCCTTTGAATTCATGACCAGTCCGAGCAACCTGAGATAATCAACCCTCGGGATGCGCTGACCCGTCTTCGTTGTGAGATCGATCGGTACTTGATCCAGTGGCGTGTTGAACTTGCGGCCCTTTCTGTCGGGCCAATACAGCAAGAGCTCCGACTTGGTCGGCGAGAGGACCAGTCCCGTGCTTTCGAGGAATTCTTCCGTGACGCCCAGGGCCTCTTGCAGAGCCCGCTCCACCGCTGCGTCCGATTCGCCGCGGCACCAGATGGTGATGTCGTCCGCGTAGAGAGCATGATTGAGATTCATGCCCCGATTCGGTCGAGCCGGACCGAGAGGTCTCTCACGGCGGTGTTGAAGAGCAGTGGGGATAGCACCGAACCCTGAGGGGTGCCGCGGGCTCCCAGCGCGTATCCGTCCGACTTGATCTGATCGTGGCCGTACGATCCCCGAGGAAAGAGCTGACGTACGCGTGAAAGCGTTCGCCGAAAGTTCAATCTCGACACAGAGTCGAGGACGTGCTTGTGTTTGACGGTGTCGAAAGCCTTGGCGAGGTCCAGGGCCAAGATGCCTCGGACGTCTCGCGTGACCACGTCGACTATCTGCCTCTTAATCAGTAGCATGACCTCTTGAGTGGACAGCGAGGGTCTGAAACCGACCATGTTCGGCGGGAGGAGCTGTCGTTCCTCGACATACCTCGATATTCTGTTGTGGATGACATGCTCCACCCCCTTCCCACGCAGGACGTGAGCGAAATGGGTCGCAGACTGTCTATGGCCGGTGTCTTGCCTGGCTTCAGAATTAGAAGCACTGTGGCTTCCTTCCAGGCATCCGGTACGGTGCCGGCCGCCCAAGCCTCGTTGATTTCATTGGAAACCAGTTCGATCGAGCCGTCGTCCAAATTTCGGAGGAGTCTGTTGGAGATTCCGTCTGGCCCGGGCGCTGATCTTCCGTTGAGGCCTTGAAGGGCCGCTCTGACTTCCGAGACAGAGAAGGGGGCGTCGAGGTCCTCGTCCGCTTTGCCGCCGTAGGCCGGGTAATCTTCCGGCCCGGACTGCCCGATGGGGAGGCAGCGACGCGCGCCTTCGTCCATCACTTTGTTCGCAGATGCGCCTTCGCTAGTGAGATTGTGAACCAGCCTGTCGATGGCCAGAGTGTGGTTTCTGTTGGACTGCGTGTCGTCCAGTAACTGCTTGAGGAGGTTCCACTTGCCTCCCGCGCGCATCTGTCCGTCGACCGACGCGAAGACTTCGTTCCATTGCTGCTGGCCAAGCTCCTTGCAGTGCGATTCAATCTCGCGGTTGAGGGCCGCGATCCTCCTCCGGAGGTTTCGATTCAGCTTCTGCGTCTTCCATCTGGCCGTCAGGGAATTCTTGGCTTCGACCAGGTGCGCCAATCGAGCGTCCATGCGGCCGAGCTTGAGGTCCGTTTCGACGGTCTTGGTGACTGCAGCCACGTCCTTCTTGAGCTTCGCTACGAGGTCCGCGAAGGTGTCGTATTCTTCGTGGTGGTCCTTCCTTCTATTGCGGAAGGCGTCCCAGTCCACTATATTGAAGACCCTCTGTGGGGCCGCGCTGACCAGGAGGGATATTTCCACGATGTAGTGGTCACTGCCCAAGTTCTCTTGTAAGTTATGCCACTCCACTCCTGGCGCGCTCTTGACGAAGGCCAGGTCCGGGGTGGTGTCTCTCGAGATCAAGTTTCCCATGCGCGTGGGGTAATGGGGGTCGGTGATCAGTTCTAGCGAGCTGTCAGTTACTGCCTGCATGAGTCTGCAGCCTTTGGGAATGCTTCTCACGTAGCCCCAGGCTCCATGCGGCGCGTTGAAATCACCGGCCATAACGAGCGGCGTCTCTCTCGCCTTGGACGATGCCTTCGACGACGCCTTGGTTGCTAGGCTGTAGAAGGTCTGCCGGTTGTCTCTAGGAGAGCAGGACACATTGATAACGTAGACGCTGTTCTTGAGCCAGCTTTTGGGTATGATCTCGACGAGCGATGCTTTCAGCTTGGTGTTGCCAAGGCGGAGATCGTGCTCTTGGAAGGCACACCTCTTTGCAATGAGTGTCGCGATGCCGTGCCCGTTCTCCGCTAACGAGGAGACGGCTCGGTACCCCGGGAGGGTAATTGTTTCCATTCCCGTTTCTTGTAGCAAAATGACGTGGGGCCTCTCTTGCGGCTCCCGGCTCTTGATGAACTGCACCGGTTGAGGCCTGCGCCTCCGGCAACTGGCGCAGTTCCACTGCCACACGATGAGCTTACTATCCGGTTTCGCTATGGTAGGGCTTGTTGGACCGGAGGTGGGCTGGGATGTCATCTTGATCGTCAGCCCGCCACTGCCGGTTGTCTTCTAGCATTTCACTGGACATCGCCTCCGGCCTGGCGGCGTCGCCGTAGTGTACTTCACAGCGCTTGGCAAGCTCGTTCTCGAGCAGTTGCACTCTGAGTAGAAGTGTCTGGTTGCTCTGTACCAGCTCGGTAAATGATTTTTGCATGCGGTCCAAGGACCTCTGCATGGCAGCCTCCACCGTGCTCACATCCTCAACCGTACCCTGGGAGGAGGTGGCTCTGCGCTTGGCCGCCCTTGCTGTGGCTCCTTCTTCCGCAGAAGGTTGCCTTGCCGCGGCCGCTTGGGCGGCGCTAGCGTTTCGGAATGCCTCGAAGTCGGCCTTCATTCTCTGTATTTCCTCCTTGAGACTGCCGTTTTCGTTCATCAACTGCGCGATCCTGAGATCGTGCGCCCGCTCGCTCGCCGGTGCGGCGGCATGTTTCGTCTGGCCCGTCGGCTTCGACTGCTTCACTTTGTCGGCCCAGGTGGGACCTCCTGGGAGGCGCGCCTTAGACTTGGAGCGGCTCCTAGACTGAGAGCGCCCTCCTTGCACGGAGCGCCCCCACGAGCGAGATAGCCCTCTGGAGCGGGAGCGCCCCCTCGAAGAACTCCTCTTCCTTAGCGCTGACGTCAGTGCCGGGATCACCTCGTGTGCCGCGTTGGCGCCTTTCTTGGCGGCGGCAGTTTTCTTCCGCCGGCGTCTTCGGCGTCTCTACCTGACGACATATGGCGTATGGAAGCGTTGCTTGCACTTACGGTCAGCCGTTAGTTGAGGGCCCCCGCATATGCCGCATCTCGCCTCACACTGGTGGCCTTCGGTGGGGGATGCTGCTCCGCATCTCCTGCACTTCTTTACACTCGGGGTCGGACATACATCGGCCCTGTTGGCCCAGATCCCCACAACCGTAGCACACATCCACTTGCCTTGTATAGATCGCAGGGCAGCCGGCCCGCGCCGCACCTGACAAAGTTCGGCACCCTCAGTCCGTCGAATAGGACGATAACCGTGGTGGTGGTCTTCATGCGACGCACCTCCAATGCTGTGGGGTTCCGTTGGTTTACGATCATTGAGTGGAGCTGAGCGTCGTTGAACTCGGCGTCGACTCCCGTCACAACACCCTTGCACGTATTGTCCGAGGCGGCCATGTACGCGGCCACCTCAAACACCCCTTCGCGCAGGCGGATCTGTTGAACTATCGCGTAAGCACGCGCGTTCCTTTCTTCTGGTGTTGAGACAACGTAGATGTTTTGCACGTTGTTAGGGCAGATGATGTCTTGGCCTACCTCGTCAGGGGAAAGCGCCGCCGCCATAGCCAGCGCTTGTGCCACCCTAATAGTGCTCATCTTTTTCACGTCGAGGCAACCCCGTGGCCTAACGATGACTCGAATATGGTCCCGAGGCAGTTTCGGGAGCCTTGACGCGGCGGCCAGCTTCTTCAGTGCGTTCCGCGGGGCTGCCGTGCGGCGGCCGCCCCTGCCGCCTCCGTGCTTTACCGGGCTCGGCGTCGACTTGGGTGTCTCTTGCCTTGCCTTATTATTCTTGCCCGTTGCCGTGGTCCAGCCGGGGCACCTTGCTTCTTCGAGGGTGATTTCTACCCCCTCCACAATCTCGACTTCGGGCATGATGCCACACAACCACTGAGTTAGGCCTAGGCCTAGCCCGTACTCGTCACCGGTATTAGCCCGTTAGGGTTATCTCCGCACGGCGTGGCGAAAAGTTCAAAGTCGTATAATAGTTCCAGAAAAGCACCTACCGAAATAAATCCGGCATCGGCTTGATCCCCGCAACAAACTGCGTAGAATGATGCACAATAATCAATGGTTTCCGCAGAGCTTTACCACTGAAAACATTTGAGGAAACGGGAGCCGATGTTTGCGCGTCCGCACTTCCCGGCGGACTATTCCGCCTCTCCAAAATAGATAGAAAAATGAACATCAGCAAGTGTCCCCGCAGCGCAATGTATAGAATTATCTAAAGGGACAAATAATTATTTTTTAAAATATGCAAGCATAGTCCACACATTAAAAATAGCCACAATCACCACAAAAGCAAACTTCACCATTCGAAAGTTTTATTTATAAATGCCTTTGTACAATAATATAACCAAGTAAAATGAAAGACATGGGAAATGAGACACCCAAGCGAAATACTTAATCAATAGAGGGAGTACAATAACTTTAGATATAATTCCCATCATTTTCAATAAGTACAGATTTGACTGCCCTTTCAGGTAGTGTTTTATTGCTTGTGAAGCGCGTTTGAAATGAGAAGGTACCTGGTATTCTACATCCTGTGTATCGTAATGCGTCCTCGTTATTTGCATTTTAAATGCATGTTTGCGAAAAATGTACGGGATGCATTGGTCACATGGAGGTAGAATTTGCAAAAATATTGTTTAGAATGTTCTCTACCAGCTTAAGATCAAACATTGCTGGGCTTTACGATAAAATATTTCGAACTAATTCTGACGGTTACAGCCGAGGGAGGTATTACAGGTGGTCTGGCTCGGCCCTGCAAAGTTGGAGGAGCTTTAGCTCGGTTGGCCAACAGAGCTTAGCGCAGCTGTCGCAAGCTGTGACTAGAATTCAGTCCGCCAGAGGCGAAGCTACGCGCCCCTCCAAGCAGGCGACACCAAATGTTTTTCATGCCCTTCTTTTTTCTTGCTCACACTGACATGGTTAGCTACCTTGGGAGCGAAACTGTCTTTACATGCTGCCGCTGTCTTTGTTATTTCTTGTCGTAATGGGACGCCTTGACTGTTTTTCACTTCATATACAGACTTCATATACATAAATTAACAGGCAAGTATGTGCAGGTGCAAGTTGGAAACAGCTAGCGCCAGACAGGGGTAATTGGAGATTGCCTTCGTCCTGCAGTGGACATAAATATAGGCTGATGATGATGATTATGTGAAGGTGAACATTGGGTTTGAAGCATAACACTCGTCGAAGCCGAAGGTGCGTAACAACACTCCTACGTCCAGAAGACTCAAAGGGGAACAGGCGCTCAATTTTAAAACCTCGGTCGTGTCTCCCAAACCACTTCATAACAAATGACAACACGCCGATGACCTGATAGGGCCATTTGTATGTCAAATGAACAAGAGTATTTCTCTCTTTCCACATTGTCCAGAACACAGCCAGAAAGAGAAAAGTGCAGGAAAGACGACTGCGTGAAATTCACACCGCACGTGTTATTGTCTTACCTGAAAAACGTGGGAACGAGAACTCATCCTGTATGCCTACACCGCACCATTGTCCGAAACGAACCGAGGCAAAGCTGAAACAGGTGCTGGACTACGTGAAGTTGAAAACAGTATAATGCAGCCAGAGCTAGAGTGGCGCATCGCGTCCTTTGGCGTATAGCCTGCGTCCGAGTGAGGTATCGCGCCCACTGAACTGTACTGATTGACAAGACGGCAACCCCGAGGTTCCCGTCACTACCCTTTACTAGAACCATTAGGCAAGCAAAGAGCGTTCACAGTATAAATATATCTGGCACTTATTATATCCCACTTGGAGCATTTCAATTTAGATTATGGGATCTCCAACGCTCGGCGTGTTTCCAAGAGCAGCTGAGGTGTCGCTGAAAGCGCAAAATGATTCCAGATACGGCGCTATGTTGTTGTTGACGCACTCCTGCGGTGATGCAGATGAGACAAATGTTAAGTTTTATTCATGACGTACGGCATACGCCGGACTTGACAGTGTATCTAGAAAGGTGGAACTCAAGCCTACTTTGAATACAACCGTAAATTGTTTGTCTATTATTTTTTGCAGTGCACACACTCGTGACAGCGGCCTTGCTCCACACAAACTTCCCATATTCCTAGTTGCAGTCCGTAAAGTTGTGTTTCGTAAGGGTATTTTACAGCGAAGCTTTTAAGGGCTTACTCCTCGATGGTCGCGTCCGGCAATAAAAAAAAAAAAACTCTCATTGGCCGTATGCTGTATGTGCGAGTGAAAGTGGCGAGCGAGGGAGAAGGACGCGCGCTTTCACGGGGAGCGAGCGCACGGCGGAGAGCAAACGCGACTTATGCGCGAGTGAAAACGAGCGAGGGCGAGGGACGTGCGCTTTCACGGGAAGCAAATGCACTGCGGAGAGCAAACGCGACTTCCTAGTGGAAGGGGAGCGGTGAGCGTAGAGGGCATCGAGGCACCCTAGACGGTGCGTTTGCGTGCCCGCTCTCCCCCTGCGGCGCATGCGCGCAGCCCTGCCGGCCTCAGCCGCATGTGCCGCCGACTCTCTCTGGGCTCTCGGCCGCCTCTCCCCTAACAGTGTCGACAACGGCGTTTAGCCGTTCCGTCACGTAGCTAGAGTTTTGACAGCGGTTGTGTGCGGTCACACAAACAACGCGCACAACTGTTTGGCGGCGGCGTTTTGCCCGCGTTCGCACCGAACCGTTGATGGCGTGTTTATGAAGAACGTGCCAACCTTTGCTTTACACCCTATGGCGGTGTACCGTAGCGACCATAAGGCCATGGTCCCTGTGGTCACTAAATAAATGAAAAGCACCGAATCATATATATTTCTCATTCTTTAATAGTTCAAATAAGCAATTACGCCATCACATCTTAATAGTCATAATTGGAAACACATAATTGCCACCATAGTACAGCTTCGCTGGTCTTCCATCTTCGCCCCAGTGAAAGGGCTGACAGTTTGTTTTAATGGAACTTACGAAGTGGCTGACAATAAAACCATAGAAAGCAGGCGGGAAGTTAAATGTTCCGTTTTTCATGGATGTGTAGAAATTACCAGGTAATGGGGAATGCGAACGAAATGCCGACTGACTACAGCTGGCGATCCAATCCACCTTTTACGTGTTACACTTGCAGTATTTTACGACATGAGGCATATAATTCAATAAGAAATGGAATTATATTATTACAGTGTGTTGCCAATTAGTTATCATCCTTGGACCTCCGCTCTGGGTACTAGAAAATGTCATTTGACGAACAGGATCGCGAGAAAACAGCCTTCGTACACCTGATGGCCTCAACCAATTTAAAGTAATGCCGTTTGTGCCTTGCAATGCCCCTGCCACCTTCGCACGCACGATGAACTCTCTTCTTCGCGATATGAAGTGGTCCATGTGCCACTGCTGCCTTGATGAGGTTCTTGTTTATTCGCCCAACTTCAAAAGCCATCTTCATCGCCTCTCCACCGTTCTTGCCATTTTCCGAAAAGCCGGTCTATAGCTCAACTCAGCTAAATGTCATTTGGGGCGCCATCACATCAAAGTCCTTGGCCACCTCATCGACGCTGCCGGCATACAGCCTGATCCTGACAAGGTCCATGCTGTAAAGGAATTCCCTCTTCCATGCTCGTAGAACGATGTCGGTAGCTTTATAGGACTATGTTCGCACTTTCGACGCTTCATCGAGAACTCGCGGACATCGCTCGCCCTTGACTGGTCTTCTCAAGAAGGGCGTTTCTATTTTGTGGGGACGTGATCAGGCCACAGCATTTTACTTACTTATTACTACACTCACGAATCCGCCCATTTTGGTTTATTTTGACCGGGTCACCGAAACCGAAGTTCGTACAGATGCGAGTGGTCATGACATCGGCACGATTCTTGTACAACGACAGACTGGCTTGTCCCGCGTTATTGCCTACGCTAGCCGACTCCTTTCGAGATCTCAGCAGAATTGGTCCATAATCAAACGTGAATGCCTCACTCTCGTGTGGGCCATCGCGATGTTTCGCCCCTACCTTTACGGGCGACACTTCTCTGTTGTTACGGATCACCATGCCCTCTGTTGGCTATCTTCGCTGAAAGACCCTACGGGACGCCTCGGCCGCTGGGCATTACGGTTACAGGAATACTCCTTTTCTGTGACATAAAAATTTGGGCGACTGCACTAGGACACCGACTGCCTGTCTCGACATCCGGATTGCCCACCTGATCTCACCGACGACGACACTGATGCCTGTGTGCTATCCCTTACGGACTATCTCAACATCGGCATGGAGCAGCATCGTGACCCCTCCTTATGATCTATCATCGATCGCTTCAGCGGACAGCCCTGGACCCCCCACTCCGGCTCTTCGTTTTAAAACACAGTGTGTTGTATAGGCGCAATTTTGATCCCAACTTCACCAAGCTTCTTGTCGTTCCGGAACACCTACACTCAGACGTGCTCGCGCAGCTTCACAATGTCCCCACCGCTGGCCACTTAGGCGTTACTTGCAGTTAAGACGGCATCCTTCGGTGCTTCTTCTGGCTTTCCTTTACCGACGATATGTTGCAACCTGCGACTGCTGTCAACGCCGCAAGAAACCCTCCTCGCGTCCAGCTGACTTACTCCAGCCGATCACCATCCCCAGCGAGCCGTTTTTCCGTGCTCGCTTGGACCTACTACGACCTTTCCCTGCGTCAGCCCTTCACAACCGATTGATTGCGGTCGCCACGGATTATGCCACTCGCTTCGCTATCACGTGAGCTGAGCAGCGCCACCGATGTCACCGATTTTGTCCTTCGAGATGTTATTCTACACCACGGTGCTCCCCGTCAGCTCTTAACAGAACGCGGCCATTGCTTCCTCGCCAAAGTCGTTGACGATCTTATACAGTCCTGCTCCACTCGTCATCACTTAACGACAGCTTACCATTCCCAAACTAAAGGAGTGACTGAGCGCTTCAACCGCAAGCTTATCGACATGCTCGCTATGTATGTGTCGGAAGATCATCGGGATTGGGACTGTACATTGCCCAGTGTCACCTTCGCTTATAACTCTTCGCGCCATGGCACTGCGGCTTATTCACCTTTCTATCCTTTGTATGGCCGCAACGCACTCCTTCCGTTTGATCCCTTGCCTCCAACAGATTCATCGTCGACTAGCTCCTACCCCCTGAATGTCATTGCCCTCACCTGAACTGCCCGCCGCATTGCCCGTGACCGCCTTGTGGCATCTCAGACTGTTCAGAAAACGCTTTACAATCGCCTCCACCGAGACGCCCACTTCGATCCTGGCTCAGTGGTCCTCCTCTGGCGCCCTTCTGGTCGCGTTGGCCTCTGCGAAAAGCTGCTGCCCCGTTACGTTGGACCCTATCGCGTGGTGCGCCGAGTGACTGACTTGATATACGAGGTCTTCCCAGTGGCTGCCCCCATTGTGTCTGCGGCCTCAGCTACAGAACTTGTATACATATCGAGGCTCAAGCCCTACCACTCGGACTAGCACCATATACCTTAAGCAGCACTGGGACGGCGCTTTTGCCTTCGGGGATTTATGTTACAGAAAGGTATGTGCCAACAGCGCGAGAAGGGAAGAAGACGAGGTCGACCGTTTTCTGATACTGTGGTTCGGAGCCCTCGCTGTTGCGTTTAATTAAACACCTGTGCAGATCTCCTACACCGTCCAATATGTCACAATATAATTCGATAACCAAGGTTCCTTTAAAGGGTCGGAAAGCACTCCATTACTTTTTTCTACAAAACATCTTACAATACATTGCCTATGCTTGAAGGGATAAGCGTTCACACCAGTAACAGTATTTCACTGTATATTTCCATTGGCAGCACATCTACCACTTACCATGTGCTTCAGCATACTTCTAGCTAGTTGTACACTACTTCTTCATCAATGTGGTGTTCTCGCAAATTGTCATATACATGTTACGGGATTGATGCGCTTGTAAGCATCGCGCACTTCAGAATATTCACCATTTATTTTCAGAAAATGAATGCTCATTGCAATGGCTTAGTACGCGGATATTAACTTACGAAACGGTGAAGACTAACAGACAACTTATCTGTGTTCAGTTTCTTCAGCTGTATGGTAATATTTCAGCAACCTTTGAAAGCACATGCGTGTTCAAAGGTTGTTCGTCAGTTTTCAAATGTCCAATGATAATGTTCAATCATTCGTCCAATAATGTGCTGTTGTGAACCAGTTGGTTCTGTGACATGGTGGTATATGGAAACTGCATGAAGGTTTCCTTACCAGCCAGAACATTACGAACTGCCGTTATTGCCACACACAGTAAAGAATGTGTCGAGAAAGAGTCAAATTATTCCGCATTCCATCGCCATGAAACTGCACGTGCGTTAGTGCATTGCCCGTAGCACTAGGTGCCAAAGAAATTCAATTTATAAAAAGAGATGTATACAAAATATTGGCACATGCCATATCGCCGCCGCGGGTATGTACCAGGCCATGAAAACGACGCTGAAGTAGCGCGCCGGTGAGGAAACAGAGACGACAACGACGTCGCGGTGACTGCTTAGATGAAGTGCTGTTATCCGTGCTATACACCGGATTTCTCGTCTCGTGACACTGGTGGAGGGGCGGGGTAAGGCTACCTATTGTTTGGACCCCCTTCGCAGAGCGATACATCGAACGGGGAAACGCCTTCATTCATCGAAACCCTTGCTCACAGATAAAGTCGCCTTCTAGGCCTGACGCCCGAGTTAAACCCCCTGGAGGACCCTGCAGGAACGCGTCTACCTACCTCTGCCATGGCCACTGCAACTCCATCGCAGATGACGCTGCAGAACTCTAATATTCCAGAATATTTACTTGGAGACGCCATTGAAGATGTGCATGATTGGCATGACTAGAGTGCGACTGTTTCACAGCAAATGCGTGCAGGGGTGGGGCCTCGCCTCGATGACGTATCACCATGTCGTAAACAGAGCTACTATGAGTTAAATAGTGCTTTGTGTTCCGTGATGTTTGTGTTGTCAGGATGGCTGAGTGTTCGAAGGCACTGGGTTCAGGATGCAATGTGGTCTTCCGGGCGTGAGTTCGAATCCCACTTTTGACACTACTACTTTTTTTTCAATCTTCAAAATTGTTTTTGCATTTTGTACAAGACTTAAAGCAGATACTGCTCTCGTTTTCGCCCCGGTGCCGCAGCGGAATCCGCGGTGCCGGGCACCGACGTGAAGTGGCGGTCGTTCGCGTGTTGTGGAGCGCAGCGTAGCAACACCCAAAATAAAAAGAAAATACTGCTCAAGGGAGGTTGACTGCTCCCTCCCTGATAGTTAGATTGTATTTGGATCATCAAAACAGTGATACGTTTATTTAGGAATACCATCGATGCCTTAACAGCAGCCAGAGTTGTGCCTAGTCACCACCAGCCCAGCGTGTTCTCCGTTCCAACTCCGCCGGCGCCGGCGGCGGCGTGGGAACGGCGCCAAATAGAGAGGAAGGAAAAAAAGAAAATGGTGATACGTCATCGAGGCGAGGCCCCGCCCCTGCGCGGATTTGTGAAAACAGTCGCACCCGCATGACCAGTTCGAGCATGTCTCCAATTGTAATGACTGGGGCTCCCAGGAAAAAAAAACTCGCTAATGTGTACTTTGCTCTTCCGCTTTTGCTTTTCCGCGCAGCAGACCCACAGATGGCTAAAGAAAATAAGTGGCGGTGCGAACGTAGACATGGCCGACGCGGGTCGGCCTTTTCGGCTAAGACCCAATCGTGGTATCTGTTCTGACCATTGTGATAGTGACCTCTTTGGGTCCCAGGTGTGAGAAGAGTAGTTCAAGGGTGCGTTACAGGTCCCGAAGCTCACCACCCGGGGTCAACAGGGGTATGTGCAATTGCGCTCGGACCCTTTCTGCACTATATCTGGGATCGGCCCAAGAGACCGGCGTTATTGCTCCCGCACATGAAAACATCACGGGACCCCAGCCATAAACATCTTTCCTGTAAAACACAATTCCCCTTTTCGAGTTGCCCGGTGCTGTTGTTGGGCAGTGGTTGCAGTAATGTCGATTTAGGTGCCAGCATACGCTGTGCGACAGATGCAACAGGCAGAGCGGCCACGTATCAAGGATTGACGCATTGTGTGCACACGTTCGTCACACGCGCACGCACGTGTGCGGAAGTGCGGCATGCATTCTCATTCCTGTAGGCCCTCCGCCTAGTGCAATTGCGCTTTGAACAAATTGAATTTCCTAAAGTAAACTCAGTCACCAAATTTGTAAAGCACGACTTAAACATAGCTTACAGACATGATGACATCGGATTGTAATTCGAATACACGAGTAAACATAATTCTTTTACGCAGAAACCCAAACACAAGCCCCTTTTCCAACTGCCAATTTTTGGGTGGGGGCACCACGAAAATTTCGTGATGTGTGCAATCACGCACGCACTAGGCACACCTTTAGTCAGCCAGAACCGCGGAGCCACCGTGGCGTCAGAAACGCGTGCTCGTCTCGCTCCCATGAGGCCCAGGTTTGATTCCCCACCCAGGCCAAATTTACCAAATTTTATGTTCTAAGCCATTAATTTACCTTGTTTACAGGAACCTCTTTGAGAAACTTGACGCCAATGCGAACATTTTGGATTTACTCTGCGCCAGCATTTTGGATTTACTCTTTGCGCCGTCGGCCATATTTGGTACCATTGCTCGGTCATGCCACCGCCACCACCGGAATTTTGTGTAATGGGGAATATCATGCTTTCGCATTAAAATTCTCAAGATGGCTTGAACGAAACGTCGGTAGTATAAATTCATCGAAGAAAAGAGTGCTAAAAACAGGGACGAGATAAGAAGAATACAGGACGAGCGCCGTTTTATTTGGACAGCGCTAGTCCTGTCTTCATGCTTTGTCGTCCGTGTATTTAGCGCTGGTTTTGTTGATGTGAGAATTACCGACAACGTGATGTTCGCAAAAATATCTTCTAGGCAAATCGACATCTGGTAATAATAAGCGAACCCATCGACCTACTCGCGCAGACTACAGAATGTCCGAGACTAAAAACTACAGCGTTGTCTTGTTCCCCTCACATGTTCAAGAAGACCCTGAAGGTTATATAATGCCAATATTTTATTTGAGTGACATGGTCAGTGAGCCTAATATATTCTTTCTAATAACTTTCTCGACAATAATTTTTGAAGGCTTCACGAGACACTTGCTTAAGCTTTCGCCGAATATCACTATGGTGGCTTTTATAGGTTGCCTCCTCACTTAAGTTTTCGAAGCAACCATACAACTGCACGGAAGAAGAGTGGCGGAAAAATAGAACGGAGCTGATAATTGGAAACTTATTGCTGCCGAATGATGCTAGAAATGCTGTGCACACAATTCACATATTTACGCTCAACAGGCCGAACTCACCTCCAGTCTCCAGCACCATTTTCCAGGCGCATTTCTGCTGTCACTTGCCACCCGCGCCGATCATTTATGCATATCGCCCGTGTACACAGTGTATTCTGATTTATCATCACTGTGGACAGTCTTCTTACTCTATTCACTTCCCCTTCCCCGTGCAGATTACCAAACGAGTAGCACAGTTTAGCGGGCAGATTTCTCATTGGTTTGCCAATTGTGATTTTTTTTTCTAGAGACCTAGGGCATCGTTTGGGTTAATGGCGCGGGAGAGGCTGTATCAGAAATTTTAACTCCAATATTCATCTTATGTACTGCTGTGCAAACTTATTTATGCTCGCTACAATTTTCTATCACTGCATGTGCTGCAGCGTTATGGCATTGTGCTTTCGGCTTACTGCACGCACCTAAGGAAAATGTTTAGCATACTGGCACCTCGTATAGACGGTGCGGCTGCTAACTGGTCAGGAAAAAGGGTGAACTTGAAAAAATAAAACCTACCAACGGCGCAGGTGAATAACAAAAAATTCAGGACAATATATTTTTTTCAGGGGCAGCCTGTTCAAAGCTGTGACTACTACTGCAAGAATGGTACAGGTTATTACCGCGCACATTATCAGGTCGGAACTCAATGCGAGGTAAGGACATACGCAGGGGAACGTCTTTCCCCAAATAGGCCCTACAAAACAACAAGTATTAACGCATTATACTTATTCAAATTTCCTTCATTACAAACAAAGACACGGGTTGAGAGCTACCGGGTGTTTCAGCTAACTCCTGCCAAGTCTTAAGAAATCTGTGTGTGCGTTACAAGGATGCAAACAATTTGTTATTGTCCAATTGCCGTGACTGCTTTGGCCGTCAGAAGCGCTGTCACCGGTGTAGCACTGAAAAAAAAATGAAAAAATGTGGAATCGCCCGGCTCGGCACCCGTATACTGCAGGCTTTTTCTCAGTTCGCGGTACATCATGCTGCCATTGCGTCGCCCATATATCTCGCGCATCACGCCGTGGATTTTGCATAGCGCATTGAGTTTATACTCTCTGTTAGGAGTGAATTTTACAAACCTACTTTCACAGTTTATTGGTCGTCAACCCGCCAATGATGCGTTAATTGCGGAGAATTCTAGGTTTCGATCGAACACAGAAAAATGCTGCGTAGATATCCTGAACTAATGAGATTTATTGAAATCAACAAATGCAGATTCCTCAAAAACGATCCCAAATGTAAGCACAACATACATGAGCGGTGAGCGGAAGCATTTCCTTGTGCGTTTCGGGAGCGAACATTGTCAATGCTGAAAGTACTGCAAAATTGGAGGAAGAGGCGACTTAGCCACTGCAGAACCCGCGTCGTAGTTCTTGTCATTGGTGCCGTAGAAGATTGCAGTAAGGCAAACTAATATCGCGTTGCAGCTCCACCAGACAGCTGTACGTTCTGAATTCTCGTAGGGAGAGACTCGTAAAGGTGGTCCACAAGGGTGGGGCCATTCCGCAGACGTTCCCACTCCTTTTCAACAGCGCCCCACAGATCGTCGGAACTGCATCTTGTCAGGCCGGGCTGTTTGGCGAGATTTTTTTTCATCAGACCCCATACATTTTCAATAATCTTGAGGTCCGGGCTTCTGGCAGGCCAGTCTAAGGTCATTACGCCGGGGCTGTCAAGAAGTTCTCTAACTTTAGTGGCTGTGTGGACGGACGCCCCATCCTGCTGAAAGTGGTAGAGCCCGTCTGGAAAGGGGCCATCGAGTACGTAAGGTAAAAGGACCGTTTTATTACGTCCGTGTAGGCTGCTGCCGTCATCCGTCCTTTAAGCCTGTGGAGCGGTCCTAGGCCTTGATAGCTCACTGCTCGCCACACGGTGACTGACGTACGCCCACTGGAGCGAACATTCCAGACGTATTTTTCGTAATCCCTGCGTGATAAACCGTACTTGCTTAATAATGACGACAACAACAACAACAACAACAACAATAATAATAATAATAATAATAATAATAATAATAATAATAATGTCGCAGTTTCGCCCGAAAGGCGAAGCATCGATTGCGATAGCAAATTAGTAGAGAGCTATTCGGAGTAGGGATAGTAGTTTTATCGGCTGCATAAACTTGGACACATTGGCTTACTAACTGAATTAACAATCGTGGTGTCAGCGCGCACAAGCAAACATGAATAGATCACACTGAATGACCGCAGCCAACGACTGTCAAAACGCTGGCAGCAAGCGCAGGTTCGCGTGGTCTATCGCTTCAACGGAAACTGAGCGGCGACTGCACAGTGTCAATAATGTGAAATAATAATGAGTTACCTTAATTACTCGCTTAATTAAGACTCGCTGTTAGCATGGCTGTAATCTTTGTCTTTCATAAAAGAACATACTCTCTCGCTCTCTCTGTATAGAAGAATTTGCGGTAAATTTTTCCGCGCTACTGGAATATTTGCAGCATAACACGCGCCAGAAAACCAAATTACCGGCTGCTCTCTGGACGCCACACACGTTGCCTGTGGTCCCAACGTGCACAGAAGGTGGCTTCGTCGCTGAACACAATGGCCCGCCAGTTGTCTGGTGTCCAGTTTTGGACAACGGAAGCGAAGTCCATGCGCTGATCATAGAGAAAGGAATTCAACAAGAGGGGACATTCCCATAGGGCCCAGCGGCCGAATTTACTGCAGCGTGCATGCCAAGCGGTCGGCGTCAATCACTTCCGGTTTAGGTTTTGGGCGCGCGTATTTTGAACGCAAGCTAGCACGCCGGCTGCGTCCCCCGCCCCTCCTTTTTTTTTTTGCTCTTCGTGCAGAATCGGTTTATTATTTAGTAAAAATGATTGCGAACGATCTCGTAAAGTCCAATCGAATCTGTGCCACGTGCAATTTCACAAAGTAGACGCAAGACCTTTTGTGCAATGATGAAATATTTATTTTGCTCTATATAAAAGCTCGTTCCGCGCTTTTTGTGTGTTCATCCAACGTTGTGACCCCAACAGGTAAGGCTCCTGTATGAAGCTCCACCGGACGGCACCAGCTGAAAAAAAGTAAATTACAAGCATGTTACATTTACAAGAACGTAACAGCATGTTACAAGCATGTGTCATTTTAGTATTTAGACATAGGAATACTGCGTGTAGAGGCGGAACGTGCGAAAGCGGTGAATGGGCGGCATTGCAAACAAAAGCAATTCGCTTTTACATACATGGCGTAGAAAATACCCGACTCATCCCAAACAATACCATAAAATATGAAAAGATCTGATTTCCAAGCGTTCCCCCATTTCCGGGCATTATTTCCTGCACTTTGGCAGCACAAATACACGGGCGACTTCGCCTTTCCAAAACTTGGCCTCGGGCGACGCGACGGTACGCTACATACATAGAGACGGACGCAACAGGCACTCAAGACAATGCGTGGGTGTAATGCCTTTTTTTCAGTCCTTTAGAAGACGTAATTTTCGAATTACAAGTTTCTGATATGTTCGTCGTTCGCGCGTTCTGCCGGCGCCAGCAGCACACCCCATATTATCACTCTTGGCAATCGCCCATCGCGTTTTCAACGGACGTGAGTACAGAAAGAAGGTATATGTTGTGGCCGAGCCACAAAAAACGTCACAGACTTGTCCCTCTAAGATTCATTACACGCCAAACTAACTATCACCACGGCCGAGCTGCTTATCGCTAACTGCGTCACAGCGTGCTGTGCGGCCAGCGTGCCTCAAAAGTACCCCAGAAAGAAACGAAATTACTTTTCAGTAATGTATGGCGTCAGAGAAAGCGGCACGAACTTCTCCTAGCAAGATGCACTAGACTACGCACCACGGTCGAGTTCTCGCTAACTGCGACACGGCGCCCTGTGCGGCCAGTCTGGCTCAAAAACCGAAATAAGTTACCATACTCCCCTAGGAAGCGTCGGAAACATGTCTCCAGCACGATTCATTTACTCAAATTAACTGCGCCAGGATGGCCGAGCTGTTTTTCGCTAACTGCGTCTTAAGTCTCGGTCCCGTGCCGTAAGCCTAATTGCGTCGCAGACAGTGGAACAAGATTTCTCACCTTGCCGTAGTCCAATAGTGCAGTCGTGTCTTGTTCCAGTGCAGAAGGAACGCAAGAATACGCCGGGAGCCCACGAGACCAGGCTACTTAAAAAAACCCGCATTTCCCCGAAGGGGAGTATGAGGAAGTGCGAAGCACGGGGTGATGCTATGAGGGGGCGCGCGCGACTAAACTGCAGAGCCGAGCGACGGAGACGGCAGCGAGAGAGCACGACTGACGCGCCGGCGCCACACACACAACACGTGACGGCGGAGCGAAACACGCCAAGCGGTTGGAGAGGGGGTGAGCGGTGGGGAGAGTACGCACACGAGGGGCTGTTACCGGGCGAGGAGGGAGCTGTCAGCGCGAGGGGAGAGGCGGCGGCCGAGGGTGAGTGCAAACATACGGGGGGGAGAGGCACACCAGCTGCATGGCGCCGTGACGTCACGGCGCGCGCAGCCACGGCGCGGAGGCGCCAGCTGCACAACGCGCCGTGACGTCACGGCGCGGAGAGCGGTGCGGAGCCGGCGCGGGGCGCGCGCAGCCACGGAGCGGAGGGCGGAGCGCGCGCAGTCACGTGGGCGGTGACGTCGCTTAGCCTGTTGCTACAGACGCTTCCTCTCCGCTCCTCGCGCCGTTGCTAGGGGAGAGGAGGAGGAGCGCGGATGCCGGCGGTGTTTTCGCGGTCGCTTAAGAAGTGCATTTAGGAAGTAAAAAAGGGGGACAGACGGGTCGCCGCGGGCGAGCGCTCAAACGCGCGCGCGGCCACACTCGCTGGCTTCAGGGGAGTGTCTGGCGGATGACGCATGTATCTGGCGCGTCATTGACCTGTGGCTAGGTAAGGCAACGAAATTAAGTCGCAAAGCTTAAGTTCATTTATACGCAAAACGTTTTAGTTTTCGCGGCAAAGAATTTAAAAAATAAATCAATGGGTGGTAACTTAAGTTCACTTTTTTTTTTCGATTCTCGCGGCAGCTAACGTTCGGTGTCAAAAGTATAGCGAGACGTATGGTGGCGTGTTTCCTGTTGCCAGTTTTTGCCGAGTGTCCCCTCTTGTTGAATTTCTTTCTCTATGCGCTGATACGTGTGCGTTTTCTCAAGCTGGGTCCTCTGAGCAGCAATTCTACTTTTAATCGCGGCTGAATGAAGCCTCCGACGTATGGTTGCGTGGAAACCTCCAATCCCAGAATATCCCGAATTTCCCGGGCGCTGAGAAAGGGGTCTTGTACAGACGCTGCTACAATCAGTCGGTCTTCTTCATCGCTTGTAGCCCTTTCTTGGCGACGACGGGAAGCATCAGCAAGCCGACCTTCCTTGTAAAAATGGCACAGTTTCGCCCTAAGGGCGAAGCAATGAATGCGATAGCAACACAGCAATGTCATACGAAGTAAGGTGAGCGGCTTTGGTAGCAATATGAATTGTAGTAAACATGAGCTGATTAAGTAAGCAGGTGTGCTGCGGCGTAAGTAGACCGACATGAAGAGAGACTCGATGACCACGAGAAGGCGCGTGCGAAACGGTGGTGTTGATGAGAAACGCTTCCCGTGGACAGCGCGTGCGAAGGGACACACCTGTAGTGCTGCACTTCCGATCCGGGCAGCATTGCATGTGTAGCGTGCGTTGGAAAATGTGGCCCGACTATTACTAACTGAATGAACAAGCGTGGTGTGAGCGCGCACAAACAAACGTGAATAGATCACACTGAATGACTGCAGACAACGACTGTCAATACGCTGGCAGCAAGCGCATATATACGCCGCAGCGGCGAAGGTACGTGCGGTCTATCGCTTCAACGGAAACTGAGCGGCGAATGCACGGCGCATAAAGGTCAGAGCCGTGGGGAGATAAGAGACCGTGCGGGCGAGACGAGCGCGGTTGTTGGCAGAGGAGAAGTGCGCACCCTCCCCCCCCCCCCCCCGCTCCCTCCGGCGCTGGCTTCCGGCTTCCTTGCTTGCGCGTGGGAGATTGAGTGCGTTCGCTCTCCGTGATAGCGCGCGTCCCCGCACGCTTCCGATCGGGCATACGGCGCGCGGTGAAGATTTTATCTAATGGGAACCTCACGGCGACGACGACGGCGACGCCGACGGCAGAAATCTGGTTGAAGTGTCCATATAATTGCTATCGCAATAAAAGCTTGAAGCACTGTGTTAACAGTTGCCAATCGACGTCTCGTAGCCGCCGGTATGGCTCTTTGAGTCATCGTGCGTCCCATCACCGTGATGGCTTTTCTTTCATCGAGTGTCAAGCGTGGTGCCATTGTTGAAGTTCTAATGCAGCATCGGTATAGTCGCATAAAGAATACATAGGCATTGCTGCAGCAGCTGGCTCACTCGCGCGCGCTCCTAGCTCTAAATTCAGGAGAGGCCAAGCATATCCTCTTCCGACCAGCTTGGCGCGAAAAACCAGAGAACGTTATTCAGCTGATAAGAGGGTGCAAATTTGCTGCTGGAGAAATCAGACCACGAACACAGAATAAGCTTGCAGCCTGGCTTGCATCGGGCGCCGAGAAGAGCTATTCGCTGCGGTATGTTTTTTTTTTTGCACGTTTGTTTTTGTTTTTGCGCTACACAGTTTACAGCGCTTTTGACGGCCAAAGCAGTTGTTGCAGCCGCGGCGATATACAAGGATAAAAATGCAACGCCGGCGCGTCATTGGCACCGCGCATGCTCAGATGTGGCCTATTCAAACGGCAGATGTCGCTTGTGCAGTCCCCGAGCGCGACGTTCCGTCGTTATAGACATGAGTGTTGACCTATACGTCTCGGCTGATCACAAGAATTGGGATGCCGTGCTGCCCTTCATCACTTACGCATACAATACATCCAATCACGAAGTAACCGGGTATGCGCCTTTCTATCTGGTGTATGCTCGCAGTCCCCAAGTTTTTTGGATACAATTTTGCAATTCACACTGAAGGAAGACACATCGACGGCACAAACATTGCGTCGTGCTGAAGAAGCGCGTCGGCTTGCTCGCCTACGCCTTCTTCGCAAGTTTCAACCAAGGCATGCTCAGTGTTGCCAGGTCCGACGAGGCGGCGTAGCCCAAAGATAGAGATATTGTAGCCCAAATGTAGCCAAACACAAAAAAAGAGCAAAAAATTTTGTATCCAAATGTAGCCATTTTTCTTTCCAGTTTTATCTGTGTAAACATTTTCATATTCGACTACGGCAGTTCTTTTTTGCACAACTCGTCGCAACAAAATGTCCGTGCCGCCGTGGCGGTCGACCCTTGACCTCAACAACAGCGACGTCATGCTGGCACACAGATTACTTTTTGGTTGGCCCCGGAAGCTCTCAAGTTCCAGCGAATCGCTACAGAGGAAGAAATCACAGTGATTTTATTTTGTGACCGATAGTTCTAAGTTATTATTTTGAGTAATATAGAGTAATATTAACTACGAATTCTGCGTTTAGCGGTCTGCGCCCATCGCCTCTTTTTTTATGAGCCAGAACGAGTGTTTCGCGCTATGGTATCTCGCGCCATGTGTCTGATCGTCCGATCTTGTCTTGTTTTTTATTTTTTCGTTTCTTAGTTAGCTTGACCCGGATTAGCTGGTACACACTCTATATAGTGTCCATTTACATCAACCTGGCCGCCATTTTAGGTCTCTACCACGACTAGAACATGCGTTAAAGACAACTGTCAGACAACAGATGCCAAACAGAAGCTCGAAATGGTAAAAGCCGTGACGGCGCACAAAGAGCAAAGGTAAACGACAAATTGATAAGTTATAATCCTGTGAAAACCGGTTACTGTGAAAAAGCAAGCTATGTTGATGTGCTAATAATGATTGCTGGGGGTTTACGTGCCAAAACCACGATATGATTGGAGGCATAACGCAGTGGGGGACTCCGGATAAATTTTGACCATCTGGGGTTCTTTAACGTGCACCTAAATCAATGTACACGGGTGTTCCTGCATTTCGCCTCCATCGAAATGCGGCCGCCGTGGCCGGGAATCAAACCCGCGTCCTCGAGCCAGCAGCGTGACACTTCACCTGCTAACACGGTGGGTGATGTTCACGTAACGTGGTGCACTGATGGTGGCAAACATGTTTCGATATTAGAACAATGAGTACCTGCATCTATGACGTTACGGGCAAACCATCTATAAGTAAAAGAAAGCACCATGGCTCACCTTTGAGCTCGCGGTCTTGCTCCCATTCTTTTTTATACATTCTCGCATACTTGGCCCACTTCCCCATAGTTCGATTCTCCTCTCCGAGGAGGATCCGATCTTAAGTCCAACCTATCGAAATGAAACGACTAGAACATGCGTTCAAGACAACTGTCGGACAACAGATGCCAAACAGATGCTACTACTACTATCTTAATTGTACTAATAGTTAGTGACTGTATTATTTCAGGTTTGTACTTCATTTACTTTGCCTAATATTCCACTTAGTGATTACTACATTGCTGTTTTAAGTTATATATTAGCACAAATGTATTTTCTGTCAGGAGGTCCTCTTTCCGCTACATGCTCTGGGACCTCCTTCTGTATACTTATGCATTATTCTACTTACGAAAGAAAATAAACTGAAACTGAAACTGAATCTCGAATGTAAGCACGAACAAAAATTCACCTCGCAGGAAAAGGAAAATGGTAGTAAAGCTGAGCGTGAGAAACGTGGAGCAGTGTGAAACGTGGAGAAACATGAACACACTGCAGCGAGTCTTCTCCCCATGCTTCCCTGCTTTCATGTCGGCGCCACGATTTCCCGACCCTATTTAGTTGTTCTCCCTTTCTGAGCATAGCCATGTTAGTACAGTGTACTGTGAAAAACCCTCTACTCCCAGGCTCATCCCGATGCCCGGGGATCGGGTATCTGACGATGAAGCGGGGTGTAAGCTTAAGTGCATCAAATGTCAAAGCCACTGGCTCAGACAACAGCGCAGAGTAGGGGGGTGGGGGGGGGGGGATGCATTTCACGCACGCACACAGGCAAAGCTGCGCTGCTCGCTCAGCCACCTAAAACATAGCCTTCGCGATTGCTTTCTACTCGATCCGAGCCACCTCTGGAGCGTCGATTAGGGCGCCACTTATTAGCCCAGAGAACGAACAAAAGCGACGCTGCGAGCGCCGCCCGCATGACGTCATGGCAAGGATTGGCGCTTGTCGTCTGCTACAGTTCGGGCTGTGTCCGGGCGCCTTTTGCAACGTTATCGTTTGTTCGCTCTCGTTCCTTATGCGGCTGCACTTATGACAGTCCTCTCAAATATATTTTGGCGATGATTTAGTTCGTCAAAATTTATTGAAAGAGCTTATTTTATATACAACAATATACTTCTCTAAGGCAACGTTACAGTGCTGGCCAACGGAGGTCAGTCCGGAGCGGTGTGAGTTTTTCATGCGCACTTCTACACTGTGCAGCGGTAGCTGACGTGTATAATAAGAGCATTACCGCGCAAACATAGGATAGAACAATCTAGTTAAGCGACCATACTCGCTGTGGTGCAACAATCATGTAAGAAACGCTGGCTATATAGGACTTCTACAGCATTTATCTTGATTTTAACCCACTAAATCTTTTTTGCTCACGACGTGCTGTTCATTTGGAAAATATTGAATTGTCGCATTTATTCACAGGAACGTTCGGCAGTAGCCCGAAGACTGAACAGCACATCAGTATAGATTATGCCAGTACCATTTGCTTTTTTAACTGCTTCTCAAAATAAGCCGTTCTTAACCAGTTAATTTTAAGCGGCGGTAATTCTAAGTAAAGCTAATTGAGGCTTTAAGATGTTTGCCGCTCACAAAAAGGCATGGAGCAATATTGATTCTCTTTTCAGTGCTACACGCTCTAGTCAGTTCAACAACTAAGCGCCGCTTGTTGCTTGGGAAATCGTTCTGACCGTTCTACTTGGCGAAACTGACACAGCCGCTCGGCACACCTTTTTGGGCGAAATATGTCTTTAAGACCATATGGCTGCAGCCAGCAAGAAGCCGAAGCGTCATTCTTTAGTGGTATGGGACACATAGAAAATATCATCGTTCACAGAAGGAGCTCAAAAATCAAGTGAATTCATATGAGGCTCGCATATATAGTGTTTTGTTGATGAGGCTGGTATACGAGGGGGTCTTTTATGGGCTGACGAAGCGAATAGTTGTCAGTTCGTACAATTAAACACCATTGTGGTTCGAGACATCGTCATGCAGACGGTAGTTGCGTGACGATGTTGAACGACGTAGCTGCCTAAAAGAGGCAGCTTCGGCTGCGTTTTCCAGGCAGCCGAAGTTGCACTCTAGTGCCCGAGTATGTTATAGCCATTCCAATTGGTGCTGTAAAGGACTCCTTCATGGTTTAAATTCGACGTTGTAGTGAACGGAAGGGTTTTGCGAACAATGCGCGCCTCGTCATAACTTCATAATGATTGTCGGTTGCTTCCGTTGCGGGAGGAGTCTACCATATTGTCCGTATAGACCACTACAGGCCACTATAAAACATTGCATGGTATGTAATTGCTTGGGTCTTGATCTTTTTATTTTTTATTTATTTACAAATACTGCAGCCCTGGAGGGCTATTGCAGGAGTGGGTGAATACAATGTAGCAAATACAAAATACAAAAGAAGCATATGTGAAAACATGGTTAAAGGGACTTCTCACTAGCATCTTCAAATTCTTTATGTGGTAAACAACGAATAGAACCAGGCAGATCATTCCAGAGTTCAATCGTCCTAGGAAAGAAACTGTATTTAAAAGTGTTGGTGCGAGCAAAAAAGACTGATAAGTTTAATTTATTGCTGTTTCTCGTATTCAGGGGCTTTGCACGGGTCAGATATGTGTTAGGGGAGGCATAATACGGAGAGTGAAATAGAGTGTGCAGAAGTTTCAGTGAACTGATGTGACGTCGGTGGGAGAGAGGGGTTAAACCAAGCATATGGAGATGAGATGAGGGTGAAAACATTCTGTCGTAGCGGCGGTATATCTTAACCACGAACCTTTTCTTTCAGGTTATTGCTCTATATGCATGAAGCGCACTCGTTAACACCCGCTTTTTCTGGGTAACTATTTCGAAGAACGGTGAAAGTAGTAGCAAATTTTATTTCGTGGGACATGTGCACCTAACTCTTGTTTTTACGCATTACTGCAGCACCCACATTGCTGGCAGCATCCTATTCTAACATACTAATTTATATATAATGTTGGCACCAAATACCAATATTGATTTTCCGTGTAAAACGAAATGTCTGCCATAACTAAGTACTAAAGGAATGTTAAGTTTGGAGCGAAGCGTCGTACAATTAAAAATTTTCATACTGATTTGCAGACATTGTTTTTACGCAATACTTTGAACAGACACGGCGCACCCCTGCAACTCTATATATATAGCTTCGATATCCAAGCAGCAAATTTTCACGAGTCACGCAGCTTCGAAAAAGAGACTGCACTTTAGGCGTGACAGCAGAAAGCAGCCAAAAGATTATTCAGGAAGTACGGCTGGCACACCCCACACACCGAGCATGCACGAAACGAACCAGCGCGCGGCAGGCGACCGAGCCGGAGCGAGCGGCGTCCCGGCCGTGACGTCACTCGGGTAGAGGGCGCCACTCCAACTTCTCGCCGCTAATAGCCCAAACAAAACCCAGTTGCAGATTTTTAGTAGCCAAAATATAGCCACATAGCCAGCTCGTCCAAGTCGACGCCAAAAACTTTTTTTCGGTAGCCCAATTTGGCCAAACCTGGGAGCACTGGGCACGCTATACGCCCGGCATATACAAGTGCCCACAAAATAACTCGGAACGCCGGACCGGTGGCCGCTCGTCGGCGGAGAGCGCCGGTGAAAAAGTAGTGCCAGGGTTTGCGCATGTGTAGTCTCCCTCGCAATCTCGCCTCGCTCCCCAGTGCATCTAAATAAGTGTTGTCTTGCTCCAAAAGAACTGGCGCGGTCGGCCTGTTAGCGTTGTCACCGGAGGGCTGTGCGGATGCGGTCTCTAAATCGCTGTGTGCGCGCGTGTGCACGCGATGGAGCATAAGCGCTCGTGCGTGTGCGCTAATATGCATCGGCGCCTTTTAAAGCGAAAGGCTTAACTGGCTCATTAGTCGCGGAATGTGACCATCGTGGACAACACTTGCGGCAGCAAAAATCAGAAAGCGGCGTACTATAGCTCTACCGTTCAATAAAGCATGTAAAAGTGCAATAATCACCAAGTAGCTAAAATTATTTAGGAATAATTCAAGAGTCACAATAACTAAATAAAAGTAATTAGGGTAATTACCCCAACCAATACACGGACATCATACGACACCTTTATTAAAGCATGCCAAAGTGAATTACTAAGTAACTAAGGGTACTTACGAATAATGAAAGGTAATGAAGGGTTGCGAACAGTAATAGAAACTAGTTAACATCAATTCGAGACTCTATGATAAGTCTGGTCATGCCAAATTAAGACTAACTAACACTTCCAAAGAGTAGGACATGCTAATTAGGATCAATTCAAGACTCCGTAACAGCAAGTAAGAAAATAATTATATCGAATTACGACCAAATAATAGTTATTTAATTGCTGCACTTAAATAAGCAACCAATTGCAAATGAAATGACGTCAACGCATCAAAGCTTTCACCGTCAAAGTCGTCTTAGCAATCGATATGGGACCTCACTGCATGTTTTCTTTTTTTTTTCATACGCATTTAACTCACACAGCTGAACACCCCCTTGATCAGCAACGTATCACCACACTGAACAAGAAATTGAATGTTTGCGCCAACCAACGCAGACATGCCATCAAATGTTAGAGTATACTCCCAACTAAAAGTGCAGCGAAGCGGCCAGATTTCGTAAATAAGTAGCGCACTATGCGATGTTCATTGCGACTGCGAAGCATTGAAGACACCTTTATTGTAGTGCCGCATGCATAAAATGAATTCCTGTGCATGAAATTGGCGTGTTGAAATACGCCGTCTGATGTCATTTTGAACACTGCTATTACTGCACGCAGTCATTCTTGTTAAAGGAGCCTTCATGTTACAGTCGAAGTTGTGATCTTATATTCCCAAGTAGTAAATGCGTGTCTGAATTGAACTAGGACTATAATACATCGCGCAACACAATAATCAGTTTGAAAAGGGCGCTCTAGTGCTATTGTAGGCGAGCCGTGGCGCTCGCCGACATGAAAGATAAGCTATGAATTCATAGTTTCTTAAGGTGGAATTCAGATATGCAAGACATTAGGTATAATTATAAGTGGAGCATGGCGAACTCACTGGTCACCACTCAGTTATAAACGCTGATGGATGACATCCCCGCAAGCTTTCCAGAAAGCATGACAATCTCTTAACGTGATTGCAGCTTCTGACGAGAATACGCCATAAGGATTACGCGGGCGTTCAGAGATTACGTTGCCTAGCGTGCGACCACGCTGTAGCCCCGATTCCCCCTCCTCCCAGATTTGATGTCGCAACACTAAGAGGGACAAACTGCAAGTTTTTTTTTTTTTTTTTGACGCAAGGTAACGCTTATCTAGATGCACTAAGGAGCAAGGCTTGCTTGCTAGGGATGCCGCGCACGCGCAGGCGATGGCTTTATTTTTCCGCGGGTGTGCTCCGCCGACCAGGAGCCACCGGTCTGGCATTCCGAGTTAATTTGTTGGCATCTGTACCTGTCACTTTCGCTCCAGGCGATCACGTTTTACTGTGGACACCTTTACTGAAGAAAGGCTTGTATCGCAAGTTTATCTCAACTTATGTCGGCCAATTCGTGATATCAAACCAATTAAGTGAAGTCAGCGACGTCATAGCAAAACTGACCTCCAGTAATCGCCGGTCATGGAAGACACAAGTGGTTCATGTGGCCCGCCTGAAGCCCTACCATCAGAGGGTTCTCGAATCAAGCGGTCCCAACCATGCGGCTCCGTAACTGTTCCTATAATTTATCAAC
>NC_051155.1:96602510-96716094 GCF_013339745.2 Dermacentor silvarum
GAGTTTGTATATGAGCATGCCTAACATCCATCCTGGTCTTTCATACGCTATGCATGCAAAGCAACATAAGCATATCACTCGGCACTTCCCCTGTATCCGCACATGGAAGAAACCGGAGTCCAAAAGGGCTTAATGGCAATTCTTTTTTAAGAGTTATTTGCAGGACATCCCACAGGAATACGGCATCGTGGCAGTCTAGAAAAATATGTTCTATTGTTTCCGCTTTCCTTCAGATTAAACAATTTACTGACCAAGGTACAAACAGACCTTTACTTTGTAACCATGGCTTGACAGGGAGAGTGTCGGTATGTATTTGAAAAAAGAGTGTTTTAACTGAGGGCCTGATCGGCATTTTTTTAACACGCTTTAACACATCGCGTTCAGGACCTAGCTTGTAGACAGCTCGATAGACAGGTGTTGGTAAGAATACATCAAGAATGTCACAATACAAACGCTTTTTCGTAACATCAGACAAGTATTCATATGAAAACCTTGCCTTGTGCAAGCGTATAGACATTACCACTTCACGCAAATAAGAAGTAAGCGGTCCTGCTGAAAGAAAACGATTATACAACAAAATTAGATAGATAATTCTTTAATCGTGCTAGGATCACAGTTTTGAAAAATACATCAGTTTGATCCCGCACAAAGAAGAATCTGCTCACCAACTGCTTGAAGAACAGATGCAAGAGCCATATAGACCCCCATTTTTCACCTTATGAAACAAATTTCACCGGCTGGTGCTCTCCCACTGAGATCCCCATATAAATGTCGCGAATACTAGGTGGATTTTTTGAACCGAACTTCTGGCCATGGTCATCACTTGCAACACGTAAAACACTTTGGAAATTAAAAAAAATATTGCAAACGGAAGCTCTTGCAAATACTGAAATGTTATGACCACCCCATTTATCGGTAGTACTTTTAACACGTTTGTTTTCCTCTGACCAATATTCTTCCGCATTTCGGTAATGACTTAGTGGAACTCCAAGGTACTTTCCTGGGGAAGCTAATTCATATTGCAGTACACATCGGGTGTGCTCTGCCAGATGCCATGCCAAAATCCAAGGCATTTCGGCCAACTGATTGCGCTACCTGTTGCTGTGCAGAAGGCTATATCTATTTTGACAACCTCTTCCACGCTTTTCCTATCAGTACAAAACACAGCTACGTCGTCCGCATACGCTAGAACCCTAATTTCACTGCTCAAAAATGTATAGCCTCGAATACGCGGTGTTGCAGGTAAACCTAAACAAAAGGGTTCCAGGTAAATCGCAAAAATAAGAGGAGACAAAGGACATCCTTGTTTCACGCTTGACCGCACAGGAATTGAATCACTTAATTTTTTGTTAATCACTAATTTGGCTGTACAATCATGATACACCATTTTCCCACCTTCAGTAATCACAGATCCAACATTTACATGCTCCAGCAGTAAAAAGAAAACTTCATGTACAACTTTATCGAACGCTTTATGTAAGTCTAACTGAATCATGGCTACGCGGTCATGCATTGCGTCACAATATTCCAGAATACTTCTAGCTATGTGTGTGTTTGTAAAAATTGTTCTAGCTTTAATACCACACGTTTGATGCGGGCCAACAAGGGACTGAATAACACTTTGGAGCCGTCTAGCTAACACCTTCATGTATATTTTGTAGTCTGTATTGGTTAAACTAATGGGACGGTAAGACTCAACTGAAAGTAACTTTGCAGGGTCATCAGTTTTGGGGATCAGTACTACATGCGCTGTCCTAAAAGAGAGGGGTGCTTGCTTTTTTTCATAACATTCAGGGATCACTCGATGTAAAGCCATTGCCATTTCTGTCTTAAGAAACTTGTATATGGCTGCACCCAATCCATCCGGCCCGGGTGACTTGCCGTTACTTAATTCATCTATTGCCGCTTCAATTTCTGCCACTGTAATTTCAGATTTCAGTGACTCTCTAACCGTGTCTTGTAATCTTGGCATAAGGGACAGAAAGTCAACTCGGAAGCGCTTGGGGTCATCAATTTTTTGGCCAAGAAGCTCTGTGTAAAATTCAACGAATGCAAGTGTTATCTCTTTGCTTTCTTGAGTAATTTTGTTATGATATCGAATTTCATTTATCGCTTTATTTGCTGCATACTTCTTTTCTTCACTAAGCACACGCTTAGTGGGCGTTTCGCCCAGCCTGTGTCAATCTTGCGTAGTACACACAAGAAACCAAACGATGCACAAAACACATTTACTTATAATGTCTAGTACAGTCAACCATGAAAGAGATATGTACATGAAAAATTCTCTGTACTGTGTGGCGCCTGAAGGTTATGTTGAACGACGAGATAAAAAAAAATCGCAAGGTAGGCTCGACACACACAATTCGGGATAGGGAGAGTTTTTTTTAATTTATTCATTACATGGGGGGGGGGGGTCAAATGAGTACGTCAACTTTATTACACACAATATAAATCGAAAACAACAATACAAACAAGAAAACGCAACCGCAGGTAATATTAATCAAGATATCCAGCCAGAATACATCAGCTACCATCGAATACGTCACATCAGCCAAACACATCGATGGCGAGTACAGAACATTTTATAAATAACCATTAGAACACTAATAACTACATTGAAAAAATAAACAACACTGCATACATATCGCGTACAAAAACCGTAAATGAAACTAAGACAGTCAAATGCAGATTAGCAATGTTTTTCACTTCGAAAATATAGTCCATGATGATGTAGGGCTGTTAACTTTAACAGACGGCGCCCATCCTGTCGATTTCCCTCGTACTGGTCCTCTTCAAAGTGTTTCTAAGTACAAGTAAATCAACAAAAGTGGTTATTGATATGAAAAGTTGCCTTGTAAATACAGAGAACCCATTACAGTGCCTAAAAATAAATTTTCGCAGAAGTAATGCTGTATTTATTACCTCGCTTCACACGTTTCGACGAAATGCACAGGCTACAAGAGACACCATGCCAGAAAGCGCCGAAACATTTTGGTCCCATGATGCCCCTTAACTCTACTACATCTGGGCATACCGTGCACAGGCATTTAAAGACCGTCACAGTACCCACTACGATCGGGAATGAGCACGAATGACCATCGGCTTACGAGCACCACGCTACAAATATATTCGTCTAAAAATCAGCTATATAACGTAACAACCTGAGATCCGCAAGGCATCTGCTGAGAAATCAGAGAAAATCACAATGCTTCGCTTGCCACGTACACAACAGCCGCTCTCCCCAGAAGAAGCACTGCGTTCTTTAGTCCCAAATAACCAGCAGCGAAAAAAGAAACTCAAGGGGAAAAAAAAGAAAAGACACACGATGTGTGCTTCCCGTGAAAAAGTAAAATAGGTGGTTTACATGACGACTTGTAGCTAATGTAAGACTATTTCGCGGCGAAGCATGTTCGTCAGTCCTTAAAATAAGGGTACTACTCGCATAGACTGCGATCATCAAAACGGCAAAAGCCTATGCGACGCGCTCTCGCAAACCATAGGCTACTCAGACAGCATCGGTGCAGTGCTTAGTTCGTGAGCGAGGATCAGAGAATACTTTCTTATGTAAATGAACAACACCGTGCGATAGTCTAAACTTCCTTGACACTTACCTCGCAAATGTAGGAGCTCTCCGTTGCCTTCCAGTGATAGCGCTTTACTTGGGCTTCCCATCTCTTCCTTCGCTCTGGGTCCCGGGGGAGGCGTAAACAACGAAGCCCTTTACGCGTCGATCCGGTGCACTTTGGAACACAACAGCCCGTCATGTCGACTCGATGCACTTGACAAGCTTGTCATTCATGCGGCTGAACACTGTCCAGCAAGTAGAAGCGTCAGCGAAGCATCCGCGCGCACTGTGTCTCAAACTAGCACCGGCACCAAGCAATCGCAACCGCTCGCTGTGATTCAAGATGGCGTCGCAGCGAGAAAGCGGCGGCGCGGGGGCGGTCAAAGGATGGCACCATCCTGAACGGCGGCGCTGGCATCGAGGCACCCTAGTTTTGCCTAAGGTTCCTATGTAACAAAGGTATCGCCATCTACTCTTTCCTCCGCAGTCTCCTCTCCTAAAACGCTTGTTTTTTTCTTTACATTTCGCTCGCGAAAGCAAGTCGACGGTGGCACACCTAGAAAGTCCACGTTGAAGCTTTCAGTACTAGCCGCTGTACTTTCAGGCCGGGCGCGCGCCGCCGCCGCCGCCGGCAACTGCGGCTTCGCAGAGGACTTTCAACATGGCTCTGAGGCGAAAGAAATATGTATAAAGAAGTGAAAGCGCGTGCTATCATCGTCCAATCGAAGATACCGGTGAGAGAGAAGCGGCGTTGAACAAAGGATGGCGGTACTTTTCTTATATAGGGACTTTAGTTTTGCCGCTAGTGTGCACGTACGTGCCATAACTTCTTCCTGTGCGAGTTGGTGTTTACTTAACATGACACTTAGTAGCGCAAAAACGCGAAATAAAAGTTAACAATGAGAGGCGAGAGGAAAGACGAGCACTTGTCTTTCCTTTCCACTCGCCTCTCACTGTTATGTTTTATTTCCAGTTTTTGCGCGCTATTAAGTATCACGTTACGTAAAGGAGAAAGAAGGGGCTGTAGCCGGTAGTTTCGTGCTGAGCGGTGTTGAATGCATAATAATGACAGGTAGAACGCTGTCCCAGTTCTTGTGATCTGTTGAGACGTACATGGACAACATGTTTGTGATAGTGCTGTTGATGCGTTCCGTAAGACCGTTTGTGTCTGGATGGTACGGCGTAGAGTGTCGAAACAATCAGAAGCATAGATGAAACATCTTTTCGACCACATTTGTCGTAAACTGTCGCCCATGATCGCTAATAACGCCTTTAGGAGGCCCGTGTCGGAGAATGATAAAACGTAGCAAGAAAAGGCACACGTCGGCTGCAGTAGCAGATGTTATTGGAGCTGTCTCAGAGTAGCATGCCAGGTGGTCAGTGCACACAACGATGCAGCGGTTTCCGTTAGAGGACTGTGGAAACGGGCCGCGAAGGTCGACGCCGACAACGTCGAATGGAGTCTTTGGGGGTGGCACAAGGTCTAGCCTACGAGGAGGAGTACTTGTGGGACGCTTGCGATGTTGACATTCGTTGCAGCTAGCCACGTACTGCTGTGTCTTGTGACGCATATTAGGCCAGTAAAAATTTTCTTGAAAACTGCAAAGCGTTTTAGCTGTTCCCAAATGACCGGAGGTTGGTTCGTCATGCATAGCCCGCAAGATGGAAGTGCGCAGACTTTTCGGGACCACCAGGAGATATTGTGAGCCTATGGTAGAATAGTTCTTCTTATGTAGAAGTCCATCACGTGTGCAAAAACGATTGGCTGATGATTTGTTTTTGGCAGCAAGCAGTTGCTTATAAGTGTCGTCGTTTTGCTGCTCAGTCTTAAAGGTATTTAGATTAGAAAATGCTGGCTCCAAGTATACGATGCAGTGGTCGAAGTTGTCCGTGTCACAGTCGGTCGTGGGAAGCAGTAGCCGCGAAAGGCAGTCTGCGTCGGGGTGCCGTCGACCACTTTTATAGGAAACAGTGAAGTCGTACACCTGTACGCGGAGTATCGATTGGCTGATGATTGTGTCCAACGCGCAAGCCTACCAGATGGATCACGCAGATTGACGAGCCAGCACAAAGATTGATGGCCTGTGACGATGGTGAAAGGGCCTCCGTACAGGTATGACTGAAAGCACTGCACTGCGAAAATCACCGCGAGACATTCCTGTTCTGTGACGGTGTAATTGCGCTCGAATTTGCTTAGAGAGTGACTCGCGCACGGTACGATGTGTTCTTTGGTGTCGAAACGTTGAATAAGAACAGCGCCGACACCAAAACCGCTTGCATCCGTGTGCAGATTTGTGGGCGTCAAAGGGTCGAAGTGTTTGAGAACTGCATGAGACGTCAAACGGAACTTTAGTTCCCAAAAAGTGGACGCACATTCTGGGGTCCAGTCAAATTGAATGCCTTTCTAAAGCAGACACGTCAGTGGATGGGCGATGTGGGAATATGCGAGAATAAACTGACGGAAGTATGAGCAAAGGCCCAAGAAGCTTAGTGACTCTTTGACTGAGCGAGGTTGCTGAAAGGTTTCGACCGGTGTCGTTTTCGCTGGATCAGGTCTTATGCCTTCCTTGTCCACTAGGTGGCCTAGAATCAGTGTTTGGCGTTCTTCGATGCGACATTTCTTGGAGTTTAGTACCAAGCGTACTTTGCCTAGGCACTCTAGCACAAGATTGAGGCATGCGTTGTGTTCACAAAAAGTGCGTCCGAAAATCACGACATCATCCAAATAACACATGCAGATTTCACACTTCAAACCACGCAGAGTGTTGTACATGAAACTCTCAAAAGTTGCAGGCGTGTTACAGAGTCCGAACGGCATCACATTAAATTGAAAAGTCCATCTGGTGTGACGAATGACGTGTTTTTTTTTCTTATCTGTCTTGTGCATCGGATTCTGCCAGTATCCGGAGCGTAAGTCTACACTCGAGAAGTGTGAGGCCGAAGAAAGGCAATTTATAGCATCATCAATCCGTGGCAAAGGGTATACGTCTTTCTTGGTAATGGCGTTGAGGTGGCGGTAATCAACGCAAAATCGCCATGTGTCATCTTTCTTTTTGACTAGAACTAGTGGGGCTGTCCACGGACTACTCGACTCTTGGATAATGTTTTTCTTTAGCATGTGACGGAATTGGTCATTGATCACATTGCGCTCCGATGGCGACAACCGGTATGGCTTCTGTCGCAGAGGCTGATAAGATCCCGTGTCCATGCAATGGTGCACACCAGAAGGGGGAAAGGATGGTGGAGCCTCTTGATAGGAAAAGTTGAACACCGCGAAGTGTTTTCGTAGAATATTTGCCACTTCCTGATGTTAGTTAGTACTGAGCGATTTGTTTATCATAGCCATTATGAAAGTGTCCGTCGCGCATGGATCCGAATGGGTCTCATCCGTGGAATCGGGGGCATCTGCAAGGATGGCGAGCGCCAACACTTGATGTTCGTGAATAGCCGCAAGTTTCCAACCCTCCAGTAATATTGTAGGTTCATTGGAGCAACTTATCGTCCTTAAGACAGTACGCCCGTCAAGAACCGACAGCGTATAATAGGGCACTAGACATATTTCTTAATGCAACTAAGGGGAACGGGCTCTACGGTAGCGACAAATTTTCTGGAGGTTGCAGGAGAACACGTGTCTGGGACACATTTGGCAGATATGACGGTATCTGCGGACACACAAAGGGCACTTTTGTAACACGGCGGGTATTCCACAAGTACGACCGGAAGGCTCGAATCTACAGTAATTTCACCCGTTCAACAATCAACATTGGCACCACACAGCTTCAGAAAATCCAGACCCAGAATTACGTCATGCGTAGCATGACATAAAACTAAGAACTCCAGTTTAAATGTGTCACTACCCAAGCGAACTTCCACACTGCACACACCTACAGGGTACAATAGTTCCCCACTCACTCCACGAAACATATCGGCACTCTTCCATGTAAACAGCACTTTTCGTCCTAGTAGGCGTTTAAACGCGAGACTAAACCTGAAACGGTCGTTCCTTCGTCCACTAAGGCCATTGTTGAGATGCCGTCTACACGCACGCAACCACACTATATTTTTAAGCATGCAAATTGGTGGAGGATTTTATGTCAAAATCGAAGACTGTCCAGCAGCCTCACCTCCAACAGCCACGCTGACTAGTTTTCTGGCGAAGGCGACGGGTAGCAGGGCCGGGCAGACGGTGACCGGCGTACTCGAGGGGAACGCAGTGATGTCAAGCTATGATAGGACGCAGGGGAACGGTTTTGCAGCGTTCCCGGGGTCTCGTTTGGCATACCGCTTGGAAATCTGTACGCAAGGGCAGCGCGTTGCTGGTCAGATATTGTTGATCGGTCGCACCTCGGCGGTTGGCGGTGTTGTGGGGCCATGTTGCAGTACCTGGCAATGTGGCCGGCGCGATACCAAAGTTATAGAACAAGGGAGGATGACGCTCGATGCCTCTGAAAGCGCTCAGCCGGCAGAGGTAGTTGATCTGGGAACATAACCTCAATACGCTGAACTGGAGCCGTCCGCCTCAGCGCACCACGGCTGGAGTGAAAGCGTTGACCATATCGCTGTTCTGACGGACACGTCTCCGCATGGGGCCATGTAGTTCCAGCCACATCGGCGTCCGTGACGTACACAGACGGTGTAAAAGTAGCACATGGTGCTGCGGGTGCTGAGTGAGATACTGGGTACGTAGCCGGCGGTTGATCTGACTTGTAGACTAATTAATTGTGTACACTAATTCATTTCCCGGATGGTAGATACAAGGTCGGTTGAAGGACTCATATCGATGCTGACGACAGTTGTCACCTTTGCCAGTCGTCCTTATTTGGGCGCAATACGACGTGTATTCAACGTCTCAAATGTACGACAGTGACGCAAGACATCTGAGACGGAGGTGAAATCTTGTCTACATATCCCAAAATTGTAGACGTCTGCTGCGATGCCTTTCAGAAGATGTCCGACTCGGTCTTCCTTAGACATCCGGGGGGTTCATGATCTTGCACCGCTTGAGTACCTCTTCTATGTAGGTTGTGCATGGATCTCCTGGATTTGAGCACTTTGGTCGTGTGTTCTCTTCGCACGTTTCTTTTACAGCGTAAGCTGTCAAGGGCTCATTCCAATAGCCGTTTCGGTTCACTATGGTGTCCGCCGCCGTCGCCGCTTCCGCCGCCGTTGCCGGTGACCGTAACCGCCTATGGCCGGAAATGCGAAAAAAAGTGCCCGGTTCCCGCCAGGATTGAACCCGGGCCCGCTGCGCAGGAGTGAGATACTCTACGACTGAGCCACGCAAACGCTTACTATCGGGTAGGGAAAAAATGTGCTATAAACGCGCCCTATGCAGGCACACAGGCGCAGACGACGAGATGCGATTCCGACCAGGCGCGCAATCAAAGCAATATCGAGCCTCCGTCAGCATGGTGGCACCATCTAGTTAAGGCTCCTGCAAACACAGCGTTCCTGACATTGTTATAGCAGTTGCATGCTTTATGTAACTGAACCTGGTTAACTCAGGCTTGGTGACTATTTGTCACCAGTCCGTCTTGAAGCTTCCAATAAACAGTCATCATCATCATCATCAACAACAACGTACCGTGCCACTGGTCAAGGGTTGTGAGATGTGCGCTACTTATTTTTTATACCTCTTCGGTACACGTTATGGCGACTCCTCGCAAGGTACGAGCCACTGCTGAAAAAAGGCACAGGCCTGCGCGGCACACGCTGCACAGTCACAGCGTAAGCTGGTGGAGCGGCTCAAGGGTAGCTCCAATTTATGAACGACGCACAACAGGGTCTTCGTGGCAGTCTGTTCGCCTCGTTTTGACGAGAACGATCTGAACTGTCTGCCCGGCGTCGACGGCGAGCTGCGGCTTGTAATGCTCTCTGCACAGCAGTCTGCTGAGCCCAATCAAGCGTTACAACTGCAACTTACATGTCGGGCATGCTGCGTTTGCAGGCATCTTAACTAGATGGCAACACCATACTGACGGATGCTGGGGATCGCTTTTTTTTATTGCGCACCTCTTCTGAATGGCATCTCGTCGTCTGCGCCTGCGGACGATGAGTTTACAGGTGCCTTAACTAGATGGCTCTTGAGCCTCTAGACCACGGTGTAAAAAGGAAGGTGATCCGACGGCGGCGCGAGGCGCGGCCACTTAGTGTGACTCTACGCACGCCGCCGCCGCAAGGGGCAGCACATGTTCTGGGGGCCACTTTTTTGCTCGCTTTGCTGGCGCTTTTATGGGCACGCGCGGCAAAAGTGCTTTATTTCGATGAATATATGTCGTTCGCTAGCTTAAAACGACTCTACTTGGTTGGAGGAACGTCCCTCTATATTTCTGCCGACATTCCGATTGACTCCGACGCGGCGAGCAGCGGTAAGCGCAGCGCCCCGTCTGCTCGAGCAGACGACGCGTCTCTCTCGTGTTCGAAATGACGGTATTTTGAATGTAACTGGCATGAAACCTTCTTCCTGCTCATGATTTCGCGTCTAAATAACGAAAAATTGCATATCTTTGGGTATGGCTGTTTAAATGCTGACGGAGGTCGTAAATTATCCACTGTTGCGCCGCTTCTCCAAGGCTCCGGTCACACGAAGTGGCCGCTCTCTCGCCCCAGCGCGGGCGCGCCGTCGGAACACCTATCTTCTTACACCGTGCTCTAGACTACTCTTGAGCCACCACACCAGCTTACGCTTTGACTGTGCTGCGTGTGCTGCGCACGCCTGTGACTTTTACAGAGTAAGCTGTTATGGGCTCCTTCCAATAGCCGTTTTGGTTCGCGATGGTGTCCGCCGCCTCCGCCGACGGCGTCCGCCGGTCGCAACCATTATCGCTGGAAATGCGAAAAAAGTACCCGGTTCCCGCCGTGATTGAACCCGCGCCCGCTGCGAGGAAGCCAGATACTCTACCACTGAGCCACGCAAGCGCCTTCTATCGGGCACCGGAAAAATGCGCTTTAAACCGAGCGCAGATGATCCGAGCCTCCGCCAGTATGGTCGCGCCATCTAGTTAAGGTGCCTGCAAACGTCACAGGCCGGCGCGGCCAGGCATCAACGGGCTCAGCAGACTGCAATGCAGAGAGCATTACAAGCCGCAGCTCGCCGTTGACGCCGGGCTGGCAGTTCAGATCGTTCTCGTCAAAACGAGGCGAAGAGACTTTGTCGCGAAGACCCTGGAGTGCCTGGTGCTGAAATTGGAGCTACTCTTGAGCCGCTCCACCAGCTTACGCTGTGACTGTGCTGCGTGTGAGACGCATTTCGCGAGTACCAGTGGTATCAGCCATGTAGAAGTAAAGCTTACTCGCTCACAAGCTTAGTTGTATTCCGTAGGAGTGTGGTGTCGCGAAGTTGCCATAGTTATTTTTTCTCATGAACACCTTGGACCTCCTGGCGCCTGGCGTGCCTTACTCGTCCCGTCGGTGGCGTCGAATGAACGAGGGGACGTCCCTTTTGCCAAACACGCCGAGGTCCACTCGAGCGCCTTCGCGCCTGATTAACTTAGTTTCCCCTTGGGTTGTCAACGGTTGCCTCATTGGCTGTCATCGGTTCCGTGACCAACCTGCTTAATGAAAGAGATCTCTTGCTGAAGTGTTCATATATAAATAATAACAACTAACAGCTAAACTAAGGACTACGCATAGGCAACTTTTTTTAACTGTAGCACTCATTGTGATCACAGTTACACGTTGACAATATCCAGTACGAGCACAGTACCGTTCGTACGCTACAAGTTTTTCATGGTAACTTCGCAGTTTTATTGTCGTACATTAAGCATAGGAGGCTCAAGCTCACCGGATCCGTTTATCTGAGTGGGCGTTCTCGCGAAGCGGGGCGAAGCGGGGCGAAGCCTCGAGCCGCGGCTGCAAAGTGGGGGAGCGTGACGTCAGCGGCCAACGCCAGCGCGCGGGCCTAGGATGGCGTCGCGTGGTTAGAGAAACGGGAGCAGATGCGCGCCTTGTGTAAAAGGATGACGTCGCGTGGGAAACAAAACATGAAGACGCTGGCTCGCGCTCTCGCCTACTACACCACATCGTTATTCTTCTAGGTGGCGTCGTGAGTCTTCATACGCGGTGATTCGCATATCGCAAACAACCAGCGTAGTGGTTGCTGCGTTGGAGCGGACCGTGACTCCCGTATTCAAGAACGTTCCTCTAGTCAACACACCACCACGACTCAAGAGAGAAGATGGCACCGCCATCCCTCCCCAGAAGTGGCCACTGAGTGAGCTTCATGATCATTCACTGCTATTCATGAGAATTGTCGCGTCTTTATTCTCGATTATTCTGCGCAGTACGACAATTGAAATTTGGAGTCTGATATCTCGGAGCACGGACACGCTAGAATAATTCTTCCGACTGATACTGTGTAGAAACTCGACTGTCTCTAAGTTTTCAATACAAACATACCCACTGCAGTCAACAAAAAATAATTGTTCAATTTTAGTTAATTGGGCTGCTCACAGCGATAATTATCATCTCACTTTGTGCCCCCTTAGCCACATAACTTAATTGCACAGGTGGTCTTCGCATGCCTCCCAGTGCCTAACTTTAAGAAAACCATAAAGCTTAGTTTTTAACACCCTGTATTATCAGGCGCAGCCGCCAAGCACATGGCTGTATTGGGTAACGTCCTTTTCCTATAAGCTCGGAGAAACCGATACCTGGCTTCGCTACAGGTCTTCTTCCTCTTTCTGGGGTTTTACGTGCCAAAACCAGTTCTGATTATGAGGCACGCCGTAGTAGAAGGCTCCGGATTAATTTTGACCACCTGGGGTTCTTTAACCTGCAGGCCTTTGACTTTTTTCACATGAACTTGTAGCCACCCATGCGCCGTCAATACAAGCATAATGCGGCAACAGCGGTACCGATGGCTGAACACGGTAGTATTGTCCGTATACTTGCTATCACAGTAAAATAATGTGCAAGACTTCTTTACCGGACTACCGCAAAGCTCAACGCCAGCCGCATTATTGTAAGTCGTTGACTAATGGTGTGCAGGACTCCAACGAACCGGCAAATAAGCGAGTGCAGACGACAAGTAGCGGTCCATCTGACAGCACGTCTCTTGTTGCCGGCAAAAGTCATGCAAGACCGAAAGCACTTACCGAGTCGAAACTCGCATGCACAACAAGCTCCCAACTCGCTGCCTATTTAGCTGCTGTGGACTCGACAAACATATCCGTTAAGCGTCTGAATACGAAACACTATAAGTATCTGTCTTTCCACGTCAAGGTCTTCCACGACTCTTTCATCCATCTAAGGCCAAGGTCTTCCTTGTTCAAGCGGTTTTGTGAGAGGCTCTACGACAGCATGATCTTGTGCGAGAACAGCAAGAGGAGACGTTGAAAGAGGGGAGAAAAGGAAAGTGAGTATAACGTGGACAAAAGGGCTCGACAACGTTGTATTTTCACGCAATATATTTGATTATGTGCAGAACAATCCATTCTCCTCGGCAGCTCTGAGTAGCTAGTGCCAGAATCATTGGTGGACAGCCATGTATTGTTCCTTTTAAGATGGGACAGACTCCGGCTATTCGAAAAAATAAAATATAGCTTTGTTTGGCATAATAATTCGCCTTTAATGCATACACGCCAATTTGACGTGGTCAGTTTTCGAGGCTTTCCGACGTCGCCTAAGATTTGACAGGTGAAGCGAATTATTTCACCAGTCTGGAAAAAAGTACTCACGACAAATCAGTAACCAACTATTTGGGCACACGCAACGCACATACAGCTTTTCTTCAACCTACAGATCCACATGAAGTTTACACGACATTAATGTCATTAAAAAATAGTAAATCCCGTGATGTGAACGTTCTTCAAATAGGACCTGTTAAGTTCGTGCTTGATCTCTTGCTACCAGTACTTACTCATATTTTTAACCTATCACTGTCAACTAGAATTTTTCCTGAAAAAATGCAACACGCGAAAGTTAGTCTTATTCAAGTCCGGTGACAAAAATATGCTGTCGAATTACAGGCCAGGCTCAGTACTGCCTGTCCTGTCCAAGGGACTAGAAAAAGTTATCTGTAAAAGAATAAAGTCATTTTGTGATAAACATTCCATCATATCAAATAAACAATTTGGGTTCCGTGCGGGAATGTCAACTGAATTGGCTCTGCTAACCCAAGAAGAATTCATTTTAAATGGTTTTGAAAATAAGGAATTAACGCTAGGAATTTTCGTGGACTACTCTAAAGCATTTGATAGGCTAAATCATCAGACTTTGCTTACTAAACTAGAGCATTATGGGTTTCGGGGCATTTCTTTGAAGCTCTTACAATCTTATCTTAACTACAGAAAACAACTCGTTTCAATTTCATCAGAAGACTCACGTCTCCGGGAAATTACACAGGGCGTTCCCCAGGGAAGTATACTAGGGCCAGTATTATTTTATATATATGTTAACGACATTGTCAACATATCTAATGACGCGAACTTTATAATTTATGCGGACGACACCAGCCTCTTTTTTCAGTCTCGTAATATCGGCAATCTCTCATTGTTGGCAAATGTCACACTGAAAGAATTGGCCGAATGGAGCAAGGTCAGTGCTCTCAAATTAAATACAACAAAAACAAAAGTTGTTATTTTTGCACCTCCACAAAAGCATCTGAGTGAAGACATCCTGTTGAAGGTTGGCTCTGAAGTAATTGAACTTGTTCCTAACGTCAAAACCTTGGGTGTTATATTTAATCAAAAATTAATGTGGAATGAACATGTGGAACTTCTTGCATCCCGTTTAAACAAAGCTTGCGGCGTGCTTTGTAGACTCCGTGAGACGATACCATCTAAAGTTAAGCTGATCCTTTATAATGCCCTATTCTCATCTCATTTAATGTATTGCAACCTTGTGTGGGGTACCACGTCAAAGCAAAATATCACTAAATTATTACTGCTACAAAAAAAGGCTGTTCGTCATATCGCAATCGCGCCATTCGACGCACATACATCTGAACTATTTTCGAAGTTTAATATCATTTGTCTACCAAGTTTATAGGAAGTTAACCTTGCCCTTAAATACCAGAGGTATTTTAAATATAACAATGAAGCGTTCTTGGGTTTGTGCAACCTAACAGAACCAACAGATATATCCTACAACATTAGGGAAAGAAAGAGATGGCTGCTACCACTCTCCCGTACGAATTATGGATCAAATCGTTTAACCCATCGCGTTCCATCCTTATTAAATAAACTACATGAAAAGGATGTCGATATATCTATAATTACTAGGAAAACAATACGACACTTCCTAATTCAAATTGAGTAATTATTTTCATAGCGTTCCTTTGGCTATGAGAAGTCACTACTTACCTCTTTTAATTAGGTGCTTTTACGTTTCAATAACATGCAGGAATACTAGTGTTTCTATGCAGTTATACATCTGTACCTCAACCAGAATTACAAGAACTTTTTTTTCTTTTTCACCATGTGTAACATTTTCGCATATAGGATGTAACCTGCAAGACAATTATGCACACCTTTATTTGCTGTCTGTGTTTTCGTATGTTAATAGAATGTAATATGATAAATTTTAACCCTTCAGCAATCAAAAATAATTATGTATATCTGATATATACTGTATATTCATATGTCATTTGTACTGACTAAACACACTGCTTTGTAACGCTGATTGTACATTTCACCTTACACATTTTCACATACACTCTGTCATTGAATTGTACATTGCGCACACTAATGTGTACAAACTTTATTTTATTATGCCTCCGTTGTCATGAATATGGGCAAGAACCTCGTCAAGCTGCAAACAAGCAGCTTTTAGTTCTTGTCCCAGCGTTCATTTTTTTGTAAATGAATGAATGCGAAATAAGGATTGATTGATTGATTGAAGCGGGCACTGCTCGAGAAATTTAAACGAATAGCGGAAGGCTAATGCTGCAAAAGGTCTACAATCAGAAAGAATTCTATTTTTTTTCTTCTGCGTAATCATGCATAATCATTGTCTACGCGTCAGATGAGGTGGGAGTTTTCACGGTTTTCGAGAGCTCGAGTAACAGTCAGCGAAGTGGGCGCGGCCCAAAAAAAGTTCTGAATAATTGTGGTGAGCTAGTGACTGAAATGTAATAAAAGCAGATTGGGAAAGCTGTACCATAAGTTGCCCTTTCGCATGCCCATGCAGTCTCAAAATATTTGTTTTAATAACTCACTGCATGGCGGCGCACAAACAGTGCGAAAGAAAGTGCCTCAAACTGAGGGCTAGTTAGTAATAGGCAAATAGGATTAAAGGGCCTGGAGAGCACAGTACCAGGGCAGAGCACAAACATTGATGATTGCTGCCACTGCACCTTCTAAAGAGCTGCGTAATAGCAAGTTTTGCGCTCTTGTGGGCATTATTCTGTGTTAATAAAAATGTACCACCTTTCTTAGTTGCCATCAGGCGTGTAGAAGGGGCGTGCGATAATTTGATTCAAAGTCGCACGCATCTACGGTGTGCGCATCAACTGAATACCTCCACACCCTACCTAACTTAGAACCACTGTTTCTTTTAGTTTACCTTAGGCCTTGTTTTGGAGCACAATGCTTAGGTGTGTCCTGTCTTAAAGTGAAGTTGAAGAAATATTTTTGATTACTTACCTGCGACTAGTGTGTCAAGGTCTGCTGAATTTGTGAGTAATCGAGGATCAATAATCGGATATTCTTCAGGATCGGCGCTTCTCAGCCGGATAAAGCCCGTTGACTTTGGCCGCAGAAGAATTGGCACAATCATTAATACATTTTGCCCTTGTTTCAGCTTGTAATAATTTTCAAAAATCTGAAAATTTCCAATAATAACACAATTGAACGACTAGTAAACTATAGGGTATTATAAAATCGTTTATTCATAGCATGGTCATTATATTTCTCCACAACCTGATTTCCGGCGTACCATTTATAGGTGCCAGTTCACTAGGCGGAACGAAAAAGCACTATGCACAAAAAAGTATATATAAAGTTCACCGTTATTTAGAGCAGAATGAACCGCTAGCACACATTCAAATATATTACGCTTATTTGTGAGTCGTGCAAAGAAATTATAGCGAAGAAAGGAACGGGCACTCATGATATGCCTTCCTGACAGGTTTGGAAGCATGTAGCCATACTTGGGTAGCAAAATGGTATGTTACACTTTTTAGCATCATTACTTTGCGGCGATGTACTATCACCACAGCTGCTGGGGAAGCTTCGCGAAAGCCTTCACCTCGTAATCGCTTTGTCGGGTTAAGCACATCTTCCAGGCCTGCGCACAATCTCAATTCACATGGTCGCGAAGGCGAGGCTTAAATACGGTTCCAAACAAATGACCAGCGACATCAATATGGTCATGGGTTCGAAGCGCGACTACAACCCGCGGGGAAAACCACTAATTGTTAAAAATTATGCATCCAATATGTCTTCAATGGTAATATTTGAAAAAGTACAGGCTTAGAATAGGAAAATGTGAAATCACGGGCAGTTTGCTTCGATCCACGAATAATTATGAACACGAAACTTCGCGGGCTTTCGGAAGTTTGTTCCTGGGGATGCGTGCTGAGATTTAGCCAGATTGTATTACCGTATCAAACACTGTAATGTCGTAGAGCAGGTGAGGAAAAAGCTGCGCCGGCGCCGGATCACGGCACGCGCGCGACCAATCAGGGTCGTTTGGTGTGTCGCGGGGAGGGAAATGGAAGGAAAGGGGGGTGGCGCGCGCTCCGCCTGGCTTCCCTCGCCTCAGATCAGTTTCGGCGCCTGGATGGGAAGGCCGCGCGGCGTGCGTTCCGCCGACGGCGAGGCTGCGTTTAAGGAACGGCGTCGCGAACTCGCTCGGGAAAGTGCTCGTCGTCTATGTGCCGATTCTAGCATGACGACTCCCAAAGCCCAGGCGAAACATTAGCGAACAGCCGCAGACCCCGAGTTGCGGTAGCGCGATGTTGAGGCCAAACGTAAGCGAAGAGCCGCTGACCCTGACTTTAGGGCAAACGACGCGGAACGCATGCGACAGCGTCGTCTTGCCACAAGCTTCGGTTACCCCCCTTTCTCGACAGGGAAAGGGCTCTAATTTTTTAGATATTACCTATGTGCGAATTTTGTTGAGTCCTGGTTGTATATGTGTTGCACATGTATGCGAACTTCTTCATCAGGCTTTTTATTGCACATTAGTTATGTAAAATTAGGATCCTACCTGTGAAATTCCTACTACACTGGCAATGTATCCCGCTTCAATAGTAGTGGGATTGAGTGTCACGAAAAGAAATTGAATGTCCGGAAGCGTCGGATCGGCGTTGGGTGTGCTCAAGAAGGCGACACATTCAACGCCATAAGCATGGATAAGTGGGCCTGAAACAATAAAATTGTAAATATTCATCATTATTTCGTTTGATAATTTTATGGTAGTATTTACGTGCCCTATGCATTTTTGTACGGATTGGGTGTTTCGTAAACTTTCTAATTGTTACTCTGTAGGCCAGGTAACTGGAAATTTGTAATCTCCACAAAGGTTTCCATTGTACAATGCAAACAATCCAAGCGGTGCATTACGATATTTGTTTACTGTTTAATAATGACAACATTATTAAACAGTAAACAAATATCGTAATGCACCGCTTTCACATCATGAGTGAGCACCTCCTTTATTTTCCACATTCTTTTCAATATCCAAGTTGACAGATAGTTGTGTTCTATCTAAAGTGTACCAAGTGCATTGTCCACCATCGACAACTGACATGGTAGCTGAAAATGATTTTACTAAGAAATATGTAAAGTTTCTGCTATGTGACCCTAAATACATTGAACCTTAGTCTCAAGAGTTTAAATAGATTCGCTAACGGATTTCAGACGATGATGTACGTATATTCATACTACATTGCGTAATCTCTAAGCCTCAAGATTGCGATGCCCGAAGTGGTGATTAAGGATGTGAAATCGATTTTGATATCTGGAATGTTTCTTGCTCCTACTGAATTTCATGGTCGTCAGAAGTAATCGTTCGCACAGAGTTCCACCGTTATCCAAGGACGCGTACATTTCCCATTTAATTGACGCCAATAACGTGACGGCAGTAGGAAAATTTTGTCCTTTCCGGCCTTGAGAGAGCACTGCAGAAAGTTGGGACCCTTAAAGAATTAGTCATTTTTATGTGCATGTAATGGTATTGTGTGAACTATAGATTAGACCAGAAATAGTTTTTCTATTATATGCTTCCAGCGTTTTTCAAAGGCAGTACCAATTTTTTCCATTACCATGCAAGACGCAGATGTATCAATTAATACAAAATTCAAGTTGCTAAATTTCATAATGGATCGACCAAGGAGATACTCGCAGCATCCGCTTCTCATAAATGCTACTAATTTCTTTCTATTTCAACAAAAACGCTCCTAGGTAACTTAACCTCCATGCACATATCTCCGAAATAAATTATACTACGCTAAATTTAGTTTTAGAGAAATATCAAACAATGTAGTGAGCGCACATTGATTAGTATTTCTCTGAAAAAAAAATTAGCGTAGTACAGTTAATTTCGGGGATATGTGAACACCACAAAGACTCTGGCCTTTACACGGAAACAGCTATAAAGCATATTACAGCCTTACGATAGTTTCATGGAGTGATATCTGTCTTTGGGCAGGTTTATTAGGCATATCATATGCACGTACGTATGATGGATAGATGCCATGTATCAGGATTCACGTTTAGCAACATGTAATAAAAGGCATGGAAACACAAAGTAGACGTCAATCGCAATTCTGCGTTTCCACTCACCCGTTCTAAACAGAGAATACTTTGGCACTGTAGACGGTAAATAGTAGTTGATTTCGATGTTCTCTGCAGTCGTTGCCGCTATTCCGTTCACGGTGACGTGGTCGAATAGATTTTCGCCGACAGGAAGGTCTGCTATTACCTTTATCTGCAATATGTGAGACGTGCGCTTGGGGAGACTAAACACTTTAGAACATTTGTAGTTTCGCAAGACACTTTTATATCGGGTCGGAGGCATGAGTTAGATATTGAGAGTAATGTTATTACTACAACGCAGTGCAACGACACGAGGATATAATACTCAAGCTTGCGCTCTCCTTATTCTCGTACCCTAAAAAGCGATATAATCTCCTTTTAAATAAGGCAATAAATGACCAACCGCGCACCTTCGAGCAACACATATGGATTCATCTAAAGCGGGATAAACTTACCTATTATGCAGCGCTTTGAAATACATCACTAATTTCTGAAAGAAGCACTTTCGCAGTATCTTTCGTAGATATTGTAAAATGTTCACCTGCTCTGTGAGCAGGTGAACATTTTTTCAAATATACAGTACCGACCATGACAGCGTGGATTTAAAAAGATGTGTTCGAATTGGGTGAACGTCATTCGCTGCTTCTGCCCTGTCATTCGCGCTGTTTTACATCTTTATTCATGAACCAACCAGCCCGATTAAGCACACTCTTGCGTGTGCACGCATGCGTATTTGCGTGTGTGTGTCCTCGTCGAAGAGAAGGAGGAGGAGGAGTAGATTTTAATAAAGAGAAGGGAGGAGAGGTCGGCCTGGAGAGCGTGTCTCTAGCCTGCTACTCCTCACTGGGGTAAGGGGAAGTGGGGAGTCGAAGAGGTTGCTGTGTGAATTAGGCCGAGCGTCTTTGCCACTAAACCGGCCGAAAATCAGCCGTAAGAACCTAAATTTTGGATAGATCACGATAATCTTGGTGTGTTCTTGCTCCGCAAAATAACCTGAGCTTACTGACATTGGTGTCTCTGGCCGATGGGCATCAATTCGGATTATTTCAACAGATTAAGGTGGAGCGATCTGAATGTTCGTCCAGTGCCTATGTTACCTGAACACATAAAATATTTCGATCTAAAGCTTCCTCTGAAGAAGCTTTATTTCAGTCATAAACCAATGATTTGTGAATATGACTTTTGAAACTTCTTGTAGCCATAGTAACAATATTATGTCCCCTGCAAGTACATCGATGCTGTTTACAGAGCTGCGACATCTGCTTTTACAGCTGTTTAAGGCTGGGGTTCCGTGAATTTTTCGTGTACGTAAGCAAAACCTCAGGTCCCGCGCGAACGCACTTGTGCCTCTGCTCCCGCGTTCTTCGTCGTCTTCTTCCGCAGCTGGCTGGTCAGCATGAACGCGCTCGTGCCACTGCTCGCGCGTTCGTCGTCGTCATCTTTCACAGCTGGCTCTTCGGCGTCCTTAGCATATGAATTTTGAGTAGATTAGTTATCGATAGGCACCATTTTCAAGATCAGTAGACTCATAGGTGGATAATAAAGGCTTTGTTTAAGATGGCGTACGATTTACTGACAAGAAGAGAGGTTTAAAGCATCAGGCATACTATTTATTCTCCGCCGTTCCGGTAGCCTCTCGCTGCACGTGCTCGTGAGCACCGGCTCTCTCCGGGAAGGCGGCGCTTCTTCTTCTTCGTTGCGAGACTGTGCTAAGAATAATTCAACCGATTCTAATAGATTTCCCGCTGTGCGACCCGTGTCGGCGATGTCTACGTTCGCACCGCCCTCTCTTTGTCGACGTTCTACAAGCTTGCACATCTAGTGTCCTTTCCTGGCGCTCTCCCGTAGCGGCGGTATATAAACAAACCAGAAAGACAAGTTGCCGTTCTCAATTTTCAATTTCACTTCCCTTCTGTCTTCGTAATGGGGAGGCCGCGTATTCTAGACTCTTGAGGAGCAACGCGCTTATGAACAGTGACGGTGAGAACACATGCGAGTGCAGTCGGTGCCGGCGGGTCGCAAACACCAAATATCCAGCGGTAGAGCCAATTATTACCCCCCAATGAGGACAATCAATGTGAGTGCGTACCTTTCGTAACAATGACCCCCGATCAAGACAATAAATGTGTTCGTACCTTTGTTCAAAATTCTGCGTCATGTCTCTGGCGTGTGCTAAATAGCTTCGTTGTCATCCACCTTCACAGAGTGGAGTGGCTTATAATATTGCGCAGATTTTTGTAAATCTCCTGCTTCAATTTTTTAGCTTACCAGTTGCCGGCAGTTTCCGTAAGAACGTCGGTGTTTACGTTGGTAATAGCAACAATTTCAATTGTTTCTATTGAAAAATTATGAACAATTGACACTGTTGCTATTAATATCACAGTGTAAGCTGTTATGGGCTCATTCCAATAGCCATTTCGCGATGGTGTCTGCCGCCGGTGGCCATAACCGCTATCGCCGGTAATGCGAGATGAAGTACCAGGTTCCCACCGGGATTGAACCCGCACCCGCTGCATGAGAGTCAGATACTCTGCCACTGAGCCACGCAAGCGCTTGCTTTCACGCAGCCGAAAAATGCCCTATAAACGCGCCCTAGGCAGGTTCGAGGGCACGGACGAGAAAACGCGATTCAGACGAGGCGCGAAATCAACACGATCCCGAGCCTCCGCCAGTATGGTGACGCCATCTAGTTAAGGTGCCTGCAAACGCAGCGTGCCCGACATGTAATTGGCATATAGCAGTTGCTTGCTGCATGTAACTGGACCTGGTTAACTCAAGCAGGCAAGGTGACTGTTTTTCACCAGCCCGTTTTGCAGATTCCAATAAAAAATTATGATCATCATCATCAACATACCGTGCCACGGGTCAAGGGATGTGAGATGTGCGCCACGTATTCTGGATAGCTCTTCGCTACAAGTTATGGCGTCTCCTCGCCAGGTACGAATCGCTGCTGCAGAAACAAATCGTAGAGCTACGTGCGCGGCTACAACCAGGCATGTTCGGGCTCAGCAGACTGCTGTGCAGAGAGCATTACAAGCCGCAGTTCGCCGTCGATGCTGGGCGGACAGTTGATCGTTGTCATAAAAACTAGGCAAGGAGACTTTGCCGCGAAGACCCTGTTGTGCGTGGTGCCGAAATTGGAGCTACTCTTAAGCCGCTCCACCAGCTTACGCTGTGACTGTGCTGCGTGCGCCACGCAGGCCTGTGACTATTTACCACAACTTAATTTTCACTCTGAGTGGCAAGAAGTTTGATTGAAATCGGTCCAGCGAGTATCTCATAAAAGCAGGCATGCGATTTCCTCATAGGCCACAAGAAAAAATTAAGGTTAACCCAGAGCTAGAGCCTTCTCTTAAGCCGGAGTTTTTGTTCAGGGAGGCTTTGGTCTACTTTATTGGGGATCTTTCCTTGCGAACCCTCGTGGACTTTGCAGACGGCGGCGGCTTTGGCTGCTGCTGCTGCGGTCATCACCGCTTTAACCAATCGTGCTATATCTATCGGATTCTTGGTAAGGCATACATATACTAAGAGGGATACTACCCGCATTGAAAGCGCCCGGAACAAAGCGCTTAGATTCACTTATGATACATACAACAGATACGCCTAAATAACAGAATTTCGCAATCGTTCCGCGATTCCCTCTTCAGCATCGCAGAAGGCTACACCGCTTAAATGTGCTTTTGAAATTGCCAACAATTTAACTAGAACGAACACTGAAGCATACATTCAATATAAACTCAAGACTAACTATACTTCGTAAACGTTACAAAACTTTGCGAATTCCGTAAACAAAAAGAAATATGTACTGCTACTCGTTCTTTCCTAGAACAATCGCGGAATGAAACCTGCCCCCAGGTGACGTCACTACCTTGTACACTGCGTGTAGTGTCCAGCGTGTAGTGTGTGAAAAGTGCACAACCATGCATTGGACAAAGTGTGTAAATAGTAGTAAATAGTAGCTTGATAGTAGATATCATAATCACCTGCCACCTACCTCTCCCTGTATCTCCCACTTCCCCTTACCCCAGTGACGAGTAGCAGGCTAAAGACACGCTCTCCAGGCCGACCTCTCCTCCCTTCTCTTCATTAAAATCTACTCCTCCTACTTGTCCACTGTTTCTTCATTTTTATCTGTGGTGTCTTCATATGCAAGATTTTTTTTTTACAGGCAAGCTGTTATATGCTAGGTTTCAGGAAATCGCACCCGGTAACGCAAGTAGATCAACATATCTCGGCTTGTCACAAAAGAGCGCGTAATCCAAGCGCGCGCCGGGTGTCACGTAAGCCAGCGAAAGAACACGCCGGCCCCGCGGCAACTTCAACAGAGGGGGAGAGCGCATACGCCTCAAACAACAACGCTAACAACGGCGCCGAAACGTCTGGAAGAGACTCGACGAAGCGACGTTAACTGGAGAGAGAGAGAGAGAGAGGACACGCGCGCGCCGAGACACCTTCTCACCCGGCGAGTCGAGAGAGAGATAACTACAGCGTGTACGCGCGCGCCAACAGCATGAGTCATCACCCCCCCCCCCCCCCTCGACAACACTCAGACGGCGGTCGAAGGTATGAGAAAAGACGCGAAGCTTCCCAAGCTTTGGCCATGCTACGAGATCACGACACCGATAAGAATGTTCGAGAACGCCTTTGGAAACTATATAACCGCCGTGCGAGAATCGTTTAGTGGAATTCGGGAATTCAGGAGTTCAGAGAGTTCAGTCCGCACCGGTGAAGTGATGTAACGTGAAGACCGAGCGTCTGCGGAAGAAGGGGATTCCCCGGCAAGCTAGTCGACGGGTTCATCGAGCGTCTGCATTTCCGGAAGAAGTACCTTCTTCGAGAATTGCGCGAGCTACGCCGAGGTCGTCTGACTCCAAGACCAACCAGCACGGTGAATACGATTCGACACTTAGTGTTCCTATTTATTTTGTACTTTACGTGTTGGACTCTTAGTGCTTGTCGTTAATTATTTTCTTATGTTTTGTGAATACCCATCTGATTTGTATTGTGTTTTGTCTAGTCTAAGTGTGCAAGTGTGTGTGTAACTGCCTTGTGTGAAGAATATATTTTTTTGTGTTTTGACAACTCTGGGCTTAGACTCGGTCTTCGGACAGCAACCGGCGTTCGCTGGCGCACCAAAGAGCCCACTCTTAATTGTCCTTGCTTTCGTGGGATTATTTTCGGAAGCTGTTAAGTCGGCTTTGGAATTTAGTCCGGCGTCTGCGCCTCGTTCGCCGGGGTCTGTGACACGGCTCCATATGCGTGGCGGCCTAGATCCATGAGTGGGGCGGTTTCCCGCCAGCTGTGCCTTAGCACAGGTGTCAAAACGAATGATAGAAGGTCCATTGTTTTACCCATCACCACCGCCGACGGATGCCTCTTTCACACATGTCGCGATGCTCGGCGGAAGCACGTGTCACCAATCGTTGTGCCAGTTTGTCTCATGACGTAGAGATGGCGCTAGCGCTGTTATCAGCAGTTGCCTTTTGGATTTACTAAGGGACGGACGCTCGTTTAATCACATGTTCCAGGATCCTGACCCCAGGATCCTGACGAGCCGTGCAGTGTGCCGCGGCTATAAACGCTGTGGCTCATACGCTAGTCTATGACGATGGGGAGGACTTGGCGTAGCAAACGCACTACTTGGCCGTCGCGCCGGGCGAAAAACAAGACGCCGGTGTCCTTGCTCTTTGACAAACATGCCGATGACACTCAATATAGTCAATAATGGTAATATATAAATTCACTCTAGCAATATTCACAATAGCAGACCAGCCATAGTCACAGCTTCGCTGGCTGCTAGCATCACAGTAGGGGAAGGGTTCTGCTTTTTTTGCAGCCATCTACATTTTTAAAGAGTTAGACCTAAAACACGTTTCTCTTAACTTGCTATCTGACTTTCCACTTCTGACATTTCTTCATCTTTTCGTAGTGTCTAAAGTGATGCAGACGTTCCGACGATGATTGGCACTCCCTCTCTTGTCAAATGTACGGCTCACGCTTTAGCTGCTAACAGGCCGCTGGTAACACCATCTAAGCAAAATAACAAAATATAACTTTCTGTATATCACCACCACCCAAACTAGCCGGGGGAAGGCATTGTTCTCTAAGTACTACGCAGTGAAACAGAGAACAGAACCTAAATATACCAATGGCAAAAATATACGTCTTTAAGTGCTTATCTCACTATATTTATGAAGCAATTCTTCATTTGCTTACGTTTTCCCGTGGTTTAGCTTGGTCGGATTCTCGCCGCGGAAAGTGGGTGGATTCTGCAGACAAGGGCAACAGTAAACTGGGCTGATCCCGGAGATGCGTAATGGAAAGTGCGATTTCATCGGATAAAGTGAAACCAGCGTTTGTGTGGGTCGCGGTGTGTGGGTGTCCGGTTTTGCCGATAGGGCGGGCGTAGACACGTAGTCGCTATATGCAATGCGCGTTCCAATCAAACAGTTTTAATGCATTTAAACGAGGCCTACTAAGTAAAGTTTCCCTTCACAAAGATTCAACGTGTGCGTTGGATATGCGTATTTTTTTAAAGGTCGAAGCGTTCCACATTTTTTGTGATAAGATAAATCTGCACGATGTACTAATTTTTTAGGAGATTTCATATAGATAGGTTTTCATTCTCAGCACATAAGCTCGACGATAGCACTAGGTGAATATCAGCGATCAAAATCAAACCGTTCTCTTACCCCAAGAGACTCGAGATGTTCTCGAGGTCCTATGCCTGAAAGCATCAGTAGCTGCGGAGAGGCTATGGCTCCAGCGCAAAGAATTACTTCTTTCTTTGCCCGAACAGTGTGCGTTCCGAGGTAGCGCTTGTACTCCACTCCTACAGCAGTTGTTCCTTCAAAAAGAACCTGCGAAAACCACTCACTTAAGAGGCCAGCATATTATTTCCTACTTGAGAAGAAGAGCAATCAATACTATACTCTTGGCTTCAGCCGATTTATGAAGTTTTCAGGCCGTGTAAAACATTTTAACCATGGCCATAATATACATTGTCTTAGCGTGCAGAAAACATGAATTGAAAATGGTCTCTTACCTTAGTGACGTGCGAATAAAGTGCGACGTCGAAGTTTTTTCTTCTGCGAACGTCATTTGTGATAAAGGATTTACTGGAACTCCAGCGCTCTCCGTTCTTAATGTTATTTTGTACGCGTGAGAAGCCTGTAAAATATGAGCATATACACGAACGATAGGAAAAGAAACCGAGTGGCACGATTTTGATTACTCATAGCATAAGTTGGTTTCTTATGATATAACTATATAGATGTTGTTCCCACTATCATGCAACAAGTTTTAAAGATATGCAAATGCCACGTAACCGGAAAGAACCAAGCTAATATTGTTTGTTTTAGTGAGCGTGAAAAAATCCCGCGATTATACACCGAGTGCCACGAGCTTCCTGTCGCGCGGCAATATAGCTCTACAATTTTCTCATTGACACTTCTCATTAAATTATATTATTTGAGAAGCTGGTTAAAACATCAAGACTAATAATGTAATGAGGCGGAATACGAGAAAAATAATCGGAGTATCTCCAATGTGCTGAAAATCCAACTCCGGCAGCAATTGTGTATTGCAGCCCTATCTTTAAAGCGATCTGGGCTGGGGGGGGGGGGGGGGGGGGGGCTCGTGGTAAAGCAGGTGCGCCAATAGCTCGTACCTTTGTGCGTGCTGCGTTCTCGTCGCTCGGTTTGCGTTCGAGCGATAGACAGCACGAAGGTCACTTCGCTCGCTGGTGCTTCCGCGCTTCCTGAAGCCAGCGTTCTGACAGGGAGTGTCCGCGGTCATGTTCATGATTGCCTAACAAACATGGCGTCCATGCTTCCTAATTTAGTTCGTAAGCGAAATTTTGCAAGTTTATGCGGGCGATCCTTACTACTATCCTTACTTCGCATAGCTGTCTACTAATTTGTTATCGCCATCGATGTTTCGCCTTTCGGGCGAAAGTACGACTTTTTTACAAGTTTTAGACCAATAGTGCGGAGAAAACGGAGGGCACGGGCGCTCCTGTCAACCTTAAGTCTTGCGCCATGATCAGGCAGCTTTGTGGCGACTGCCCCTCCCGAGCTACTTGACACGTCGTTGACGCTCACCGCTATAATTTGGAAATCGTCATCATGTTCCTCACTTTCTTGTTGTGCCTTTCGGGAAGAGTCAACTTGCTGAACATTTTTAGCGCCTTGCAGCAAGCTGCGAGTAGATTTTTTCCTGAAAAATGCCGCATGTCTTGCCCCATGCCGGCAACATCCTGGGCTGATGCTTTCGCTGACAGTAGGCATTCCTTTCTTGGGCAGCTCTGTGGTTCGCGTTTGTTTTTGTTCGTGCAGCGTATAGCTCGGGATTGCCTTTTTCCCAAACTTGGTTTTGACTGGCGGAAATTTCTGCGTTGCTCAATTGCTTTTTCCAGCGTAAAGTCTCGCTCTCGCAGAACTCTTGCCCTTAGTTTGGTGTCTTTCGTGACGCACGCGAGTTGGTCTCGCATCATTGAATCTTTCAGCACTCGAAAATTGCAGTTCTGCTACTTCAGCTGAACATCCCTCGAAAATTGCTCGAATGGTTGGTGCTGGCGCGTTCTAATGAGGTCGTGTTCGTATGTTTCGTTCCGCCTTGGAATACAGTAGTCTTCAAACTTCTGCACAGCTACTTTGTAATCATCGCGTTGCTTAGCCGTCAGTTGAGAGGTTTTGAAAATAACAATTGCGTCCTGAACTTGCGCGTGAACCAATATTGCTGCCATCTGGGCATTCTTTCCGCTCCGGCGTCGTCGCTGTGGCCTTGAAGTAAATCTCCATTCGTTGTCGAAATCTTCTCCAATTTTCTGCAGGAGCATCGGACACCAGTAGCCGCTCCGGCGCTAGCAATGCTTCCATAGCACCGTGTCAGCGGGCGGGCGATGGGCGTGAACTTCTGACACAATGCGTCGAAGTGCAGATACATAATATTCAGAACTAAAAGTGTAATTTATTGCGGCCGCTTGCCCTTTATACACAACATAGGGATCGTCGTTGCCAGACTGGCTATACACTATTCCGATACAGTTAGTATACCGATTTCATTTTTTTGTTTCATTTTTTTTTGGCTACACGGAATGCATTGGCAAAGCGCGACGTCGCTCTCCTGCATGCATTCCTATTTGTCACACTGATCACGACCAACTTCTCGAGCTTTCAGAAAGTTACGCTTTGCCACACTCATGGAGTTGTGTAAGATCACTTGGAGCTTACAACTACTCTTGAAGCATAGAATGTTTTACGTATTATGTCCAATATTGTTGTGCACGTTCACAACACCAGTTTTTGCAGATATGACGACGAGAAAAAGTAATATTACTGTGAAATGCAATAGAGCGCTTGTTCAAAGATGGCACAAATACACGGAAGAAATGGAACGCAAGAACCCTTTTATGGGGCATTTATACTTGTTTCCGAGTATTGCCGTCAAGATAGTGAGAAAAAAAAGTTGCAGTGACTTATCTCGGCTATGCAAGGATATACGTAGCGTTAGCAAAGGTTCAGCTGATTATTCTTAGCTTTCCTGGTTGTCTAGATTGTCAAGGATTAGCTTGATTGTCATGCTTACTGCTGCTCCAATGACACACGCGGTATACGTATTATGTGGCACATGTATATTTATTTTTGCTCAACGTCACGTTGCTTCTCTATTGCCACAAAGACGGCTCGGTGATCAGTGAAGTAACACGCTGCCGTCTCTATGGCCCCAACACAGTATTTGGAGTTCTTCTCGGCTCCGTTCTTCTGCGCTGTTGAGCAGCATTTGCGCTCCATGGCTATACCACACTGGCAAACGCCAGTCAGAAGCACAGCGGCTCCAGCGCAGTGTCAGACATACTTTGAAGGCGAGCGCGCGCCGGCGTGCACAGCGAGCGCGCGCCGGCGCCAGTGCGTCTACCACGGCTACGACGTCACTCCTCTGGAATGCGCAGACCGGCGGCGGTGAGTCGCGCGCGGCGGCGGCGGAGTGCGCGAGAGGTGCCGGCTCCGGTGCCTCCGGTGCGCAAGCCGTGTGACATCACTGATCCTTGCGCATGCGCAACACGGCTCTTGATGTGCCGCGCGAAACGGGCTTGGCTAGGCCAGTGTAGCTAACGCTACAAAACACATCCTGGCGGAGACTGCACAAGAGCATATGCTATCAAGGTACCAAAGCATAGCACACATTAACACAATCAACATTAGAATGATTCCAGTGGGAAAAATTATAGTGTTGACACTAATGTTCAAAATAGGAACGTTAAATTTAGCGATAAAATCGCGAACTGAATGGTCTCTTTTAAACCACACCGGTTGCAATGTTGCTGTACTTGTCCGTACTTGGTACGAGGCTCACGTTTTTGTTCAGTGGCGAATATGGAAATATTATGAAAGATATCTCGACGTGGTTTTGGCTGCCCTTTTTGCCTTTTAGCGATATTCAGATTGCCTAATGAACAATCGCCAGTCAGCGTCCCGGTGTTTATACGTCCTCATTGGGGATATTTCTCTTCCCTAGCTCCGTCAATGATACAACCTATTTAACGAATTTGCCAAGGACGAGCACGTTTGCATTTAGCACTACCTATATTCAGTAGATGGAAATACGTTGATATTGGCTGTAATTCTTTTTTAGACGCTTCAATCCCACAGGATTTTCTTCCGTTCAATACGTCATCTTAATGCAACAATTGATTACGGACGCCGGTAGTGCATATGTTTCCAGAGATTGGTAAATGGTATTTGTCAGCTGCTCTGCACCCTTATCGGGCCCCTTGGTGCTATATCACAACTTTTATCAAAGTTAAAATATGAAGCCTAAATTCAATGTTTACAATAGAAGACATGATGAAATCTTCGACATGCTTCCGAAATATTAGGGATATTTTGCATGTATCAATTGTATTCGTCAAGCTTCCTTTAAATCAATAAGAAACGATTACGTTCCTCAAAGGTGAATAGGTAGCAACTGCTGCTCCTCTGTTTGCGTACATGCAGCCAATGTTTCGGCACATATTTACTATGATATTCCAACAATTTGCACTTTGTAAAAATAAGTACAAACGCATGCGTCGCTTTGCTTTTTTGTATCTTACTTGTCTGGTTTGGCCCATTGTAGTCGTCGTTGTTGTAACCAAGTTCTCGGCCAGCCTCTAAGAACACGTCGCTAGCCTTCGTATGAGAACTAGGGAAACTGACAGGGACTTCCCCACTGTCGCCATGGTATCCTGTAAAAGTATCATTGGTCAGTCCGTTGCAGTGCTACGAATGCGGTACTTGTTTAGATGAAACACATTTCCAAATAGGGTTAATGGGTTCTGAGTAAAACGGGTAATGCGCAGTTTTTCTCCCAGACATACTATGCGGAGCAACGCATTTTTTTTTTTTTTTCACGCCTGAATTTTGTGCCATCTAGGGGGCCTCCTTTGAATAGCTATCTTGAAGCGTATTTTGACCAGAAAGACTACCAAGCCAAGTAGAAAGAGGTCATCGATATGGCGAAGAAATACAGCAACACTCCAATTATAGGTCAGAAATTTATTTCGCGACTGAAATAAAGCTGATAATGAATTAGGACAAAGACGAGCTGAGAATGGAGAGTACTGGCACTCCCGGGCAGCTCGAAGCCGGACATTTCAGATGAATGTTTGTACCCAAATCTGTCCACGTACAGGAGGATCGTTCATACCCATGTAGTCTAGAAAAAGCAGTATGTATCCAAAGATGCGGGTAATTTGTATAGTGGTAAAATTGCATTTAGGCAAGCACCGGGAGACCTCGCACAGCAGGATACTTTTCTGTATGGTGAGATGAGTCTCACGCATATATGGCATCTCGAATACTCTCATCTGGGTATATTTGCGTCAATAAAGCCCAACAGAAAATTTTTGCACATCTTCTTTCGACATGCCGCTGCCTATGTCACCACCCAAAGAAAAGAATACTAACATCTCCAGGAATTCTCGACATTCCCCTTCGGAACTTCACGACAATGCACAAGCGTAACTGAATGGGCAATATATATATATATATATATATATATACAATGACTGTGTGAGCATATATATATATATATATATATATATATATATATAAACGAGAAAAGGAGGGGAAACCGAGGGGCTCGATTTTGTTAACCATGACCACATAAAGCCAACAGACAATAAAGCCAAGGAGGGCATCGAGGAAATTAAGTGTGGTTGAAATTGGAGTGCAGAAATTTATGAAAAAAAAAGGGAAATGAAAGTGGACGAAAAGATAACTTGTCGCCGGCAGGAACCGAAACCACAACCTGCGCATTACGCGTGCCTTGCACCACCAATTGTGCTACGGCGACGGCCGTGTGTTGGTCCACTAACTTTGGTATATATGTTTACTGGATCTAGCCCAAGGAGTGTTAGCCAGTGCCACTCAGAACCATGGCGGGCGGATGTGGAACATCGCATGCTACCTAAAGACATCAAGGTTGCCAGATTGGAGACCTTCGTAATGAGTGAACGAGTGAAAAAGGGCGAACCGAGGGGCTCGATCTTGTTAACCATGAACACATTAAGCCAACAGATGATGAAGCCGAGGAAAGCATCGGGCAAATTAAGTGTGGTTGAAATTTGAATGTGGAAAATAATGAAGAAAAGTGAAATGAAAGCAGACGAAAAGATAATTGTCGCTGGTTGGAGCCGAACCCGCAACCTGCGCATTACGCGTGCGTTGCACTACCAATTGTGCTATGGCCGATGGCCATCAGTCCGTCTACTAACTTGGGTATTTATGTTTACTAGGTCTAGCCCTAGGAGTGTTAGCCAGCCCCACTCAGAACCATGGTGGGCGGATGTGGAACATCGTTTGTAGCCCGATGGAGTCACAAAAGACACACACACACACACACACGCACACTCCCTTTAAAGGGTGCTCCATTTAACAACATGCATTGGCACTTATTCGGAACATTGGCGGTTTGGTAAAGCAATGCTTTGGTCAGGGATGGGCGGTGAAGTCACACGACAGCAGTAAACAGCTGTGCGCACTTCCGGCAGAGGGCACATTAACTTCGAGAAGCGCCATATTATACTGTAAAGCGATTTATTACAACTGGCGTTGGACCGGTAATAGTGGAGGGAGTGCTATGCAGTCTGTTTGCACGCGCAGGTTTTGCAGAGGCAGCCAGGATGCAGAGAGCGTGTAGATGTCTTGTGCGTGCGCATGTATGGTTGTATGCGCGTGCATGTGTGCGCGTGCGTGTGCCTCCGCATTTGCATTTGCATGCGCTCGAGTGCGTGCATGCGTGTGTGACCATTCGCGGCGTGTCTGCATGCGTGCAGGTTGCGCGTGCGCTTGCGTGCTTGCAGTGCATGCGCGGGCGCGTCTGATTGTGTACGCGTGCGAACGTGTGTTGGCGTTTCAGAATGCATGCGTGCTAACAAATAAGTGCTTGTTTGTGTGCACATGGATGTCTGCGTGTGTAACGTGTGTGCGTGCGAGGAAGAGAGATAAAGAGTGTGTGTGTGTGTGTGTAGAGGGGAGGCAGAGAGAGTGTGTGCGTACGAGGGAGCTATAGTGTATGTGCGTGTGTGCGAGGGGAGAGAGATAGTTTGTGTGTGTGTGTGTGTGCGTGCGCGTGCGACGGAGAGTGTGTGTGTGTGCGTGTGCGCGCGAGGGAGATAGTGTGTCGGTGAGTGCGAGAGAAAGAGAGAGTGGTGTCTGCGTGCGACAAAGAGAGTGAGTGTGTGTGGCGCGCGCGTGCGAGAAAGCGAAAGAGTGTGCCTATGTGTGCGAGGGAGAGGGTGTGTATGCGTGCATGCGAGGGAGATAGTGAATGTGTGCCTGCGAGCGATATAAAGAATGTGTATGTGTGTTTGTGTGCGAGGGAGAGAGGGAATGTGTATGTTGTGTGTGCAGGGGTGGCAGAGAGAGAGCGTGTGCGTACGAGGGAGGAAGATTGGTGTGTGTGTGTGTGTGTGTGTGTGTGTGTGTGTGTGTGTGTGTGTGTGTGTGAGGAAGAGGGTGCATGTGAAGAAGAAGAAATCTTTATTCAAGCATAATATACTCCGAAATGGTTGACAGTGTCATCTGAATCACTGCCTATGGGGCTAATTTTGGATCCATACCATAAACGGCAGCATAAATTGCAATCCAATTCCAATAAATTCCAATAGAATCAAGGCAACACTTCACTTCAGCCAACCAAGAGAACAGGCTGGCTTCAGGAAGAGATATTCTACGATGGATCATATCCATGTCATCAATCAGGTAATCGAGAAATCTGCGGAGTACAATCAACCTCTCTATATGGCTTTCACAGATTATGAAAAGGCATTTGATTCAGTAGAGATACCAGCAGTCATAGAGGCATTGCGTAATGGAGTACAGGAGGCATACGTGAATATCTTAACAAACATCTACAAGGATTCCACAGCTACCTTTGTTCTCCACAAGAAAAGTAGAAAGTTACCTATCAAGAAAGGGGTCAAGCAAGGAGACACAATCTCTCCAATGCTATTCACTGCATGCTTTGAAGAAGTATTCAAACTCTTAGACTGGGAAGGCTTAGGAGTGAGGATCAACGGCGAATATCTCAGCAACCTTCGGTTTGCAGATGACATTGTCCTATTCAGCAACAATGGAGACGAATTACCGCAAATGATTGAGGACCTTAATCGAGAAAGTGTAAGAATTGGGTTGAAGATGAATATGCAGAAGACAAATATAATGTTCAATAGTCTGGCAAGGGAACAAGAGTTCAGGATCGCCAGTCAGCCTCTAGAGTCTGTAAAGGAGTACGTTTATCTATGCCAATTACTCAGAGGGGACCCTGATCATGAGAAATAAATTTACAAAAGGATAAAATTGGGTTGGAGTGCATACGGCAGGCATTGCCAAATCCTTACTGGGAGCTTACCACTGTCGTTGAAAAGAAAAGTGTACAATAATTGCATTCTACCGGTGCTAACATATGGGGCAGGAAGTGGAAGGTTAACAAAGAAGCTCGAGAACATGCTAAGGACCGCACAAGGAGCGATGGAACAAGAAATGTTAGGCCTAACCTTTAGAGACAGGAATAGAGCAGTGTGGATCAGAGAACAAACTGGTAAAGCCGATGTTCTAATGGACATTAAGATGGGAAAATGGAGCAGGGCAGGCCATGTAACACGTAGGATAGACAACCGGTAGACCATTATAGTTTCAGAACGGGTACAAAGCGAAGGGAAGCACAGTCGAGGACGCCGAAAACTAGGTGGGTTGATGAAGCTAGGAAATTTGTAGGCGCAAGTTGGAATCAGCAACACAAGACATGGATAATTGGAGATTGCAGGGAGAGGCCTTCGTCCTGCAGTGGACATACACATACGCTGATGACCCGCGGTCTCCAGGTTATTGCTTCACTGGACACGGGTACACAATATTCTCAGTGGGAGAATATTCTCAGTGGTGTCTGCGTGCGAGCAAGGGAGGGAGTGTGTGTGTGTGTGCGCGCGCGCGCGTGCGACGGAAAGAGCGTGTGCGTGCGAGGGAGAGGGTGTGTATGCGTGCGTGCGAGTGAGAGAGTGCATGTGAGCGTGTGAGCGAGATAGAGAATGCGTGTGTGTGTGTGTGTGTGTGTGTGTGTGAGGGAGAGTGTGTGCCTGCGTGCGAGGGAGAGAAAGGGTATGTTTGTGTACGTGCGAGGGGGAGAGAGTGCGCTTGTGTGTGCGTGTAGTGTGTGTGCGTACGTACATATGCTTGCGTATTGTGTGTATGAGGGTGTGTTTGTGTATGTGTGCATTTCCTTGCTTACAACTACTCTCGGAGACAAATTGTGTAAAGGGTTATATTAAACTGATATTTAACATCCATCAGATATAAACTAATGACACTGCTTTTAACGCATTATCTTATTTTGAAAGCGAAACCCGCAAAAAAATAAGCGGCTGAGGCGTCAACATCGCGGCCGGAGATTTCGTCATGATGGCGAAAAAAAAAAAAAACCCACACGAGCTGCCTAGCCGTTCACATTCGTTATCTTCCTTCGCTTGGTGGCAGCCCACTGTCATGATGCCAGCGACGCGCTAAATCTGCACCATCAATTCGTCATGCATCGCTTCTGCGACCAAATAATCTTTCGGTGGCACACGTTCGCTGCTATTTTTTATTCACGTTGTTGTTTCGAACGGATCTTTAAACTGCTTCCGTTCGAAACAACAACGTGAATAAAAAATTGGCCACTATCTGCTTGGATCGCTGCAAATGACGTCGAAAGACGATAGTCTTCCGCCGCCCATGATACGTAACACCTTTCTTCTCCCCCTCGCACCCCTCACGCCCTTCTCCTCCTCTCACTCCTCCCATGATGGATGCAATTGAGGTTTTGCTACATGCAATTCAAGTTTTCCGTGTTCGCCCTGCTCTCACGCCATCTGTTGCGACCTTTTATTACTGTTGGCTTAAAGCCAGCTACAGAGCCGCGGCTTAAGTCGGCTTGTTTTTAACGCGTAGCATCTCTTCGACGCGATTTCTAACGCGTTGATTTTAAATTAGGTTCTTAAGAATCGGAAAATTTCAAATAAAGAGAGTTGAAGTGTACAACTCTGTACCTCAGCAACTAAAGTAATATCATGATTCTGTAAGCTGTACCTAATATTTCGTCTAAAGCAAAATGATATACGATATGTAACCCTGAAATATACCACTCACTTCTGAATATACCATTTGTAAAACCGTTTCAAACATTGTAAGAAATTCAAAAAAGTCGAAAATTCATAGATAAAGCATGTCCTATTTAGATGATCCAACGGATGCAGTTTATGGAAATAAGATATTTGTATTTGATGCTCATCTAAGGGTTTGTAAACTTCGTACTTCTTTTTTTTCAGATATACCGATTCCAAACAATTCTTGAAAAAGTGCCATGGCCTAAATAAAAATTCAATATGCTGCAATCACGGTGATTTAACTTACTGTCTTAAATGCACCAATTTTCATTTAAATCGGTTCAGCGGTTTTCTCATAAAAGTATTCTTGCGTTTTACATGTGTTTCGGCAGCCGGCATCGGAGCAGCCCGCATTGTCAGTCGAGGAAGTACCTGGTTGTCTTCGAGATAAGGTTGATACATAGGCGCACTCGTTTCCAAGTACCGAGGTAAAGCAACAATCTCAGGGTGTGCTTTTTTTATTGTGTTTTCTTTAATTGTGCGTCATGGCATACGTCATGGCGCAAAAAAAGCAAACTGAACGAAATGCCCAGATTTCCTGGGTGTGAGCATTTGCAGTGATAGAACAACATCTCCGTTTTGTTTGCACTGATTTCTTTTATATTCTTTTAATGTATCACCATAATTTTTGCCTAATTATGTGCTGTAGTTAGAATTTTCTCAGTGTAGAAGCTTTGCTGATGTCATCGAAGCAACGTTTTCTTTAAGCGAAGCTTTATTAGCCCCGAGAGCGAACAAAAGCGGCGCTGCGAGCGCCGTTCGCATGACGTCATGGCAAGGATTTGAGCTTATCGTCTGCTACAGTTCGGGCTGCGTCCGGGCGCCTTCTGGAACGTTTCCGTTTGTTAGCTCTCGTTTCCTATGCTGGTGCACTTATGACAGTCTTCTCAAATATATTTTGACGATACCTTCGTTCGTAAAAATTTATCGGAAAAGCTTATTTTGTGGAGAACAATATATTTCTCAAAGGCAACGTTAGTGCCGGCTAACGGAGGTCAGTCCAGAGCGGTGTGAGGTTTTTCAAGCACAGTTCTGCACTCTGCAGCGGCCGCTCACGTGGATAATAATAGCATAAACACGAAACATAGGATAGAACAATCTAGTTAAGCGACCATACTTGCCGTGGTGCAACAATCATGTCACAAACGCTGGCTATATTTATGACGTCTACAACATTTACCTTAATTTTAACCCGCTAAATCTTGTTCGCTCATGACGAGCTGTTCATTGGCAAAATATCGAATTTCCGCATTTACTCACAGAAACGTTCGGCAGTAGCACGAGGACTTAACAGCCCATCAGTATAGATTCTACCAGTACCGTTTGCTTTTTGAACTGCTTGTCAAAATTAAACCGCTTTTAACCAGGTAATTCCAGGCGGCGGTAACTTTAAGTAAAGCTAACTGAGGCTTTAAGCAGTTTGCCGCACACAGAAAGGCATATCGACCAGTATTTATTTTCTTTTCAGTGCTACGCGCTCTACTCAGTTCATTAATTTAGTGCTGCTTGTTGCTTGGGCAACCGGTCTGACTGGTCTGCTTTGCCAAATTGACACAGGTGCTCGGCACGTTTTGGACGAAAAATGCCTGTCAGACCATATGGCTGCAGCCAGCAAGAAGCCGAATCTTCATTCTTTCGTGGTGTGGGACACAGAAATTATCAGAATTCACCGAAGGAGGTCAAAAGTCAAGTGAATTCACATGATTCTTGCGTATATAGTGCCTTGTTTATGAGGCTGGTATACGAGGGGGTCTTTTATGGGCTAACGCAGATAATAGTTCTGAGTTCGTATAATTAAACACGATTGTGGTTCGAGACATCATCATGCAGACGGTAGTTGCGGGATGATGTTGCATGACGAAGCTGCTACTTCCGAAGCTGCACTCTGGTGCCTCGAATAAGTTATAGGCATACCAATTGGCGCTGTAAAGGACTCATTCATGGCTTCAATTCGAAGTTGTAGTAAACGGAAGGGTTTCGCGAACAATGCGCGCCTCGTCGTAACGTCATAATGATTGTCGTTTGCTTCCATTGCGGGAGTTGTCTGCCCTATTGTCATAAAGACTGCTTCAAGCCACTATGCAACATTGCGTGGCATGTAATGGCTTGGCTCTTGATCTTAACCATGGACCTTTTTTTTTTCGGGTGATTGCCTAACAGACACGAAGCGCAGTCTTGTTAACAGCCATGTAGAATTCTTTTTCTGGGTGGCTCTTTCAGAGAAAGGTTAAAGTAGTAGCAATTTTTTGTCGTAAGACATGCGCGCCTAGCTCAACAGAGCAATAACAAGGTTGATAAAAGCTTCGCAGGCAGTATCCTATACTAACATACTGATTTATATATAAAGTTGACACCAAATACCAATATTACTGTTCTGTGTAAAATGAAATGTATTTTATAACTAAGTACTAAAGGAATGTTAAGTGGTTTAGGAACCTAAGATGTTAATGTTAAGGAACCTAAGAGTGGCTATTCGCTCACTGAGAAAAGCCGCAGCAAAATGATAAAATTGCGCGCCCACGTTCGTGTCGTTTATTTGGCGGTTACTGCACACCTACTCAGGCAGCCAACAAGACCTCATCGACGCCATCAAGACCAATTGCTATGGATATCCAGCTCCCACACAACCTTGGATGTACAACACCATACATGGGACAACGCAACCCACCTTTGGACGAACCTACCACAGAAAACGAGGTGAGAGCGGTCATCGCAGCCAGCACCCGTAACCAAGTGGCGGGCACGGACCGCATCACGAACACCATGATCACAAACCTTAGCGACAAGGCCATCTCCGCACTCACGGTCTTTCTCAACCAACACTGGGAGCAAGGTATGGTGCTGGCGATGTGGAAACACGCACGCATAATCATGATCCCCAAACTGGGCAAGAAATTGGCAATTGAAGACCTCAGACCCATCTCGCTCACATCCTGCCTCGGCAAGGTGTACGAGAAAATCATACACAAGAGACTACAGAGACACTTAGAAGACAACAAGCACCTGCCGGACACCATGTTCGCTTTCCGCGCAGGCTTGTCCACACAAGACCTTTTACTCCAAATCAAGGAAGAAGTCCTCAGAAACGTTCCCCGCAGCGGCGAACATGCCCTCCTAGCAATCGACATCAAAGGAGCTTTCGACAACGTCAGCCACCAAGGAATACTAGAAGGGCTCGCCAACACCAACTGCAGCGAGCGAACGTACAAGAACGTTCAGAGTTTCCTAAGCCACCGCACGGCACAGCTGAAGATTGGGGAAATCCAGACTGCAGTATACCACCCTCCCAACAAGGGCACACCACAAGGAGCTGTCATCTCACCCACGCTCTTGAACGTCGCCATGATTGGCCTCGCAAGAAAACTGCAGGATGGAGAAGGCCTCCACCACGCCTTCTACGCAGACGACATAAGACTCTGGACGACAATAGGGTTCCTCATTGAAAAAGAAGAACGGCTGTTAACTGCAGCTGACCTCATCCAAGAATATGTCAGCCAACAGGGACTACAATGCTCGCCCGAGAAATCCGAACTCATACGGGTCTGGCGAGGCCGGGGTAACCACACTGTCCCCACAGACCCAACACGAAAACTCGATGTACACCTCAACGGGGGCCTCATACCAGAGAAGCCATTGCTCAGGGTGCTGGGCTTGTGGCTGCAGTCTAACCAGCAGGCTACCCACACTCTTACGCTCCTCAGAACCAGTGTCAAGGCAGTATCACGCATGATATCCCGCGTAACATCCAAGAATAGAGGGATAAAGGAAGGGGACACCCTCCGACCGGTCATATGCCTGGTGGTAGAGCAGAATCACATACAGCCTGCCCTACTACCATCTCACACGATCTGAGACCAAACTGGCCGACACGCTCTTGAGGATGGCTTTCAAGACCGCTCTCCACCTACCGATGAGTACATCGACTGAGACATCATTGACGCTGGGGTTACACAACACCCTCAGGGAGCTCACAGAAGCCCTTCACGTCTCACAACTAGAGAGACTTGCGCGGACACGCGGGCTGGCAGGTTCTACAAACCTTGGGCTTCGAAGCCACAACACTACGAACCCAAGAAACCTGCCCAATACCTCGTCACGTCTAGGACAGGTATCACATTGCCCCAATACCACGCAACATGGACCCTAACCTACCCTCCTGGCAGGAGGAGAGCGAGGGCCCAGTACATAGAGAAAACATTCAGGTTCCATACCACGGCCCGTTTTACGGACGCCGCTATGTACGGGACGAAGAATGAGGGCGCAGTGGCAGTGGTCTGCGACCGCCGAGGCCGCGTCACCTCCAGTGCATCGACCCGCTCCTGCACGATCACGGAAGCCGAAGAGCTGGCCATCGCGTTAGCCATCCGCGAAGGCCAGCACGCAAACAAACCACTGACGATCCTCATGGATTCCCAGCAGGCCTGCCGGAACTGCCGACATGGAAGAATCGCAAGACCTGCGGCACAAGTCCTAGCGCAAATACCTAAGGAGGACACTGCCGACACCACCCAAACTATCATCTGGATACTGGGCCACGCTGCCATCACGGGTAACCTGTATGCCGACAGAGCAGCTCGAGAATTTGTACATAACCGAGCACTCATCCCGCCGAGTGCAGATGACCTTGACCCAGTTGACCCCGAGTATTCGGCAATCCTGAACTACCACAGAGGGAGTCGCTTGCGATATCCCCCACCACATCGTAAACTAAAGACAGAGGATCCAGACAGGCACTTACATAAACCTACACATATTACATCCCATGCACCCCACAGCCTACCGGCACGAATGTCCGTGGTGCGGGGCCACACCAACCCTATACCACATTACGTGGGAGTGCACGCTACACAGCATAGAAAACCATGACACGAACAGCACGAGGGAGCAATGGGAGGCACTGCTGTCCAGCTCGGCCCTCGACGACCAGCTCAAGCTGATCCAGAGAGAAGAGAAGATGGCAAGAGCCAGCGGAGCCTTGGACTAGGGGCCCCGACCATTAGCGATGCCCCTTCGGGGCAAGACAAAACTTTGTCTTTCTAATAAAGTTTATCTATCAATCTATCCATATATCTATCTATCTATGGATTCCAATATATGGGTTTTAGGTATGTGGTCAAAGGCCTTGCCAGATCGAGAGCAAGTATATATAGCCCTGAAATCGCGAGTGCTATCTTCAATGATGTGGGATTTAAGCAGAAGCATTGCATCCAGCGCTGAGAGATGCGGACGGAAACCCATTATATTCAGAGGGAAGAGACCCTCATCTTCGATAAACACAGAGAACCTGTTATTCGAAACGTGCTCATAGACTTTTCCAACACAAGATGTAAGTGAGAAGGGGCGGAGGCTGGCAAGGCTTGGCCTTTTGCCCGGCTTAGGAATGAGGACGACCTCCGCATGTCTCCATTCCTCGGGGAATGTGCCATTGGCCCAGTGGTCGTTAAAATGCTCAGTGAGAAAGCCAATAGGATTGTCATCAAGGTTTCTGAGAGTCGTGTTAGTGATCTGGTCAGCCCCGGCTGCCGACCTGCCATAGAGATCCATTAGCGCCATTCGAACTTCAGCTGCGGTAATATTCTCATCAAGCTTGGATTGCGTCCGTCCGCTATAAAGCGGAGGCTGCGGAGGGGGGAGGGGGGGGATGCACCCCTCTCAGCGGCAAATATTTGTCTGCAAACATGTTGTAAAACTACTTTTCTGAGATGTCTCTGAGAGCCGTGGTGGCTATTCGGTCAACCACCCTGTGATGACTACTGTTGCTTTTTTCAGGTCCCTTCAGATGTTTAAGTTGCATTTCCCCCCACGACGCATTTGTCCATCTACCAAGTTGTTCGTCTCCTTCCATTGCGCTCTCTCGAGCTGCATGGAGTAAGTCTCGATCTCCCTGTTAATTTCGGCAACCCTTCGCATGTACCGCTGATTGAGCTTGTTCTGTTTCCAGCGCTCCTTAAGGCCATTTATGTCCTCAGAATGGTGCGAATGTTTGATATCTATGGCCCCGATCTCTGGCGGCGTCTCTAAGACCTTTGTGGTCCTTTTAACGCCCCTAGATAAGTTTTTTTCCAATGTGCAAAATTCTCCCAGCAGCCCCCGCATTTACTAATCTCGCAGAAAAGGTCCCAATCTATCATAGTGTGTTTCCTGCTGCCTGCGACAGTTGCCAAGAGCGTAGTTTCTAGTATATAATGGTCGCTACCTAAGTATTCATATAAATTAGTCCACTCGCAGTGACCCTGACAATTTGTAAATGTTAAGTCAGGCGTGGTGTCCCTACAAACAGAGTTGCGAATTCGCGACGGATAACGGCGATCAGTCAACATAGCCATGATGGATTGATTGTTGTACAGTTTTTATTCGCGCAATGGCCAGATATGGCCAAACAGTGCCATGTACGTAGTGATGAGCAGTCAATAAATGGTTTGTTAATGAAGAAATGAATTAAGAATGGTGGATAAATGTGGCTGTAAAGGTGCCTACAATCAATCACTGTAAAATATATAGAATATAAATATACTAAAATGATCGCAATTATTTGTGATGTGTGCTTTGATCATAAGCTATTTCCGATTAAGAATACTTAGCATGACGTGCAGGTGGCAGCAGCACTAGTATCTCACAGAGCCCTTGGGGCAAGGGCTGGTAGGCACGTGCTTACAAATATGCTTGTATTTAGATGCGGCCTCCAAGAGGAGTTCGTGCTACAAATATGCTGGCCAAATTACTTTTAAATGTCAGTTTCTGCTAAAAATTCCAGTAGTGTTTGAAAATCAAAACGCGGTTTATTGTTCAGAAAAAATTCAGGGTGTAAAGGTAATTGGTAACCATGTGCGAAACGGAAGACCTTTTTCCTCTCTGCTTTTATTTCAGGGCACTCAAGAAGAACATGAAGGACTGTAAGACTATTGCGACACTTAGTACATGTCGGAGGAACGCTTCCAGTCAGTAGGAAGGAGTGAGGGCCGTAAGTATGGCCTATTCTTAATCTACAAAGAAGCACTTTCTTGTGTCTTTCAGTTCTTTCAGATATCCAGTTCCCTAGTTTTGGCTTGATAGTGTGTAGCTTATTTAATATTTCAGCGGCCCACTTCCCCTGCCAATACTTCCTCAACTTAAGGCGTAAAAAGGGCTTAAGCTCTGTAGCTGGTATGGGCTTATTTACATGTGTCTCACTAAAAGTATCTAACGAAGCCTTTTCATCAGTAGCTACATTACATTTTCTTCCTCTGTGGCCAGGTACTCAACATAAGACACTGCTTTGGTTTTGCACATATGCTGAACATAGTGAGGTGTATAGCTCATTAAAGACGGAGTTCGTGTGTCTTTGGAAGCTCAGGAGGGCTTTTACGACACTTAATGAGTCTGTGAATATAATAGCCTTATTGATATTTGCCTGCTTTATATGTTTAATCGCTGAAAGTTTTGCGTACGCTTCAGCCGTGAAAATACTTGTGTATGGATTTAGAACACCGGATGTCGAAAACGACGTCCCGAGGGCTGCCCAACATAACCAGGCCCAAGTCATGTGTAATCTTGTAAAGAGAGTAACCCTTCCTTATAGTTTTTGGATACCCTCACGCAGCGTGTGGCGCGTTGAAATCTCCAGAAACCAAAAGCGCAATGCCACCGCGGTTCGCGAGCCACATAGCCTTTGAAATAAATGCGTAAAAAACGGTCCTCGGATCATTTCTGGCAACTGTAAACATGTAAAATTAGCAACCACTTGAGCAGTTGCTCCCCATCTACTCGAAGCTGTTGGAGTATGCTCGTGATCCCCATTAGCGACTTTCCATTGTCTCCCAAAACGATTCGAAGCCGTCCTTGTCCGGAACCGCTACATCCCCCACCACTTTGCGTTTACGACCTACCGGTCCTTCCGTAGTCTCCATAACAACAAGAGCCGGTTTATTAGTTGCCTCCAAAGCTTTCCTGAGCGTTCGGATCTCCTCTTTAAAGGCACGTTCACACCGAAAGCGGAGTCGGTAATCGAATAGTTGCGCTCTGCAGTTGTCAGGAGCCGGCTAGCGTAGGCTATAACAGGGTCGTGTCCATGCTGGCGTTGCGCTAAGACGGTGGCAATCCCATAACCACTGGCATCGGTTCGAACCTCTCTAGATGCGGACCGGTCAAATTGGGCCAAGACAGTTGGATTGGTGAGAATCTTGATAAGGCGTGAAAACGCGGCAGCTTGAGGGGAACCCCACTTAAAAGGCACCTCCTTCTTCAGAAGCTCAGTGAGCGCTCGAGCGATTGCTGTGAAATTTTCAAGAACCGTCTGAAATAAGAACAGAGCCCCACAAAACTCCGGACGTCTTTGACACACTGAGGTACAGGTTCGTTACTACTCGAACCTCCTCTGGGTCGGGTTGTACGCCGGAAGCATCGACGAGATGGCCTAGCACTGTAATCTGTCGGCGCCCGAAGTGGCACGTTGATGAGTTTAATTGAAGCCCAGCCTTGCGGAAGACGCCAAAGGTAGCTGCGACGCGCTCAAGGTGCGTCTCAAATGTCTGCTAAAACACAAGGACATCGTCGAGGTAACAAAGGCAAGTGGACCATTTGAAACCTTGAAGCAGTGAGTCCACTATCGTTCGAACGTGGCGGGGGCGTTGCATAGGCCAAACGGTATAACCTTGAATTGGTAGAAGCCATCTGGAGTGATGAAAGCGGTCTTTTTTTTTGGTCTTGCTCATCTACAGAACTCAGCCAATAACTAGATCGAAGGTCTATGGACGAAAAATATTTGGCACCGTCAAGGCAATCAAGAGCGTCGTCGATTCGTGGTTAAGGGTAAACGTCGTTTTTAGTGATTCAGGTTAGATGGCGGTAATCAACGCAGAAACACCACGTGCTATCTTTCTTTCAGAAACAAGCACGACCGGCGACGCCCAAGGACTCGACGAGGGTTCAACAATGCCATTGGCGAGCATCTTGTTTACTTCCTGCCGAATAACTTGCCGATCTACGATCGGCGGTGAATGGGAACAGCATCACCAGTGCTTATTCGATGCTTAACAAGGGACGTCTGACCAAGTGGTCGATTGTCAGTGTCTTATATGTCGCGATAGGAGTGCAAAAGGCGATATAGGGTGGCTTCTTGAGCAGGTGCGAGGTCGGGAGCGACCATGGGACGTAATGGGCCGTCGAGGTTCATGCCATCCTGCGGGTAATCAGGAAGATCTGGAGACGCGTCGGCTGCAAAAGCAGTGACGTGGTCGTCTGTCACTTACCAGCGTGGCTACCGCTATGCCTTCAGGTGACACTTGCTTCGTGAAACCAAAAATGATAACGGGGAGGCACATCCCATTAGCGGCGAGGGTTACGACGGAGTGTGGCAAAGAGATGTTGCGCGCTAGCAAGACATCAAGAATAGTCGCAACGACATAGTCGCCATCAGGCACGGCTGCTGTTGAGGCCAATTCGACGAAGGTTAAGGCTGTTGGCGGTAAGCGAAAAAATTGAACGCTGTAGTGCAGAGGGGGTTAGGCTGTTCAGGGTGAACGTCTGAAAGAAGAGGAAGCTGGAGGCACAGCGTACCGCCGGAACAGTCGATGAGAGCAGAATGCGTCATCAGAAAGTCGAGTCTGAAGATTAGGTCATGAGGGCAACTGGTCAGCACGGTGAACAGGACTGAAACTTGGCGGCCAGCAATTCCTATGCGAGCAGTGCGCATACCACTGACGGCAACAGTGGCGCCATTGTCGACGCGTATATGGCTCGAGTGATGGCGGGCGTAAGAACTTTTTTTGAGGCGACGACATAGGTTAGTGCTCACTATGGACACTTGGGCTCCAGTATCAACCAATGCCGTCAACGGAACACCATATACGTCTACTTCAATTAGGTTCGTGTTCGTGAGGAGCGTCAACGGAGGATTTAGACAGAACCAACATGATGCAGCACTACCTCCAAGAGCTGCATGACCTAGTTTTCCGTCCGGCGAGTTGGCAAGGAAAAGCGGCGAGATTGGGGTGACGGGGACCTACGGCGTTGAGGCAACGGCGATCTCACGGGGGAGCGGCTGTCATGGGCATCAGAAGTAGGGTAAAGACGTCGAGGTGAATAACGGCGAGCGACGGCGTATCGTGGAGGAGCAGGGAATGAGCTCCAGTATGGCGGCATCCAGGGGGTGCGGCAGTGGAGCGATACATGACATACTCGGCGGAAGCGGAAGCATATTTTGGCAGCAGCGACAGCCAGCGCGCACATCGCCTAAAGCACGTGTTATTCATCACTGCAGATATCCCGCTGATAGCGCTACGCTGCATCGGACGGAAGAGGACGCCGCAGACGCTGCCTCAGAAGTGACACAAGGACTACGCATCCCGCCCACCAGGACACCATCTGGACCGGCGTATATAAGGAGCACACTTGTAAGGGGCCACCATTTGGCAGCAGCGACAGCCAGCGCGCACATCGCCTAAAGCACGTGTTATTCATCACTGCAGGTTTGTTCACTGGCCACGTTCGCCTGAACTCTGTTCCCCTTTCTCGCTGTCGTTGCTGCCATTGAGTGTTATTCAATCCTTGACTCTTTTGTGAAACCCATGGCTAAAACTGACAGAGAGAACCGAAACGACTTGCGGGAGCTGCGCGCTGAATTGAAAGCGGTGACGGACAGTATTAAGTTCACTAACAATTAGTTTGAAGATATGAAAAAGAAATTGAAGGAAGTTTGCCATGAGAGAGAGGCCTTGAGGAAAGATAACGACAGTCTCCGCGCAAAGTGCAAGGAAAATGAAGATGAAATTCAGCAGCTGCAGAAAAGGCTCACACAGTCCGAGCAATATTCACGTAGGTCCAATATAGAGATTAAAGGGCTTATGGAAAAAGAAAACGAAAATGTCGGTGCCCTTGTGGCGAAAATTGGTGATGTGATTGGAGAGCCCATTACCGCTACAGATATAGAAATATGTCACCGTGTGCCAACCAGGGAAGCAGGCAAATCTAATGTTGTCGTGCAATTCAGAAGTCGACAAAAGATAGACACTGTTCTTGAAAAAGCGCGGAAGGCAAGGCTAAGGAATAACCAAGTTGGAATTCCCGGCGATGCACAGATATTCGTTAATGAGCATCTGTGCCCAGCTCTGAAAAGGTTTCTGTCGTTGACCGTAGCAAAGAAACGCGAGCTTCAATGGAAATTTGCATGGACGAAAAATCTTTGCGCGGAAGTCCGAAACAGCTAGTGTAGTACACATTCAGCCAGAGAACGACTTGCAAAAGATAGTGTGAAGTGAAATATTTTTTTGTGGTTACATTTGCTTTGGTTACTTTTGAAGCATAATATGTATCACGAATACGGTCTGCCTTCTGAAATCACGTTACCTGCGCACACGCAGCCTGTTGTTACTGCGATCCACATGAACGCTCGCTCTCTTGTATGCAAACAGGATGAAATTTCTGCCTTTCTTAGTAGCTTCCATTTTACTTTTGATGTAATCATGTTCTCTGAAACTTGGTATACTGAAAACAGTGACATGTTAGTGCTGAATGGTTATGCACACTTTTTTTCAAACAGAATGACTCGAGGGGTTGGAGTGGCCATGCACGTTAAGAGCACTATGCAGTGAGATTTATTGCATGAGTTTTCATGTGTGACCGCCGATTATGAAACGGTATGCGCAACAACTGCTAGCACTTTATTACTAGTTGTGTACCGTCCCCCTTCTGGAAACGTTCGCGAATTCTTAAAATATCTTGAAAAAGTGCTCGACTATGCGGCGTTGAACTGCTATCAACTTCTTCTTGGTGGTGATATGAACATTAACCTGCTTGACCTCAACTTATCACGTGAATTTTCCTTCGCGCTAAGTGCCTATGGTTTTTGTAGTGTAATCAACACGCCCACCTGCGTATCGGTACGTAGCCAGTCTGCTCTTGACAATTTCATTGTTAGCGTGGACAGGTCAATCCACGCGGCCGGTACTATTAGCTGTGGCATTAGTGACCACTGTCCGGTTTTCATCGTGTGCTCTTACTTTACTCACAAGAATCAACAGCGTAAATCAACCATGCTATACAGGCCTATGTCAAGTGAAAGCATCAATTCATTTCGCACATGCGTGCTGAACTGTGACTAGTCTTCCATATATTCCAAAAATGATGCTTCAGAAGCCTACAATCAGTTCCTGTTGATCTTTCGTCGCATATACAACATTTCGTTTCCATACAAAACAGTAAAATTGAAAAAGAAGATTAGAAAGCCGTGGGTCCGTCCTGAACATGTAAAAATGATCAATAAAAAAACAAGTTATTCAGGAAATTTCTGCGTTCGCGCGAATCTTCGAACCTGCAACATTAAAAAAATACAGAAACAAATTAAACAAAGATCTCATAAAGCTAAGGATTCTTATTATCATGACTTGTTTTATGATGCACAAAAGAAACCAGACATAACTTGGAGAATTATAAACGATGTACTCAATCCAAAAAGTTCTGATTCTCCTGAGTTGGAAATAACTTTAAATAATAACAAAATCTCTGGCACTCCATTGGCCGAAGAATTCAACCAGTACTTCACAAACGTGGCGCCAACTACACTGGGCCCCATAGACGCAGGGATCACAGATAAGTGCACGCAAACTATTTTTTGGAGCCAACAGATATTGCAGAAGTTTGTCGAACATTAATCGGACTGAAAAACAGCAAAGCAGCTGATATTGATGGGTTCCAAGTTTGTCCTGTAAAATACGTGATTGATATTATTGCACCCTACTTAACATACATATTTAACTTGGTTTTTGAATGTGGTTCTTTCCCTAGTGCAATGAAAACAGCCAAAGTGTTAGTCATATTCAAGGGTGGTGATAAAAACGACTTAGGCAATTACAGACCGATCTCAATACTGCCAATATTTTCCAAGGGTCTGGAAAAAATTATTTTCTCTCGTCTAAATGGCTTCCTTATGAAACATAACGCTATAAACGACTGTCAACATGGTTTCCGCAAAGGACGCTCTACCGAAACCGCACTGCTTATCCAGAAGGAATTAATTATCAATAGCCTAGAAAAAGGAAACTTAGTTCTTGGAATATTTATTGACTATAGTAAGGCATTTGACCGTCTACAGCACAAAACTCTTAACAAAGTTGACGGCCTACGGTGTACGCGGAGTGGCTCATTCTCTGATGTGTTCGTATCTGCTTGATCGCAGGCAGAGCGTTGTCATAGGAAATAGTATTTCCTCCAGCAGGGCAATAGGGTCAGGTGTCCCACAGGGCAGCGTCTTAGGCCCCCTTCTGTTCGACATCTACATTAACGACATTATAGACAGGCTGAACGAGGCAACAATCGTTCTATACGCGGATGATACCAGCCTGTTTGTCTCTGGTCCTGTGGCTGACGAGGTCATTCGTAAGGCGAACGCGTTCCTTTCCACTTTATCAGAATGGTCCAGCCGCAACAGCCTCAAAATTAATAACAAAAATCCAAAGCAATCCTGTTTACGACCAGGGGTAGACAGGTATCTCTATGCGACGAACTGCTGCTTGACAATGTACCAATTGAGATTGTTAGCGAACATAAGGTACTTGGTGTCGTTTTCAATACTGTACTGAATTGGACACCCCATGTTGTCATGTTGTCAAAATCCTTGGTATCAGCAACAGGTGCCTTGTCACGATGCCGCCATTTCTTTCCGGAAAACGTGAAATTACAAATTTATCAGGCACTATTTGCGTCACACATTAACTACTGCACGCTAGTGTGGGGCAGCACTATACAAATACTAACATACACAAACTTCTTGTTCTTCAAAAACGTGCACATCGAATTATAGCCAACGTTCCATACCTCCACACAACATTACACCTTTTCACCAAATTTAACGTAATCAGAGTTACTGAGGTGTATTACTTTCGTTTGCTGTATTCATACTTATTTTCCTCTAAAAAGTTCTCCTCACTTCTGAAATCGCTGTCAGGACTACGACGGCAGTTAAGTGACCAATTTGCACCCGTAGTCAGGACAAATGGCTTGTCCCGATAGGCGTACTAATTACCTAATGAACTCACTAGTCTACAATGTCCCTTCTCTTTTCAATAAATATGAAAACGAAGGTATTGACGTTCATGCATTAACCCGGAAATAAATGAGACGGCATTTTTTGTTTTCCAGTGATGCATGACGCCTGTGCGTGAAAACAAGCGCGCAGATCTAATACACTGTTGTTAATGTATCGCTATCTTTCTTTGTATACTTATGGTATTTACTCTAGTTTTCATTATAACATGAAGTTGCGTTGTTTTTCTGCTTTATACTTTTCAATAACTCTATCAAATGACCACTGTTGTGCACAAACTTATATCTAATATGTTTTGAATAATACAACCCATGTACGCTTATATACTTTATTTTGTTGTACGATATCTGTAGTGCTGTCATAAAGGGCCTTCAGGCACTTTCAACCTGTTTACACAGCTTTTCGCCTGAAGGAACCCCAACAAATTGCAACAAAATGTTGGAAATAAAGATTTGATTTGATATCGGTTTGACGTCTGGGGTTCGCCATTAAGCAGGATTGCGTGGTCTGGGAGCGAAATATTGGTCATTGCAGGTTGTGGCCACGGCAATGGGTTCCGAATCACGTCGGGAGACACAGCAGGCGGTAAGGATGCCAAGGTTTGCAATTTCTTGCCGCACAACTGCTTGAATAACGGAAATAGTGGGGGCCGTTTGGTCAAAGGAACCGTCAAGGGGTCGTGGGTAAAGTGGGGCCTCACTCGCCGCTTCAATATCTCGGCAAACGATACGCTTGACGGTCTCTTCAAATGGTTGTGTGGCGGTAAGAGCGGAGCAAGATGACGTGGCAGGTGTGTTTGGGAGCTGGGAAAGCTGTGGGACGACGCGGCGGCTTTTGGCTACCGCGAAGCGGCGGCATTCTTTGACGATGGCGTCGACAGTAGAAACGTCGTTATAGACGAGCAAATTGAAGGCGTCACCCACCATTTCTTTTCGGATATGGCCCACCTTGTCAACCTCTGTCATGTGCTCGTCGATTTTCCGGCAAAGCGCGAGCAATTCCAATATGTAGGAGACATATGATTTGGTCGACGACTGGACACGGGTGGCAAGCTCTTTTCGCGCAGCCTGTTGGCGACCTGACGGGTTGCCAAATAGGTCTCAAAGCCTCTCTCTGAACATGTTCCAGCTGGAGAGCTCGGCCTTATGGGTGTGAAACCAGACACGCCGTGTCCCGTCCAGGTAAAAGATCACATTGACAAGCATGATAGTAGGGTCCCAGTGGTGGCTTTGGCTAACACGCTCATACATGCTTAGCCAGTCGTCGACGTCAACGCCATTTTGGGCGGAGAATGTCCCAGGATCATGGAGACTGGGAACCGTAACGTACGTTGTGGTTGGCGCCGCAGGTGTAGGGGGCGACGGGGTGGTTCTAGCGGAAGCCATGGTTGAGAAGGCGACGGTGCGGCCGCTTCGGAGTTCCGTGGTGAGGACGGGGAACGTTCCACCTCCCCCAGAATGTTACGCGAAGGACGAGTCAATTAGACGAGCAACTATTTACAGATTATGTTTGCAACAACGGTTGTAGCGCGGACCGGTTGTATTCACAGCGCGAGCCTCCTCCTCTTTTCTCAAGTGATGGCGCCCGCGCGCCTCGTTCAAACAACCAAATACAACACACCTGTAGCAATAGATATACCATAAAGGGTTGTGTAATTTCCACCGTGACTTAATGTAGGCACGTTGTCGTACTTCATGTAATAATCCCAGTCAGCCTACTCACATATACCGCATTACTAATCACATCTACCATGGCCTCGGCTATATCCCAAGAAGGAATTGCCTGCCTCTTCTCATTGCTGAAGACTCGGTAGGTGTAAGACAGACCAAAATTTGAATAGGAATGCGCAGTATGGAATTTGTATGGAACACTCAGCGATATACATAGAACGTTTGCATTGCATTCGAGTCTGTCCTGAATCGTGCGGTAACATTCATTTACTCTGACTATTCATTCATCTTCTGTGTTACTAAACAAAAAGCATGCTGACCTTCTACCGCTAAGTTTGCGACGTGAAGTCGCCTGCCCTTGCACAAATTCTACAATTCTACGCTCTAATATTCCATCATCATGAGCTCAGCGCTTTTTATCACATATAAGCTAAAAGCAGCCTCGCCTTCAGAACGTATAGTCAGCGTCTAAAGCTTTCGGAATGCGGAATTTGAAAAAAATATATATATATATTTCTACACTTTAGGCACGCACCGTGGTATTCGGATTTACAGCATATACTGATCTAGAGTAAACAACAGTTTTGCAAAGTTTGGCTGGCTCCGGGCGTAGCTGCGTTGAAAATGAACTTATTCGCAGAACCTCGGCCGCGCAAAACATTTGATGGCGACTGTGCTATTGAGCACCTGTATTTTCTTCATTCTGTAGCGGCTGTGGTTGGGAGTGGCTTTCACGACAGCGTACTGGGGTGCTTTGATTGGAATGACCGAAAGTGCTGCGTGCGACGTCTGCGGCAGCGAAGAGGACATTGAACACTTATTCTGTCACTGCGATCTAGTTCAGTCAGAAAGACAAACATTATCGAACGCATTGCGACGACTGGACGATCGGTCGTTGTCCGTGCAGGTGCTACTTGTAGACTGTCCCCATCACTCGTCGGCCCACAAAGTTGTGAAGGCGCTGTTGTCTTTCTCTAGAGCGACTGGGCTATGTGATCGCCTTTGAACTGCTCAGGCCCTTCGCGTGCGTGCGTGAGCTCACCGTGTCCTTCCTCTCCAACCCCGCTCCTCTCGCTATCTCATCTATCTATTCGCTCTTTCCCGTCCCCCAGAGTAGGGTAGCCAACCAGACGCATTTCTGGTTAACATCCCTGCCATGTCTCTTTCTCTCCTCCTCCTTTATTCTCTACACAATTTTTTTAATGAATGGCCTTCCAGCCAACGTCATGCAGTGCTTACACCTCGTTAATTTTCAGGACAGCCATCTCAGACATGACGTATTAAGTATAACAATTAAACTATCATGTAGTACGTCATTATTATCAGAAATGAGGTATTGCAAATATACATACACATAATTGATAATAAAACTGCCTATGAAATTTCACTCAAATCTAAGGACTACTTCAGAATTTGGCCTGTTGGTCTCGTGTACTCACCTAAGCTTTCTAGGAAACTGAAAGGGCGAAATTAATGGGTGAAATTGACATGTCCTGTGGCACCATGGCAGAAGAGGGAATGTGTGACTTAGTGGGACCATATGAAAGGCTCAGCTGCCATTGTACTACTCACGCACAAGGAACGACGCTTTTGTATTTTATGTACAGGCAGTAGAGAAAATGATAAACGGTTATCAGTGGACGCTGGCGGGAGCATAACAAAACGACCGTACCGATATGGGTCATAAACGATTCTAATATGGGAAGATTTCTTCCAACCCTCACGGCCCATTCTCATGTTTCTGCAATTGTCCAAACGCGTTAAATTTAGTAAATTTCAGTCATTCTCACAGAATTACTGAAATTTGAATCAGTAATTATATCTCGGTGTTGCGACCTGATTCAGCAATAGGGTTAAGAACTGAACAGCAGAATGCTATAGAAACTGTGGTGCTTGTAGCCGAAAACAAGGTCTCCGTGCACAACTTTGTGGGCATAACTCAAAAAGGGTCTGGTCTGTGGTTATAATCGTTCTCTATTTTTACACGATCAGGCTAAATTAACAAGTCACTGTGTCTTTTCGCATAATTTTCAATACTCCTCCGCGGGCGTTGTGGTAAAAAAATATGAGGACCTTTAGTATTTCTGTAATTTCGTGAAGGTAATGGCGAATGGTTCGAATGATAAGACACGTGTGCTGCATATTGAGGATAGAATGTTTATGTTTCCAAGTACCGGTTTGTACTAAGCGAACAAACTTATGCAATAACTCAGGCAGCCTTCATTTGCACCGAAGATCAGGTACGCAAAATTCCTGCTTTGATATAATGCAAATGTACTCTCTCAAATAACTTCAACTATATTCCTTTGTAAGAATACTACGTCTGGGGCTGCTGGTAACTTATCTACTTCTGTGTCTTTTATGGCGCACACTGGGCGCTATTTATTTTTGTGGTACGTTTCAAGCAGCAAAAGAGTCGCAAAACACGCCTTTCCCATGACATAGTTGCAGAGACAAAAATATTTCTTAGTAATGTCTTAAAAAATATTCGCCTTGAGAGAGAAATGAACTTTCAAAACACGTCATATGTGTTTATAATTTAAAATACATCATACCTTAAGTGCAAAAGAAGCTTGGGAGCACGTTCACATGTTCACAAAACTAGCCGGATATTTTTTTTTTCGAAGGTGTGGGTACAGTAGAAACAAAACAGGAACCGTAACTAAGTGACCTGCATTTCGGAATATGCCATATGGCGGAAGACGGCCAGACTAAGACGCGACAAAGTGGTAAAAAAAGCGCGGCGCAGCTGGCTTCGCACCTGCGAAATCACGATCGTGGTATCAGGGATCTTGATCTGTGGTCGCTCAGAGCGCTCGGCTAACGCTTCGACGCGCTGCGGCAGGCAAAAACAAGGTGTATACTATATGTACCACAGTAAATTCCGTGACCTTGTTATGAAAACTGCCATTTTGGAACGACTTTTTTGCCATTTCAAGAGCTGCTGCCGCTGCTGTAACCAGCTGTCAGCTGAGTCATTGAAGTTGATAAATCCCCTGGAATAGGTCAATCGATGCAATAGTTTCATCGCAAATTGTTTTTTACTGGCCAATAAAGCCTCCAAAATTTGCGCTTTTCCATAGACTCCCATACTTCAAACTTCGCACGCAATTTGGAACGCGTTTTCTGCCTTAAGTAATGGTACCGCTTGCATGAGATGTCGGGCTAGGCGCCTAGAGCCCATTTCTACGGGAATGTTTTGAAAGATGGCTTTTATGATTAGCTATTTGAGAAAAACGACGCTCTCCCATACAAAACGCGCATGTTTTCAGAGGCGCCCGCTAGAGGCGCTGTTCGGCGATGTTCAGCTGTTCGGCGACTCGAGAGCTTGGTTTCAAAGTGGAAGGAAACATAAACAGATCAGCCGTAGAGATCAGCAAGAGAAGATTGGAGTACTGGTGGAAAAAAAGTAGGGAAAAGATGGATACGGCCTGATCTCTTAAAGTCATAGGCAGCGGAACAAGGTAAATTTTTGAAAAAGAAAAATAATAATGACAGGTTTACAAAAATGCTAGATAAAGAACATGTATAGTCATCATCATCATCAGCCTATATTTATGTCCACTGCAGGACGAAGGCCTCTCCCTGCGATCTCCAATTACCCCTGTCTTGCGCTAGCGTATTCCAACTTGCGCCTGCGAATTTCCTAACCTCATCATCCCACCTGACTTTCTGCCGTCCTCGACTGCGCTTCCCTTCTCTTGGTATCCATTCTGTAACCCTAATGGTCCACCGGTTATCCATCCTACGCATTACATGGCCTGCCCAGCTCCATTTCTTCCGCTTAATGTCAACAAGAATATCGTCTACCCCCGTTTGTTCTCTGATCCACACCGCTCTCTCCCTGTCTCTTAACGTTACTCCTAAGATTTTTCGTTCCATTGCTCTTTGTGCGGTCCTTAACTTGTTCTCGAGCTTCTTTGTTAACCTCCAAGTTTCTGCCCCGTATGTTAGCACCGGTAGAATGCAATGATTGTACACGTTTCTTTTCAACGACAGTGGTAAGCTCTCAGTCAGGATTTGGCAATGCCTGCCGTATGCACTCCAACCTAATTTTATTCTTCTGTAAATTTCTTTCTCATGATCAGGGTCCCCTGTGAGTAATTGACCTAGATAAACATATTCCTTTACAGATTCTAGAGGCTGACTGGCGATTCTGAATTCTTGTTCGCTTGCCAGGCTAGGCAAGCAGCAGCAGTAGGCAAGCAAATCGAGCAGGCTAGGTGACTATTTGTCGCCGCCCCGTTTCAAAGGGGATGCCAATAAATCATCATCATCATCATCAAATTCCTGGTAATTATTTCGCGAAAGGGAAGGTAACCTCCAAAAATCGTCGCTCAAGAATACCTTCCCTACATACGTAGTTAGGTTAAAGAAAGTTAAGACCAAGCACCAATCAATTTAATACCTAGCAGTAGCAGCCAGTAAGACTTGACGATCGACCGTTTCGCTGTACTTAAGCTTTGCACGATCGAATGCAAAGTTGCCCGATTTTTTTAAACTCGTAAATCCCATCGCAACGTGCGAGCGTAGGGCTATGAACAAGATGCGTCTCACATTTTGACGGTCCTCTTGCTGATTTTTTTCTTAATGGCTCTTGAGGTCTATTCAATGTGGCCGCGTAGGTGCACTTTCCAGATTTATGAGAGACTCGTTCTTCAACGGCGGTGAGCATTGGCATTCAGTCAGTAGCTTTGTTTTTAGGTTGGAGAGAGGGGAAATATTACGTGTGCTCTTGCTAAATTTGTCGTGCGCGTTGCACGCATTTTCGATGTGCCATGTTGCGCTCAAAGCCTTAGGACCCAAGACAAACGCTTTATTTTATCGCAGAGAAACTGACGGTGCCACACAATGGGCGCAGTTGGCTTGGTGGTTGCCGCCGCTGTCAGTACGCACAGAGTACGCTCTAGGGGCACACATCTTAAAATCGCGAGCCCCTATACCCCAGTTGTTGTATGTCTGTTCCCTATACCGTATGTCGCCCCATGCGCGAAGCTCTTGCACTTTATACAACTTGGCGGTGGCTCCACGTAGTGGACAAGTACGAGTCTGCTTAACCCGATGTCAATCTTCTGTGGGCGTTGTGTATTAGGGGCGAAGCTCCTTAGGGTGTGGGTCTGTCCCTCCTCTGTAGTATGTAGTAGTAGTAGGTAGCCACGTCTACTTTTATGAAAAAAAATTCCGAAAGTTGTGTCCGTAGCGCGGAATCGGACCAGGGACCCCTCGCTTCCGAACGCGCGATGCTAACCACTACGCCACGAAGCTTTTTTTTTGTTTATTGCCATTTCACAAACACAAACAAAAATTATCAGATACACATGTACATATTCTAAATACACCAGCTACAACTCGGCCGGTGTATGTGGCTTAAAAATGTTTCACAGAAGCCAATTGATCCAATACAGGTAGCCATTCTGGGGGTTCACATTGGGCTCTGAACAAGTCTCGGGTGTAGATAACACTCTCAACAAAATAGTGTCTTGCTGAGTGAATTTGTATATGGGCATGCCTAACATCCATCCTGGTCTTCCATACGCTATGCATACAAAGCAACATTAGCATATCACTCGGCACTTCCCCTGTATCCGCACATGGAAGAAACCGGAGTCCAAAAGGGCTTAATGGCAATTCTTTTTTAAGAGTTCTTTGCAAGACATCCCACAGGAATACGGCATCGTGGCAGTCTAGAAAAATATGTTCTATTGTTTCCGGTTTCCTGCAGATTAAACAATTTACTGACCAAGGTACAAACAGACCTTTACTTTGTAACCATGGCTTGACAGGGAGAGTGTCGGTATGTATTTGAAAAAAGAATGTTTTAACTGAGGGCCTGATCGGCATTTTTAACACGCTTTAACACATCGCGTTCAGGACCTAGCTTGTAGACAGCTCGATAGACAGGTGTTGGTAAGAATACATCAAGAATATCACAATACAAACGCTTTTTCGTAACATCAGACAAGTATTCATATGAAAACCTTGCCTTGAGCAAGCGTATAGACATTACCACTTCACGCAAATAAGAACTAAGTGGTCCTGCTTTCAAAGAAAACGATGATACAACAAAATCAGATAGATAATTCCGTAATCGTGCTTGGATCACAGTTCACAAAAATACATCAGTTTGATCCCACACAAAGAAGAATCTGCTCACCAACTGCTTGAAGAACAGATGCGAGAGCCCTAGTCCCCCATTTTTCACCTTATGAAACAAATTGCGCTGGCTGGTGCGCTCCCACTGCGATCCCCCACATAAAAGTCCCGAATACTCGGTGGAATTTTTGAACCGAACTTCTGGTCATGGTCATCACTTGCAACACGTAAAACACTTTGGCAATTAAAAAAAATATTGCAAACGGAAGCTCTTGCAAATACTGAAAAGTTATGGACACCCCATTTATCGGTAGTACTTTTAACACGTTTGTTTTCCTCAGACCAATATTCTTCCGCATTGTCTTAAGAAACTTGTATATGGCTGCACCCAATCCATCCGGCCCGGCTGACTTGCCGTTACTTAATTCATCTATTGCCGCTTCAATTTCTGCCACGGTAATTTCAGATTCCAATGACTCTCTAACCGTGTCTTGTAATCTCGGCATAAGGGACAGAAAGTCAACTGGGAAGCGCTTGGGGTCATCAATTTTTTGGCCAAGAAGCTCTGTGTAAAATTCAACGAATGCAAGTGTTATCTCTTTGCTTTCTTGGGAAATTTTGTTACGATATCGAATTTCATTTATCACTTTATTTGCTGCATGCTTCTTTTCTTCACTAAGCACACGCTTAGTGGGCGTTTCGCCCAGCCACAATCTTTCAGTACGCGCCCTTATCATTGCGCCGCGGTACTTATCTTCATCAATCAACTCGAGCTTTGCTTTCACCTCTTTTATTTCTTTTTTAAACGCTCCAGGCACTTCATTTTCGACGCCTAACATATACTCCAGCTCACTTCGTAACTGTTTCCCTTGTTACCTTTCCTTGTGACGTAATACACACGCTCTATCAATTGCAGCAATTTTTATATCACATTTAAACTGTTCCCACACTGCTATGAAGCTGTTAGTTTCAGTATGCAGGGCACTTGAAAGACATGCTTTGGCTCTTGTGACAAATACTTCATCTCGCAGCAGTTTCTCATTAAACTTCCATAGGAACCAGTTAAACTTCACAACCTTTCGTTTTTCGCCAATGGTAACCGTGACCAAACAATGGTCACTAAAACTAAGGTGTTGTGTTTCATAACAGGAGCATAGTGGTACAAACTTCGCCGGTATGTATATTCTATCTAGCCTCGCATGGGAGTCACTTTGAAAATGTGTATATCGTGCTTGGCCATCTCGTGTCATGACATAACCAATGTCCTTAAGCTCTCTCTCAATCACAATTGCACTCAAAAGCTCAGCGCTTCTATCGCGCACATTGAGACCCGTTGTTTTGTCCTCAGCTCTACAGACGCAATTAAAGTCCCCTAGAACCACAATATTTCGTTCTGTTTTCAAAAACCCTTCAGCATACCTGAAAAAAATTTCACGTTCATGCATTTTGTTTGGTGCGTAAATGCACAGAGCACGCCACTGTAATCCAGAAAAAAACAAAATCACATGCAACCAGTCTCCCACTATCGCAGGCGGACACTTTTTCAACAACCGCGATGCTATTGCGAATAAAAATGACGCAGCCTCCTGACCGTCCAACAGCATGGCAAACACATATATTGTATCTAGAGCGAAAAATTTGAACCATTTGTTCTGTTTGCTCCTCACTTTCAATTTTTGTTTCTTGTACAGCCAGAAGGTCAACGTCATTTTCCAAAAGAGTGCGACTAATCTGACATTGCCTCCTGCGCGAACACAGTCCTCTCACATTCAATGTCGCAACGCGAAGGCTAGATTTAAAGTTAGTCGCCATTTCATGGAGGTTGCTTGGCCAGGCATCCTACTCACATCGCAACAGTGGGTTTCTTGGGGTCCTCGTTGAAGTCGTCTGGAACGTCACCTCCGCTAGTGCGGAGGCGTTGTAGGGTTCACCCTACGGTCAGGCGGCAACTTTGGATTCGGTTGAACCGAAGACCGCCGCCCAGTCGACGCCTTCGTTGGAGGCTCGCCGGTGCCGGACGCACTCGCTTTCCCTATCTTGTCGGAGTCTTCGTAAGGCCGCTTTGCAGCGACGCTTCCGGTCGTGAGCATCTCGGCGTCCGTTACCTCCTGGTCGGCGTCTTGCGCTACTGCCAATGATGTGTTTGCGGCCTTCGTTTCTGCGTCATCTGCTGTAGTCTCTGCCATCGTTTCCGATGCTGCAGCCGAGGGCTCGGCACCACCATTCGCTTCCTGAACAACTCCTGAAGAAGCTTCAGGGGGCGCTGCAGCAGTCTTCGCGCCGTCGTTGTATTCCCTGCTAGCTTCTTCGGCGTCTGCGGCGTCCATCAGGTGTTCTGATACAACGTCGCTACGGAGTGGGCCTGTAACGCTGGCATAAGAACGCACGCACTGGGAGTCATCGTGGCCGAAGCGCCGACAGATCCCACATCGTGGAACGTGGCACTCTCGTCGGATGTGTCCGGTGCCACGGCATCGGAGGCAGAGCGGCGCTCTGCCAGGAACGAAGACGAGCGCCATGTCTTCGGCAGCACGCAGCTGGTGAGGAAGGTCATCCACTGTAACGCCCACCTTTAATTTCAGCGTCACCGAGCGGGTTGTTGATCCTTTGTCGATGCATCCCTTGACCTTCCACTTGTCTCTGCTGATTTCCGTAACTTTTCCAAACGGCGCCAAAGCCACTCGCACGTCATCGTCCGGTACGCCATGAAGCAGCCAGTAAAGCTTCAGTCGGACACCTTGATCGCGTGGGTCGATGACCATGCAGCGGTGATCTTTAACGTTGAACGCATCTGCCGCTAATATCTTCTTCTTGCCTTCCTCATCCTTAAACGTCACTGCCCACAGGTGATTCATTTGGTATGCCCCGAGGGCAACCACTTCCGGCAGCAGTGAGAGACGCGCAAGGCTGTCTCGGACATGCTCGACTCGATATGGCCTGGCTTTTACATCACCATGCAAAAACACCGTGTTTAAAACAGACGCACCTGTGGGCAGATGAGGCAGAACAACCTGGTAATCTTCAGCCGGCTTTTCAGTACACCTGATACCGCGGCCCACACGGGCCGCTGAAACCTCCCCTACAAGGGAGCACATGATGACACGTCCGAACGCTGCGAACGCCGAATGCCGACTACGCCACGAAGCGCACATTGACACACGCACCACGATGACAATAAATACCCAACATTAACGAAAGACTGCACGTTTCTAACGCGTTTGTGCTAGCGCGTTACGGCCCGTGCAAGAAGCTGGTGTAATTCGAACGCGCTGCCCAAGGCGGTGGCAAGTCAAGTTCAAGTCGAGGAGCGTTTATGAATACGGGGGTTATACTCTCTCAGCAGTCATGTGATGGCCTCGGCAAACGCGGTGCACGTTCCGGTATGTGTAAACGGCTGCGTAAGACGCTGTGGCCTCTCCCTCTTACTATAGAGTACTGCACGTTTCTAACGCGTTTGTGCTAGCGTCCCCTTAAGCGGGAGATGGTGCAATTATAATGAAGGGCGCCGTTATAAAATAGGAATGGCGTCACATATGGCGCGTGTCATTGGTGGAAGTCAATCGTTCGATTTAGTGCAGCGAGACTGGGCGAATTACACGGAAGATTCACGGTTTACCGATGATTCCCTCCGGAGCTTCGCCCACTCATCATCATTCACCCCGTGGATATGCGGTGTTTTCTTTTTTTTTTTTTTGTAAACATGAGGACACCACAGTTGGTGCACCTTGACTCCCACTTAACTTACAAATTTAGGGCCCTGAGGAACGATTCGCCTTGCCCGAAATAAACCCGGGTGTCTCAGGTAAGTGAGCAGCGCCTCATCTCTGCGCCATTTTGTGACTGCTCTAATAACGCACACCTGTTTTCAAATAACTGTGACGCACGCCTGCAGATATTTATGTCCCGCAGGTGCTCTTGCTTTCCAGATGCAGGTTACCTTCCTGTTCTGTCTCTAAATCCGAATGTAATGCTTCATGTTAGTGAAGTGGCTTTTGCTTGAGGCTTTACTGAGAATCGCTTCAATATCGGAGAAGAATGCGATGGGGTTCACTTGCCGTAGATCAGCCCCCCTGGATGCCGGAGTGAGTAACACTGGGATGCTCACCGTCCTATCCTTACGATGGCGCACAATAGCCAAACCACACACGTCCCATGTCTAGGTCTGTAAGATTTCCCGAGCTGATTTCTCCGATGATAGTTTACTCGTCCTAAGACTCCACAATAAGATGGTGCTTGCTGTCAGGCATGCTTGTACACACAAGATGGCGTTTCAAACCAAGTGTCCCCCTAGGGTGGTGTTGGTAGAGCTTTCGTTGAGACCAACATTGGTGATTCTGGCTCCTTCAGAAAATGCGGGTGGCGGAATCCCCGTGGCTCTCCCAAACGGAAGAGAATCTTTTAGAGTCTACCCACGTTTGAACAGTTCTGACCAGTCGAACAACCAGTAAACAAGAAAACAGTATAGGCAGAGCGCCTCAATTTCACCGTAGCAGCTTCGTCGTCGTCTTCTTTCTCTACCTTGCTAGCGACTGTCTTTGTACATAGTATCGCGCGCACTCGCACAGAACAAAAGTGCTACGTGTGATAACCGTTGATCTCACAACACATTTTCACCTTTGATAAAAGGGTGAGGCAAATGCAGTTTTCTGCTGAAGACGTTGGCTATTAGAGCTGAATAAGAAGACAACATGCAGCAGGGCAGGAACAAGAGACTTTGTGGCTTCGCGTTTTATAGTCCTGCTTATTCATTGCTAAACGCGTGTTATGGATGGCCAGTAAACGGAAACTCCCGTTTCGCTCATTGTATGCAGCTCTGGAATGATTTCGACAAGATAAACATTCTTAGGATTCGAGAAAAATTCTCTACAAACAAAACGTGACGCTATATATTCTGTACTGCTCCCAAATGTTGCCACGATGAGCAAGCTGTACATCCGGGGCAAGAAACTACAAAATCTCTGATCGCCCCCCTCCCCCCCACCCCTTGTGCAAGTCGTTCGGTGCAGCTGCCTCGGTGCTCGCCGTTGCAAAATAAACGCTTGTTCAACCCGGCTTCCTGTGGTACAAATGGTTACTGATAAGCCTGCTATTCAATTTATTGTTGCTGCTTTAGTAATGTGGAGATAGGCATGGCTGCCTATGCTGTGCTGCCTGTGCATTAATTCACCAGTACGCTCTTCCTCCGTGATTTCCTGCCTTTTATTAACACAACAGCAATGAGAGCTACGTTTCTGCATTTCTCAAAAAAAAAACAAGCTGAATGCCTACGAACTGCCCGCACACTAGATCGGATGGTCATTGCTTACCATTGTCGATTCCCAGATACGACGTTTCAATGCTGATGAAGTCTGGCAACACTTCTTCGTACGACCAGCCCTCCGCGCCATACTCAGATGCCCATTGATCAAAGTCTTTTCGATTTCCTCTAGCATAGATGATGTGGTTGATGGAACTCGAGCCACCAAGCACCTTGCCACGCGGCAATCTGCTAATCTGTAATAAGAATAAGGGCAGATGGTAAGTAGGGAGCAGAATACCCGTGTTTGGTTTGTTGTTTGAAGACATTTTATTTATACGACCGCATTCGTGTTTGAGAGCTACTGTAAGACAGATTACGTGCTTCGATTAGTTGTCATCGTGGTGCAAGTAGGCTACCCCAAGGCTAACGCACGTTGGTGAGCCATTTGTTTGGGATTCATGACAACACAGTGCAGCGCGAGCGGACAACGACAGAGAAGAATTTTGACACACACACAAACAGCTCTCTGATTGTTGTCGATATTGCTGCCTAAAAGCAGGCCACGCAGTTTCCAGATTCTATCAAATTCACCTTTATCATTGTGGTTCTGGCGCACCCTAGCATGACTTCGGTGACGTAGCTGCAAGATTATTGGCTTATATTGGCTTACCAATCTCATTGTTTTGACGTGAGACGCATTTCATACCTTCCAAAATTAATATTTCGTCACTGAATTATTCTCTGGTTCCTCTCGGTTTCTCGGCAGATACCTCAATAAAAGACATGCGAAATTGCTTGTTAGAGCTTCACGAAGACACGAACTGGAAACGGCGCACACGGAACCTCTTGATTTTTGTGCTGGATTATTCTGGTGAATAAATTGGTAAATGCTCAGCTCAAAGACTAGCGCATGGATGCGACAGTTGGATACAGTCGTAGACACAGCAAGAAAGTTAGAACGCGATAAAACGTACAGTTCAAGTCAATGAAAGACGTAGTTTTCCGGAGTGCGTTCGGTAAAGCATTCGTGACGTAATGGTTACATAGTCGCGCTTTGGTGCTTAAGGGGTTCAATTTGAATATATCCGTTGGACAATTTCACACACACACACACACACACACACACACACACACACACACACACACACACACATATATATATATATATGTGTGTATATATATATATATATATATATATATATATATATACAGGGTTTTTCAAGAAATGTGTCCAAAATCCTCCAAAAATTTGAGAAATGCGATATTTGCGTGCTACGTTCGGCATTACTTTCTGCGATGTCCGCTACAGAAACTATGTAGGGCAAAAGTATTGCCGCAAAAAAGCTACCGATGTTCGCAATTGAAATGGTTAAGTATACTGTATATCTGAGACCGCCCGTCGCCAGCCTGATGGTGGCTTCGCGCTGTGCAGGTCCCGCGTGCAGCAATGAAACTAACACGTTGCTTTCGGCGACCGCGTACCCTTCTTGTAAAACTTAGCACGCGACCTCAAACACGACGGTTACTCAGCAAGATCGCGTGAAGTTATCTTCCGATGCACACAGTGCAAGCAGGTTTGCGCCAGCTCACGTCGTTGCGACATGTAGTTGTAGATGTCGAGAAGGGAACAGTGCGCTACTTTAGGCTTATCTTTGTGCTGTACTCGCGGAGAAAATCCATGCCGAGAATGAACTCGAGAGAACATTCACGGAGAACGAAGCAGTTGACTGCGAACGTTCACACTGGGGCATTCGGCGTGTACGGCGAGCGGACATGTGCCGATAAAGTGCTGCATCGTTCATACTGCTCACCCACTGCGCCACCGGAGCGGTCGCTGAAGCACGATGGTCCGCTCCTGCTTAAAAGGAGCAAAATTCAAGCTTTATACTGATCATAGACACACACTCGGCAGATCACACGCGCGATCTGCCGAGTAGCCGCCTAATTGTGTGCGCGTGTTGTAGCCCGCATGTCCCCACACGCCCCACGCTTTTGCTCCCGTCGAGTTACGTGCTTTCTATTTTAGGTGAATTGCGAACACAAGCCCTGAAGCGATACTTATGGACCTCTTAGCAAGCACATGATTTGCTAATGGTTCAGGAGCAGAAGAGGCATTTACCAAATAAGAGACAGCACCCCCAGCGGTGATGGATTCGGCCTGCGGTGCAAGACTTCTGAACCGCATTGTGATTGGTGCGTGATTGACGGATTCCGGTGGCAGCAACGACAAAATTTGCTTTGGGGCCAATCGTCACGGAAAGGGCCTTTTTCAGCGGATCTCGCTGTTGTCGAATTGGATTTCCCGCGCTCCTGACACCGGTGAACGGTGACTGTGCACAATGACTGAACGGAGACAATTGTGAACGGTGACTGTGCAGCGGCCCAACGCGATGACAGCGTAGCCGTCACCTCTGCGAATCTGCGCCCGTTCCACGGCGTCGTACATTTTTTAAGAACTGACGCCAGTCTCCCACTGAGAATATTGTGTACACGTGTCCAGTGAAGCAATAACCTGGAGACCGCGGGTCATCAGCGTATATTTATGTCCACTGCAGGACGAAGGCCTCTCCCTGCAATCTCCAATTATCCATGTCTTGTGTTGCTGATTCCAACTTGCGCCTACAAATTTCCTAGCTTCATTAAGCCACCTAGTTTTCGGCGTCCTCGACTGTGCTTCCCTTCGCTTTGTACCCGTTCTGAAACTATAATGGTCTACCGGTTGTCTATCCTACGTGTTACATGGCCTGCCCAGCTCCATTTTCCCATCTTAATGTCCATTAGAACATCGGCTTTACCAGTTTGTTCTCTGATCCACACTGCTCTATTCCTGTCTCTAAACGTTAGGCCTAACATTTCTTGTTCCATCGCTCTTTGTGCGGTCCTTAGCATGTTCTTGAGCTTCTTTGTTAACCTTCCACTTCCTGCCCCATATGTTAGCACCGGTAGAATGCAATTATTGTACACTTTTCTTTTCAACGACAGTGGTAAGCTCCGAGTCAGGATTTGGCAATGCCTGCCGTATGCACTCCAACCCAATTTTATCCTTTTGTAAATTTCTTTCTCATGATCAGGGTCCCCTCTGAGTAATTTGCATAGATAAACGTACTCCTTTACAGACTCTAGAGGCTGACTGGCGATCCTGAACTCTTGTTCCCTTGCCAGGCTATTGAACATTATATTTGTTTCCTGCATATTATTCTTCAACCTCACTCTTACGCTTTCTCGGTTAAGGTCCTCAATCATTTGCTGTAATTCGTACCCAATGTTGCTGAATAAGACAATGTCATCTGCTAACCGAAGGTTGCTGAGATATTCGCCTTTATACTCACTCCTAAGCCTTCCCAGTATAAGAGCTTGAATACTTCTAAGCATGCAGTGAACAACATTGGAGAGATTGGGTCTCCTTGCCTGACCCCTTTCTTGATAGGTAACGTTCTATTTTCCATGTGGAGAACCAGTGTAGCTGGTTCTCGACAAGGCTACCAGTGTAGCCTTGTAGATATTGGCCAAGATATTCATGTATGCCTCATGTACTGCTTGATTACGCAATGCCTCTATGACTGCTGGTATCAGATGCTTTTTCATAATCTATGAAAGCCGACAGAATGCAATGATTGTACACTTTTCTTTGCAAAGACCCCCGTCTCTATAGGTAACATTCTACTTTTCTATTGGTGAACCAGTGTAGCTGTGCAATCTAGTAGATATTTCCCAAGATATTCACGTATGCCTTCTGTACTCCTTGATTACGCAATGCATCTATGGCTGCCGGTATCTCTACTGAAATAAATGTATTTTCATAATCTTTGAAAGCCATATAGAGAGGTTTATTGAACTTCGCAGATTTCTAGATTGCCTGATAGATGACATGGATGTGATCCATCGTAGAATATCCCTTCCTGAAGCCAGCCTGTTCTCTTGGTTGACTGAAGTCAAGTGTTGCCCTGATTCTATTCAAAATAATTTTACTGAATAGTTTATACAGTACTGAAAGCAAGCTAACGGGCCTATAATTTTTTTTAAATTCTATAACGTCTCCCATGTTATGAATTAGTATAATCTTGGCATTCTTCCAATTTTTCTGGTACATTTGCAGTCGTGAGACATTGCATATAAAGGGCTGGAAGCTTTTATACATGATATCTCCTCCGTCTTTTAATTCATCGACTGTTACTCTATCTTCTCCAGCAGCTTTTCCCAGGGTCATGTCTTGCAAGGCCCTTCTAAGTTCATCGCTAGTTATAGAAGGAGCCTCTTTATCCTGTTCATCACTACTTCGAATGAAACTAGCTTGGCTGCTCTGGACACTGTCCAGCTCAGTATAGAATTCTTCCGCTGCCGACTTAGGTATGCACAAGCAAGTGCCGTGCGACCCGATCACCAAATTCACGTCCGAGTCAGCGATATTCCGTCATTGCCCGTAAGCGGCGGAAAAACGCGTGAAGGCTGAGGCGAGAATAACAGGGTACGAACTATTTATTAGTGGAGCGCGCCAAAAACCGTGACCGTCCGTTGCGGCGGTCGTAGCGAACGAGAGAGACCCCTCCCTCGCTTGGGCTTGGTGTTGAGTCGGCGTAACAGCGCTGTAGGTGGCGCTAGTGATGAGATAGGCGGCACATGCGGGCGCTCACACCGCATAAGGTTTAGACAATACACTATGCAATGACTATGATTCACATGACAACAATGAATATTCACGTACACGGGTTGCTCACACCACATTCAGCCGTCCGACTTTATGCACCATGCTTGCCTTCGCTGCCGATTTCGGTCTGGCAACAAGCGACAAACAGCAGTGCAAGCAGATTGGACAGAGTGTGCCCCCTGTTTTCACCGACAGTCACCATTGAAGATTAGCAACTTGTATTCCGAAGCAATGGGGCGACGCAGGCGTCTGCTGCCGCACCCAAAACAGCAACATGCACTACCCTGCATTTTAGCATTACCTCCTTTCCAACCTGCACGTTGATTTTTGTCTTTCGGGGCCGCTAATGTCTGTCTAACACTCGGTGCACCACTTTCTCTCAATACATACATGGTCGGTTTCGTTGGCATCACCTTCGATAGCCATATGATGATTCAAGCAGCAATGTTAAACGACTCACCGGTATTGCCGACCTCAGTCGCAGCAGAATCGGGCTCCCGTTTCGATGCAGACGTGTTCCGCATGGCTCACGACCGAAACCTAGCTTTCAGGCTTACATCTCCGCTCGAAAACACGTCACTTCAACCCAAGTTATCACGAGGTATCAAAGCGCAATAAACTGTCTCTAGCGAAAACCGAGCAACTACCTTAAGTGTACGAACCAATACCAAACCAAACCAAAGTGTACGAACCAAGTGTACGAACGGCCTGCCTGCCGTGCACGCGAACATACCGGTAAATATTTAAATCCGGCCAGAAGTCACGTGCGTGGTCGATGATTCTGAACGTTATTTTGCGTTTATAATGGCAAAAACAAAAGCAGGTTGAGTACTCAAGAGTACAATGTATACTTAGGCATAATGCTTTTCAACTCTTTGTCATGTAATAAAACAACGTTTCGACTAGTGTGGGAGAAAGTTTGTAGGTTGAACTTGCGCTTACTACGGCGCCTCTAGCGGGAGATAATGCGCTCACGGGGGCAGCTTTCTGACGACGTCCTATACTTGGTTTATTAGCAGCGCCGCGTGGTTGATGTTTTTCGGTTTTGTGGCCAGTTGTTGAACTTGAGAGTGTGCGGGGCCTGGCACATGCTCTGAAATCGGCAGGCGCAAGGGAGCCACCATGTTGCTACCCTTTCCAGGGGCGCAGGCGCAGACGACGAGATGCGATTCAGACGAGACGCGCAATAACGTAACCCCTACCCGCTCTGAGTATTTTAGCGCCATCTAGTTCAGCCGCCTGCAAAGGCAGCCTTTCAGGCACCGTAAATTTTGCATCAAAATTTTATAAACAGCCACCTGACTTTCCTGATATATATACGGAATTAAATTCAAGCGTTGTCTATGCGTACGTGATACGTGTAAATGCTGGGTTTTGGATAATATTGCCGCGCCTGTACTCCGATGAAGAGGAGGACTATACGAGCAGGCATGCGCGTTTCTATCAAGGCGCGGCGAAGAAGAAGTCGCAGTCTAGAAGCTCCACCTCTCGTCACGACTCCAGTCCATCGATTCAGTCTGCGCCTGCTCGGCCTGAGCCGGGAATTCCCTCCCGTTGCGCCTCCCACCAGCATGGCAGTTCCTACACCATTGGCCACTCTTCCTTCTTCTCAGACGGTGCCGAGCCTTTCCCATTTGACTTTTGAACAGCCTCGTGTTCCCGCAACCTTCCATGATGATGCTTTTGAAGATGCCGAGGACTGGCTCGATCAGTACGAGCGCGTCGCTGATGTCAATCACTGGACCGAGCGACAGAAACTCACCCATGCTTATTTCACGCTCGAAAAGAGTGCTCTCACGTGGTACGAGAACAGGGAAGCGAGCTTCTACACGTGGGGCAATTTTCAGCGTCAGCTCCTCGATACATTCGCAAGCTCGGACCGGCGCGATTACGCGTAACAACTTTTTGAGGCTCGCGTACAGCAGCCGAACAAATCCGTCGTCATGTATGCGGAGGATATGGCCCGTCTGTTTCGCCGAGCTGACCCCGATATGACCGAGTCGAAGAAGGTGCGTCATCTTAAGTGGGGAATTAAGGAACCGCTGTTCGCTGGCCTTGTACGAAACCCGCCCACAACGGTCGACGACTTCATCAAACGAGCGATTATCATTGAGCGGGCACTTCAGCAACGTTGCCGCCACTTTGACCGCCTACCCAACAACACACCAGTAAGCGCCGCAGCTCATGGTGTTGACCAGACTTATTTACGGGAAATGATTAGAGTCAATGTGTGCGAGCCCTCGGCATTCATCCTACGGAGTCTCCAGTCGTTTCGGTACCGAAGTCGTGCGCCAAGAGTTGCGGCAAGCCTTCTCCTCACCCGCTCCATGCCCTGAGGCACGTCCACTGAGCTATGCCGACGTGGTCCGACGTCCTCCCCCTTCACCACAGGTACCGCCATTTCAGCCTCGGACCGTTCCCGTGCCGTGGTAGCAACGGGAGTATGTGAGACGACCTCCTGTTCGCCGTACTGACTTGTGGCGCACGGCCGACCGTCGACCACTCTGTTTCCACTGTGAAGAACCTGCCCACATTGCCCGTTACTGTCCCCATCGAGATGCTGGGATGGCAAGTTTTTCGCCCGCCGCTTCTCTGCGCTTTGACGACCGTTGTTCCCCGAACCGTGATCACCTGTCGACCAGCCAAGCAGCTTCACCACGTCGTCGCTTGCAGTCCCTGTCACCTGTGTGTTACACTTCCCCAAACCGCCAGAGTTTCGCGGACGTCGTCAGGCGTGGTCGTTCCCCTAGTCCGCGCCGGGAAACTAACGGCAGCGACCTCCGGAGGGGAAGGTTGCCCAGTGCCGCGTCGCCAAAAATACCCCCCACACTACCCAAGAAGACGAGACGACGACGACGAATACTAACGCCGACGACGTTGCCCGTGCCGATCTTACCATTCTGATAGATGGACATCATGTCACAGCACTTGTTGACACTGGCGCAGACTTCTCAATCATGCGGCAGGAGCTAGCCGACCGCATTCGAAAAGTGAAGATACCGTGGACCGGTCCACACATAAGTGCCGGTTGGCAGTTAAAGACGCCAACGGGAACATGCACCGCTCGAATCCATATCGGTGATTCCAGCTTCGTTGCCAGTTTCGTCATTCTCGCCGACTGCTGCAGAGACCTCATCTTAGGGATGGTCTTCGAGATCACGGCGCCGTCATTAACATGCCAAACCGCATGGGGACGTTCTCTGCAAGCCCCTCGGCCGACACCATTCATGACGGGCAATATGAGCGTCTGCGAATCGCCGACGATGTGATCATCCAACCACGTTCCTGCCGCCTTGTATCTGTCTCGTGCCAGAAGCCCTACCATGGGGATGTGATCGCGGAGCAAATCATTGCACTATTGCTAACCCAAGGCATTTCGATTGCTAGAGGCCTACTCGACATGACTCATGGGCTTGCGGAAGTCCTTCTCACGAACTTCAGCGACGAACGCCGTCACATCCAGAAGGGCACCGCAATTGCCTACTGCGATGAAGTCACCCAAGTAAAAGACTGTTTGGCTGTACAACGTCAAGAATCGATTGTTCCGGCCTCGACACATTTGTCTTTGGACGTCAGCTCCATCCTGTCGCCTTCTGAGAGACAGCGCCTCTTGGAGATGATACACCAGTTGGAAGATTGCTTTTCGACTACGCCAAAGATGAAACAAGCACCACTGACCAAGCACCGTATAATCACGGATGATACCATGAGGCGGATTCGACAAAACCCCTACCGTGTAGCTCCAAAGGAACGTGAAGAGATTCAAAAGCAAGTGACCAAGATGCTCGAGGATGACGTGATACAGCCTTCGAACAGCCCCTGGGCATCACCCGTGGTCTTGGTCAAAAAGAAAGACGGCAGCTTGCGCTTCTGCATCGATTACCGCAAATTAAACCAAGTCACGAAGAAAGACGTCTACCCGCTGCCACGCATAGACGATTCGCTGGACAGGCTGCGGCATGCACGTTATTTTTCATCAATGGACCTGCGAAGCGGGTATTGGCAAATAGAGGTCGATGAGAGAGATCGTGAGAAAATGGCCTTCGTGACCCCCGACACTCTTTACGAATTTAAGGTACATCCGTTCGGTCTGCGCTCAGCGCCAGCCACTTTTCAGCGTTTAATGGACACCGTACTATCAGGCCTGAAGTTGAAAACTTGCTTGGTCTATTTAGATGACGTCATAGTGTTCTCAGTTACATTCGAGGAGCACCTAAGCCGGTTACTCACTGTTCTTCAAGCCATACGCTCAGCTGGCCTGACGTTAAAGGCCGAGAAATGTCATTTTGGTTTCAGTGAACTGTGCTTCCTCGGCCACGTCGTCAGTTACGAGGGTGTACGACCTGATCCAGATAAAATATATGCTGTGGCAAAGTTCCCCACACCGCCCGACAAGAAGGCAGTGAGGCGCTTCTTGGGGCTGTGCGCCTATTACCGGCGGTTCATTGTGAACTTCTCACGTATTGCTGCCCCGTTAACACGCCTTACACGCGACGATGTTCCTTTTCTGTGGGGTGAAAATGAGCAAGTAGCATTTGACGAACTGCGCCAGCGCCTGCAAACGCCTCCAGTTCTTGCACACTTTGGCCTGCAAGCCCCTACAGAACTTCACACCGATGCGAGCAATGTTGGTCTGGGGGCCGTACTGGGGGAGTGGCAAGACGGCTTCGAAAAAGTAATCGCTTCCGCCAGCCGAACTCTCTCTCGTACGGAGGAAAACTACTCGACTACCGAAAAGGAATGCCTCTCTGTGGTGTGGGCGGTTAGCAAATTTCGCCCGTATTTGTATGGCCGTTCATTCAACGTTGTCAGCGATCGTCATTCACTTTAATGGCTGACTAACTTTAAAGATCCATCTGGCCGTCTGGCGCGCTGGAATCTTAGGCGTCAGGAGTTCGACATGACCATAATTTACAAATCTGGGAAAAGGCACTCCGACGCCGATTGCCTTTCGCGGTCACCCGTCGAGCCCGCAGGTACTGATTACGTGGACGTTGCATTTTTGGGAGTCTTCGACGGCGTCACCGTTTCACAGGAGCAGCGCCACGACCCAGAGCTACTTCCACTCATTAATTTCTTGGAAGGCCGAAGTCAAGACCCCCCGCGACTCTATGCCAGGGCACTGCCGTCGTTTTCTCTGCGGAATGATGTTCTCTATAAGAAGAACATTTCAGGCAGCGGCAACACGTACCTGCTTGTCGTACCGGCATCACTTCGCCAAGAAATACTAACAGCATGCCACAATGAAGCCACCTCAGGTCATCTAGGCTACACGAGAACACTGTCCCGACTCCGACGCATATACTATTGGCCAAAGCTACCCGCTGCTGTGAAACAACATGTACATACATGTTCCGACTGCGAAAGACGCAAATAACCTCCCAGCAAGCTTGCGGGTCTCTTACATCTAGTCGAGGTACCAGGACAGCCTTTCACCCAAGTTGGAATGGATTTCCTGGGCCATTTCCAACGTCTACAGCTGCCAATAAATAGATCATTCTGGCAACCGATTACCTGACGCGCTACGCAGAGACTAAAGCTACGCAGTGGGGCACAGCAGCCGAAGCGGTTCATTTTTTCATCGAAAACGTCGTCCTTCGGCACGGTGCCCCTAAAGTAGTCGTTACAAGGGAACTGCCTTCACTGCAGAACTTCTTGACTCTGTTCTCACACTAAGTGGTGCAAGCCACCGGAAAACAACCGCATATCATCTCCAGACCAACGGAATAACCGAGCGGCTTAATAAGACCCTTGCAGACATGCTATGCATGTACAGTCAACCACAAAAGTTTGCGGACCACGCGAGCGCGTGCCAGACTGCCTATCCGCGCCACCTAGCGGTACGCCACCTAGCGGCGACAGGGGCGCTCTCCTGGATATGAGCCCTCTTGGTACTCGCCTGCCTGTTAATTTTTTATTCCCGTGCATGACATTGTTAGTTCGTTGTGTTGACGCAGAGCGCTGTCTGCGATAAGACCGCCACATATCTGGCTTGATAGCAGTATCGGAGCAATCACTGCAACCTTTGTCGACTGGTGTGCCAGTGGGTAGATAAGTTTCATGAAACGCAGCGACGATTTTTTTACGCGACGTTTACTGGCGCACTTTGGTTGGCAGCATTTTGGTCCAATGAGTGTTGCTGCTTCAGCGTCTTGAGAGAAAGGGTAGGGAGGTGTTTCACTGTCATCAAAAATAAAGAAAAAGCGGATGCATAGAAAATTTTCTTTCACACATAGGCGTATCTTCGCATCAGTCGCTGAAAACGTAGTAGACTTGCTTCAGGCCACGTGGTGATTGCTTATTTGGAAAGATGCCGCTGCGTGTTCCACTTGACGAAAGAAGGCACATTGTGCGTTTATTTATAGAGGGAATACCTCAGCGCGAAATCTGCCGCCGAACCAACAGGAGCCGGACTGCCGTGAATAGGATTATTCAAGCTTTCCGCGACGATGACAGATTCACAGATATGGAGCGCAGTGGGCGTCCAAGGGCCGCGACTGAGGAAGAGGACCGCCTGATTACGGCCGCCATCGTGGCTGATCCTTTTCAAAGTGCAGAGGATATCCGAGAAGCGCTCTCGCTCACGGTATCGTCTGAGACTGTAAGAAGAAGGCTGAGTGAGCTTGGCCTGCAGTCTTTCGTAGCAGCACAGAAGCCCTGCCTCTCAGACAGCCAGCTACAAGAACGACTCATGTTCGCTACAGCAATGCAAGATTGGACAACAGAGAAATGGGGCGATGTCATCTTTAGCGACGAGTCAACTTTTTCCACAGCGCTGGGACCAACGGAAGCGGGTTTGGCGTCCACTAAACTGCAGGTGTGTTTACAGTGTATTGGCAGTTAATTCACGAAGCTAATTCTGCATCACAACATGTTTCACGTAAAATGAGCTTTTGGACATTACGAGATTTTTCTGTAGTGGTATTATGTTGAAAACATTAACGATTGTTTCATAGTACCACTTACTCTGAAGCTAATTAAAAGCTGCCAGTGGGTCTTTCAGTACTATCTAATGATGTTTGCACGTTTTCTATTGCAACTCTATAACAGCATTATAAAGTTCATACGCAAGAGGAATCACAACATTTTTAGACGCGCCGCTGGAACCCAATTGTATGCTATTTCTTGCAGATATCTGCCTAATTACACACAGAGTGTTCTATCCAGTGGACGGTGTTCCGTAAGCGTGTGGGGAGCAATCAGCAAAGATGGCCTTGGTCCCCTTGTGCGTCTGGAAGGGCCCTTCACTGCGTCACGCTACTGCGACGTCATCACTAGACACCTCGTTCCGTATGCGCTGGACGGTCCCTTCAGCGACGGCTGCTATTTTTTTCAACACGACCGCAGCCCGATCCATAAAGCACGTATCGTCCAGTCATTGCTAGAAGAACATGCTGTTTGCGAGCTTGAGTGGCCTCCATGTGGCGCCGACTTGAATCCCATAGAAAATGTCTGGGGCATGTTGAAGAAACGGCTGTCCACACGAGCCAACCGCGGCCGCACGGCCGATACGCTGTGGCAAGCGATCGCACAAGAATGGGAAAGCCTGCGCGGTCGACCGGAGATTACTGAATCTTTGTACGAGTCGATGCCCACACGCATCAATAAGGTGCTAGAAAACGGCGGACATTTCACTTCCTACTAGATCATTGAGAGACCTATGTTTCATGACACTTCTGTAAATGACTTGTGAATAAATTCATCCCCTTCAGACACGAATTATGATACACTGTCTGCAAATGCGTCAAATGCGCATGGCATCATTTCAAGACGCTCACTATTACATTCCAAGAAAGAAGACGAAGCAATGTGCTGTTTTGTGTGAGTTTCAGTAAAAAAAATTAATTAGCGTATAACTCATTATCTAATTATTCTGAAATCCGTCAGCTTCAATGCTTGCATCAAAAGAATCAACTATTAGGCCCGAAACGCATGCACACTTGCTTTTTCGGTTGTATTCGTGTCGACCGGAGAAAAAAATACTCTTGACGTTGGTCTTGGAACGCGGCACGTCGAACGATTGTCTAACATGGTAGTGTCTCCAGCAAAGTGATCATCTGCAGCAATACGCAGGACAATGAAGTTAACTGACCGCTAGTTGTCCCATCAGGAAGCGGACACGAATGTGCACACTGAGTTTTAGGTCATTTGAAGAAACACGTGGCGTGGGACGCGCCTCCGAAGTTCGAGTCCCCAAACGAGGACGCCGTGTCGCAAAGGGTTATAAAAAGAGTCATCGCACCCGATTATTTCTTATTTTTCTAAATGTAACCACTATAGCAGCGCGGTGGTTCGGGCTTTGCGCAGCAAAACCTGGGCGCAGGCGATCAAATCCCGGCCGCTACTGTCACTTAGCGATGGGGGAGGAACAGAAAAATTCTGCCTACTGACTAAGCATCTGTGTCCCATGGCTGCCTCACCGCTCACTCACGCACTCACGAAAAAAAAAAACAGCGTGGCTACGCGAAAATAGAACTGATAACAGCCGAAAAATACGCTGTCTGATTACTTGTACTGATATTCTGCTCTCAAAATATAAGCAAGTAGCCCTGGCTAACAAAGAGCGCGTCAGGTTGAAAGAGATAGGTAGAAAATATTTGCGCACAGTGCGAAAATAGACAGGCCATAGACTTAAGGAGGGATGCGTCTTCAACGTAGCGCTGCTGTCGATCGCTGGTGACGTAGCGGAAGTGTCGCGAAGAGGCTGTTGGCCACGCGCTCGCGTGGTCCGCAAACTTTTGTGGTTGACTGTACGTCGACGTGGAACACAAGAACTGGGATCAGATTTTGCCTTATGTGACTTTCGCGTACAATACCGCTCGACAAGAAACAACTCGAATGACACCCTTCAGCTTGGTCCACGGTCGCGAAGCCACGACGACGTTGGATGCCATGCTGTCTCACGAGTGTGACGACATACCTACCGACGTTGTCGAATTTACTATCAGCAAGGCCAAGATGCAAAACGGTACGATCTTCGAAACAGGACTGTTCTCTACACTCCCGGCGATAAAGTATGGGTTTGGATACCCATACGCCGTCGTGGACTTTCTGAAAAACTGCTAAGACGGTACTTTGGGCCGTCCAGAGTGATTCGACGCCTGAGCGACGTGACCTACGAGGTCGTTCCTGACAGTGACAGTAGCTCCAGTCGCCGCAAGAACTTACCCGAAGTGGTGCATGTCATGCGGATGAAGCCGTATCTGTCGAACTAAGTTTCGTTTGTTCTTTTCTGTTGTTTTTGTGGTTTTGTTTTGCGTGTCTTATTCTGTGCCATTTGTACACCGCCCTCATATGCGCATCGGGACGATGCTTCCTTCGGAGGGACGCAAAGGCCGCGCCTGTACTCCGATGAAGAGGAGAACTATACGAGCAGGCATGCGCGTTTCTATCAAGAAGTCGCAGTAGCGCGCTGTATTAACAAGGCGACCTGCTACTATCCCTCTTGATCAGGGCTGTGCGACCTCTGTTTTTGATGTTGCGACAATATATTGAATATTTTTAGTGCTACAAAAATTAGTCGTAGCAACATGGCGGCGCCTTTGCGGTGGCCGCTTTTACCGCCCAGCTCTTCCTATAGAGTTAGTAGTATACTAACTTTATGGTCGTGGTGCGTGACCTTGAAGCGGCGCAAGCGCAGTTAACGCCAGAGATTGCGCCCGAAAAGAACCGGGCAGACGAGGCGATAGAGTCGGTTGTTGCACCCACGTCGGAGAGCCTAAGAGGCTAGAGATTAGCAGTTCCGCCTTGTTGGCCGAGCGAAACGAGGATCCTAGTGTATCAAACATCCAGGGTAAGGTGAACGAACTGCAGCGCGAAACACTGTGGGCTTTCAAGACAAAGGCGTCGCACAGCTGCCAGAGTGTCCGGAACTAAGGGAAACCGATACCAATCGTGCCTCAGTCGTATCGCATTCATACACTGCGATTGTCGCATGCAAGTCCGTGCTCCGAGTAGTCGTGCGCGAGAGAAACTGGTTGCTACCGCGATTCAGACCAACCTTTGGGGACATGAGACACATCTCATTGGGTTGACATGTCAGCGGACCCAGTGGAAGCGTCAATGAAGCTAGTACGCATCACTACAGAGCCCTCTCGCCGGCTCGTAGAAGATGCAGTGTTTGTGAAGGGTGCGCTTCACATAGGGAAGATTGCATGGCGCGCGTGAATCGCCAGATATGGCGATGCCTAAGGCTAAGACCAGAGCCACAATGTATTGCGAATGTAAAGCAGTAGCGCGTCATTGTGAGCTAGGCAATAAAGTGCGAAATAGCTTCCGTGAAGCCTGCCTGACATTCAAAGCTACGATATGCCTGTTGGGAAGTCATTTTTCGTGACGAGATATCTGAATGGGCAAACGATTGCGAGCCAGTACTCAAATCAGAGGATTACAGTAAGTGCAAAGTGCAGGGAGACGCTCGTGATTGAGACAGGGCCGATGATGTGTGTCAGGTATGAGATGGAGAGGAGGAGCACTTCTTCCGCTTAATGTCAACTAGAATATCGTCTACCCCCGTTTGTTCTCTGATCCACACCGCTCTCTTCCTGTCTCCTAACGTTACTCCTAAGATTTTTCGTTCCATTGCTCTTTGTGCGGTCCTTAACTTGTTCTCGAGCTTCTTTGTTAACCTCCAAGTTTCTGCCCCGTATGTTAGCACCGGTAGAATGCAATGATTGTACACTTTTCTTTTCAACGACAGTGGTAAGCTCCCAGTCAGGATTTGGCAATGCCTGCCGTATGCACTCCAACCCAATTTTATTCTTCTGTAAATTTCTTTCTCATGATCAGGGTCCCCTGTGAGTAATTGACCTAGATAACATATTCCTTTACAGATTCTAGAGGCTGACGGGCGATCCTGAATTCTTGTTCCCTTGCCAGGCTATTGAACATTATTTTGTCTTCTGCATATTCATCTTCAACCCAATTCTTGCACTTTCTCGATGAAGGTCCTCAATCATTTGTTGTAATTCCTCTCCATTGTTGCTACCCCGTTATCTATGTGACCATAAATGGACCATGCAGTCGAAACATGTGCACAGCGCCACCGAGAAAGACAGCGCGTCCAGCCTGTTCCTAAATTGATAGGTGACCGTGCAGCTTCGTGTTCCATTATTGTGACGGGTCAATAGTCGCAGCGTTCTGCAACAGCTGCTAACAAATTTCTCGAGAAGTTGCCTTCTCCTGCACTGGAGCCTTGCCTTCAAGAAAAATTATTTCGGGGTGCGTAAAACAAGTGTCTCAAAGGCAAAGCCGATGGCTCAAGTCAAAGCCCTTAACGCGCAATATACCTCGATGAGTGTCAACTTCGTGTTGTTTTTCTTCCTGACTCAGGTTCTTAAAGTTCTGCTTTTGGTTTTGCTCTATTTATTAAAAAAATATTTTGCAGTGAGACTAATTCGTTTGTGATATTTGTGCTGCTGCGCTATTTTAGTTGATCAGTGTGGCATTGAAATGTGGAAGTAAGCCTGGTAAAGCTTAGTGGAAATGTGTCTTGTGCTTGTCGGCTGAGTGGTTTCGTTTTCGGTGTGCTTCCGGCCGACGCCCGCTGTGAGCCACATATTTCAGCTCAAGCTCATAAGGCTTTCAGCCGTGTTCTCAATGCGAAACGGAGCACCTTTCGAAAGAAGTTCGCCGACCATCTACCGGACGCGAGCTGTTGGACAACCACCTGCGGCTACGACCAACCGTGCAATCCCTCCGGACAGTGGATGCAGTCACCTTCCCATTGGGGTCTCCCTCCCCCAGTGGGGTAGTCTGTTATGACTGGCCTGCGTGGTGAACAATTTATGTTGCGCCTCCAAAGCCGCAGCGAAAGCCCAGACGTTTCAAGTGCACCGTGCCGCCGGCATCCGCTGAAAAAAAAAAAAAAAAAAACGCAGTTTCGCCTGAAAGACAAAGCGTCGGTTGCGATAGCAAATTAGTAGACAGCTGTACAAAGTTAGGATAGAAGTTTTATCGGCCGTATAAACTTGGAAATATTCGCGTAATATCTAAATTAACAATCACGATGTCAGGGCAGAAGGCGAATATGAACACATCACACTCGATGACCGCGGACGCTCGCTGTCAAAACGCTGGTGTCAGGAAGCGCGGCAGCAGCAGCAACCGAAGTGACCTTCGTGCTGTGTATCGCTTCAACACAAACTGAGCGACGAGAACAACGCACGCGCAAAGGTATGAACCGCCTGCAGATCGCTTTCAAGATAAGGCGCGCGCGACAGTGCAAAGTACGCAGGTGATGCCGAAGTAGAACGTCGTCTCCCCTCCCTCCCGCGCCACCTCCCTCTTTTGCGCGCGCGAGATTGACCCGCGATTGGTGGTTCCCCATGCGCGCGGTCGCGAAATGCGCAATTATGTCGGATAACAGCGCCGCCCCCATCCCTCCCCCCATCCCCCACGGCCTTTCGCATGCCGGAATACCGTGCGTTTCCTGTCAGCTTCCCTCTCATGCGCGCGCCAGATTGAGCCGTGATCGTCGCCTGCCATCGCGCGCTTTCACTCGCACATACAGCATACGGCACGCGGCGACGGTATTATCACCCTTGGACTTCATACGGAACATCACGTCGACGGCGATGGTAGAAATGCGCTTGGGGTGTCCATGTAATTGCTATCGCGATAAAACACCCAGTGGCTGCAACGGCGAAAAGACGTTAGCGTTTGTGCGCGCATTCTCGCCTTACCACGGCTCGCGCGACGCCCCGATTTCTGCGTGGGATCCACAGTGATGTCTTCGTACAGCGTGCGGGACGGTTAAGGTTCGTGTGAAGATTCCGTCTTCTTCTCTTTGGCGTGGGTGACGCCAGCGGTGTGTGTGTGTTTGTGTGTGTGCGCGCGCTTCAGTCATTCTCTCTCTTCTGAGCCACTGGCGGTTTGGAAGTCCGTTGAGCTGTCTTCCATGTACGAGTGGCGGCCGCAAGCGTGGATAGCGTTCGCTCTCTCCTTCTCCGGAGCGAGGGCGTTGCAGTGACTATAAAAGACACTCCCGTCAAGATACTTCAGCCTTCAGCTTTGAGCAAGCTTGAGTGTGTGCCGCTCTTCGTGAGGAAGATTGAAGAGCTGACTGCTCCGTAACGATGTAATTAAACGTCTTTATTACTCGTAGCCCCATCGCAGTGCCTTCTGCCAGGCCCCCTCAGGACTCGTGAGTCGCTACAAAGCGCAGTGAGCGGCACGTTCTTGAACACCTGGGATCGCAGGTTATTAGAACTGGTGCGAGCCGTGCGATCCGTGAATCACTGGTCTAGCGAGTGATTGACCAGGGATTGACCAGTGAACATACCGTATTCCAGATCGCCAGGACCACGCTCTCTTCATGGTCCTGGGTTCCCGTCTTTAATGCAGGAAAGACATCAAAAACAGTTGTCCGCAGCACTACTAAGTACAACAGGTTCCATATTTTTCAGCTAAAACCTCTCAGCTGTATATACGTGGTGGTGTTAGAAATATTTACTAGTTATTCCAACACCAAACCTTGCAAGCAGACAAGGGTAACAGTCAATTGAAAAAGAGTGCTATAGGTTCTGAAATGAAAGGTTACGTACAACGTTTCATGGCAAATCCCACTCCATCGGACAAGAGGTGTGCCATTAGATTGTATTAAGCTCCAGCAACAGCGTATGTAAAGGACAGCGCGCAAGCTTTATAAACAATGGACAAACACATCAATGGAATGTATTACACAAATTGCTCTGTCTGAAATTTTGTAAATCTCACTGCAATAAACGGCGTGGATCTATAATACGAGGTACTGCAGTAAATCACAGTGGATGTCAACTTTTCAGAGAATCTCCCAACTAACCTCAGCCTTGAGCCTAGCACCTGAAAAGCTGTGGAGCATTCGAATTGCTCTGACCACTCCGCTGCAGCGGATGCTCGCCATCTGCCGTGGTTGTCTAGGAGCTATGGCCACAATATAGGTGCCTGGCTAGGAACACACCAGCCCAGAGATTATAAGCAGCAAAATACGGGAGATAAGTTCCACGTGCAACTTATGATGCTGCTTCAAGTAAGCCCAATGCAAGAGTGATATGTCTAAAGGAAGATGCTGTCAAAGAAAGAAAAAAAAAAGCCGTCCTATATAGAAACAACCTTCCACTCCCCCTTTCTCAGTTTATTCCAGACGAGGACCAATCGAAAAAAACTCACCTGATCGTCTACGGATAAGCTGGCGTTGTGCTGCCGCTCGCTGGTGTATTGCCAGTCGATATCGGTGCCCTGTAAAAGAACCGAGAACAAGGGAACCTGCGCAGCGGCGTCCTCCAGTCCTCCGGCTTCGAGAAGCAGCACGGTTGATGTGCCATCGGCCGTGAGGCGGTTGGCGAGAGCGCAACCTGCGGAGCCTGCACCAACTGAAGCGGCCAGCGAGAACAATTTTGTATTATTACCGTATACAATCAACATAGTTCTCATTTGTCATGTGAAATAAATGAGGGCAAAGTCCTCCATGAATTCAAGACAGGATTTAACATGTTCCCTAATTTCACGAAATGTAAATTTGGTGTAGCATATAGTCCTCCCGGGACACTGGGAAAGATAGCTGATTTTGGCTATATAACGATTTTGAGTAGGAATTCTTCGCGATGACTAATTAACTGACGCTCTTGAAGTCTGCCCACGCATCATCCACAGATGCACCCTATTTTCCTCATGATGTCAAAGATACGGGTACGTCGAGTTATTTCATGACATTGGAAAAATTCCGGCGCGGTTCGTAATACACGATTGTAAAGCTTTCGGTGCAAATCACATGGCCCCCATTTTATGCAAATCTAGGCTTGCTATCACCTTTGGTGTTTTATGTGCAGCGGGGAAACATTGCGAGCGTTTTAATAACGCCGCAAGACAGCCAACAAACGAAGGTTTAGTCATCTTATTCAACCGATAATAACCAACAAACTTAACGTTTATTGCGATATCAATTATATGGACACTCCGACCGCACTACGGCCGTCGGCATCGCTGTCAGGTTCCGTGTGAAGTCCAAGGGCGGGTGATACGATCGTCGCCGCGCGCCGTATGCTGTGTGTGCGAGTGAAAGCTTGCGAGAGGGAGCCGGCGATCGAGGCTCAGTCTTGCACACGCAAGGGAGGGAAGCGGGAAGGAAGCGCGCGGACTTCTGTCGTGCGCAGCGCTTCGGGGGGAGGGGAGGGAGGGGGGGGCATTCAGTATCTTGAAAGCCATCCGCGTCGGGTGACAATACGCCACGTGCTGTTTTTCCCGGCTTAGTTCGCGTTTATGCAAGACGCAGCGCGAAGGTAAATTCGCTCGCTGCTGCTGCCGCTCTTGTGTGGCGTTTTGACAGCGAGTTTCCGCGGTCATCGAGTGAGAAGCGTTCACGTTTGCTTGCGCGCGCGTGATACCATGCTTGTTCAATTACTTAGTATGCTTATGTTTACAAGGTTATACGGTCGATAAAACTACTATCCTTACTACGTATAGATGTCCATTAATTTGCTATCGCAATCCATTCTTCGCCTTTCGGGCGAAACGGCGACTTTTTCTGTGCATCAATATTAACATTCCCTCAAAGCATAGTTCCGTTTTAAACAGTGCACTTGAAATCAACGTGGGCACACACAAAGAATCAAGCGCGGGAAAAAATTCACAGGCGATTACGACGCTCCTCATGTTAATATTGAGCGCCGCTGCTTAGGTGTATTGAATTCGGGATATATTTGATTTGACTTGATTTAATTTGATTAGACTTATTGATTTCCATTGTGGGAAAGAATTTGATTCTGAACAACAGGGTCCACTCGGTGCGGCGCTGAGTCTGCTGTGGAGCTCGTTTAGCACCAGCGGCAGACGAAGCATTTCTGCCGGTTGCGTCGCTCATCGTTCAGAAAGAAATCGTGAACACGGGAACGCGTCGCGCGCGCGGAGAGCGTTTTCTGGCGGCAGGGCCGCAGGGGAAGTAGAGCATGCGCAATGGGTCCCACGGCCACGCCAACGCTTTGTTTCCATGGCGCTCGCCGCATGCCTGGTCGTCAGCGTTGAGCCCGTCTCATGCGGCACTCCGCTTTCCTCCTCATCTTTTCGCCATACTCTCACCCTCCGCTTTCCTCCTCATGCTTCTGCTGTACCCTCCGCCGCTTTCATCTTCGCGCTCTGTTCGCTCTCGCCGTCATTGATCTCCCGCTGAACTTCGCGTTCGCTCGGTTACGAGGCACGCCGGGAGACGCCGATGTTCAACGAAGGAGCGCGCCTAGGCCATGCTCTAACATCAGCGCTTTCTACCTGTCCTATTATTGTGAATAATATTATTATCGTAAGCGTCTCTTTACAAGTGCGCTGCTTATAGCTTGATCATGAATAACCAACTAGCGCATTATTACGTCCAAATACCTAAATAAGAAAAGTTTGGAGGACGCTTAGCTTCCCCTTTAAGAGTGGAATTCTACAGCATTCAAAGGTCCCTGACTGGTTCTCACGCTTCCCGGCAACGGCAGCTTATGTAACCGTAAAAATTTTTTTTTTCAGGAAACACTGGCGGCGAACGCTATGCACGCAGCTGAGCTTTCTGTTTCTTCATTTAATGTTGTTTCAAGGAACCGAGGGGGCCGCGCCGCTCGTACTTCTTGGCAGACCTCAAACGGCAGCTGGAAAAGGGTTTGTTTTTTAGGCGCGAAGCACCATAGGGCCGAGCCTTGTCCCTCGTATTCCGTAGCTCTGGTTGGCATGGAGACCGCTATGTATGTATGTATACGCAAAATATATATATATATATATATATATATATATATATATATATATATATATATAGCCGGAACCGGAAGCCGACTTCCGGTTCCGCTTCCGGTTCCGGAAGCCAGCTTCCGGAGAACGCTTCCGGCGTTTTTCTTAGCAAAATTAGCATATCACTCAGCACTTCCCCTATATCTGCAAGTGGAAGAAACCGGCTTCATGAATGGCTTAACGGCAATTATTATGTAAGAGTTTGTTATAGGCCATCCCACGGAAATACGGCATCATGGCAGTCTAGAAGATATGTTCTATTGTTTCCGGTTTATTACCGGTTAAACAGTTGACTGTCCAAGGCACAAAAAGACATTTACTTTGTAACCATGGCTTTACAGGGAGAGTGTCGGTATGTATCTAAAAAAATAACGTTTTAGCTGAGGCTCTGACCGGTATTTTTTAAATACGCTTTAGCACATCGCGCTTTGGACCTAGCTTGTATACAGGTCGATAGACAGGTTTTGGTAAGAATATAGCATGGATATCACAATACGAATGCGTGTTCGTAACATCACACAAGTATTCATATGAAAATCTTGCCTTGAGCAAGCGTACACACATAGCCACTTCATGCAAATAAGAACTAAGCGGTCCGGCTTCCAAAGAAAAGGACGATACAACAAAATCAGATATTGACACGTCAATTCAGTACATTTCCGCGTGTTGTGCAGCTGTAGTTTGATTGCGCTTTATTTTGCGCGCCGCGAAGGATTCGGGGTGGAGAGACGAAGACGACGAAGAAGACGTTCTGCTCGATCGAAGCTGTTCTGCTGTGTGACCGGTTGTTGCTTGTGCTGTTATTACCGTGACAAATTGGTGGACATGCTGGGTATCATCCTATGCCCTAATTTGACCTCCCGACGCTTCAAGTCCCTACCACCATTCCCGCGATTCCGGAGGAAAACCGGGCACTTCGCCACAGCCGCCTCTTGCAAGGACTACCTCCTGAATACGGCCCATTGAGCCCAGTAAGAATGTCAACCACAGGGGCAAGTACGAGTCAGACGCAAGAGAGCGACACAGTCCAATCCACTTCTACCCCGAGTGTCGTCTATCCAGCGCACGTTCCGAAGTCATTTCATGGTGACGTGTTCGAGGACGTGGAGGATTGGCTTGAGCACTTCGACCGAGTCGCTGCAGTCACTGAATGGGACGACTCTAAGAAACTGCGCTACGTTTACTTTGCCCTTGAAGACTACGCTCGCACATGGTTCAAGAATCATGAGGGCTCCATCACTAGCTGGCAAGATTTCCGACGACAGCTTCGCGAGACGTACAGCAGCCCCGAAAGGAAAGAAAAGGCCGAACAGGCTCTGCAGAGTCGGTTTCAGAAACCAAATGAAAGCGTGGCCATGTTTGTCGAGGACATGTCCCGCTTGTTCCGACGTGCTGATCCAGGTATGGCCGAGACAAAGAAAGTTCGCCTCTTAATGCGAGGGGTGAAAGAACAACTCTTCGCTGGACTCATGCGCAATCCTCCAGCTACCATCGCCGAGTTCATAACTGAAGCGACGACAATGGAGCGAGCGCTGCAGCAACGATCCCAACAGTACGATCGCCAAAGCACCGTCGCCGCCGTGTCATGTTTCACCTGCGGACATGATTTAGCAGCACTCCGAGAGCTTGTGCGAAGCGTTGTGCGCGAAGAGCTCGAGGAAGTTCGCAAAACTGCTTGTCAGCCGACTGTTACTGCGCTTGGTGACATCATTCGTGACGAAATCATGCCGAAGCCTTACGGGCCCTCAACCATCTACGGTACGACGTTTGCCTTCCCCTGTTTCAGCTCTGCCGCCACGTCAATTTCCTGCTACAAATGTAAACTCGTATGAGTACGTAGGCCCGTGAGATATCACACGGAAATCAAACGTGTGGCGCACCTCGGATAATCGGCCACTTTGCTACCACTGCGGCGAAGCGGACCATCTGTATCGTCAGTGCCCTTATCGGAGGATGGGCCTTCAGGGATTTCACCCTAACGCGCGTCGACCAAGTAATGGTGAGCGCCCACGCGAGATTGAGCAGTTCCTGGCCTCTCAACAGCCATGTTCTCCCGCGCAAAGACGCCAAGCACGTTCACCATCTCCTCGGCGCATCATCTCGCCTAGCCGTTACTCCACGTTCTCTGATGTTCGCAACCGGTACCCAAGTCCACGCCCACGCCAGGAAAACTGAGGACAGCGACCTCCGGGGGTGGGGGCGCTGCTGATCGTCCTGACGAACACCCTCCGACACGAAAAGTTCACGACGACGATTTATCCGCCACGCCATGTTCTGATAACGACGCAGGACTTTCCGCCAATATTACAGTAACCGTCGACAATTACCAGGTCACCGCCCTCGTTGATTCCGGCACCGACTACTCCGTTATGAGTGGTGAATTGGTGGCTACTCTCCGAAAGGTGACCACACCATGGAATGGTCCCCAACTCCGTACTGCGGGTGGTCATCTCGTGACGCCGGTTGGAAGGTGCACTACCCGAGTGCATATCTGCGGCTCTGCCTTCATCGGATCCTTCGTCATACTGCGGGAATGCTCCAGGCAACTCATCTTAGGAATTGACTATACATTATAAATCTTCGAGAGCTGTTGGTAACATTTTCTCGTAACGCAATCTCGCACGAATGCAAATTGCACAAGATAGCTTTGCGTGTCTCTGATGATTCCGTGACTATACCACCTCGTTCCAGTGTACTGGTTACCGTAGTGAGCGACAAGTACCACAATGCCCTTGGAGTTGCTGAAACCAATGTGTCCATCCTCTTCTCTCGTCAAGTATGCGTCGCCCGCGGCCTCCTCGAACTGACCAAACAGCCTGCTGAAATCCTAATCACGAACTTCAGTCGCGAATACCAGCACTTCACGAGGCACGCTGTTGTCGCTTACTTTGGAGAAATCGGCGACGCGAGAACCAGCCTATCACTCGCAGAACTTTCCTCCGTCCAACACGATGAGAAGCAGTTTACAATTCAACTCGATGTGAATTCTAAACTATCGGCCTAACAACAAGATAGTCTTCGCTCTCTTTTGCTTTCCTTTAGCGACTGTTTGGCCACGACGTCAAAAATCAAGCAGACACCCGTTGCGAAGCACAGAATTATAACCGAACCCGCCGAAAGACCCATCCGACAGCATGCCTACCGTTTGTCTCGAAGAGAACAAGACGCCATTCGTGAACAAATCAAGCAAATGCTTGCTGACGACATCATTCAGCCATCTACAAGTCCATGGGCGTCACCAGTGGTGCTAGTTAAAAAGAAAGACGGCACACTGCGTTTCTGCGTTGATTATCGCAAACTCAACAACGTTACAAAGAAAGACGTCTATCCGCTACCTCGCATCGACGACTCGCTGGACCGACTTCGACACTCCAGATATTTTTCATCCATGGATCTGCGTAGTGGTTATTGGCAAATAGAGGTCGATGACCGTGACCGGGAAAAGACCGCATTTATTACTCCTGACGGACTCTTTGAATTCAAGGTTCTTCCTTTCGGTCTGTGCTCTGCTCCTGCGACTTTTCAAAGAATGATGGACACTGTTTTATCCGGTCTTAAGTGGCAAACGTGTCTTGTTTATTTGGAAGACGTCGTCGTTTTTTCGGAGACTTTGGAGCAGCATCTTCAGCGTCTTCGTGCAGTGCTTGATGCGCTCCGAAGTGCAGGCCTGTCACTCAAGCCCGAAAAATGCCACTTCGGTTACGAGGAGCTGAAATTCCTTGGTCATGTCATAAGCTGCGATGGAATTCGCCCGGATCCTGAAAAAACGCGAGCTGTTGCAGCCTTCCCAACGCCTACGAACAAACGCGAGGTTCGTTGTTTTTTTTAGGGGACTTTGCACGTATTACCGTCGCTTCGTACCAAAGTTTTCGAAAATAGCTGAGCATTTTCATTACTTCACAAGAGACAATGTCGCTTTCGTTTGGAACCCCGAGCAACATCGCGCTTTTTGTGACCTACAACAACGACTTCAAACTCCTCCAATCCTAGGTCACTTCGACGAAGACGCCGACACTGAAGTACAAACAGACGCGAGCAATGTCGGTCTCGGCGCCGTCCTTGTGCAGCGGCAAGAAGGTATAGAAAGAGCGATCGCCTACGCTAGTCGTGCCTTGTCATCGGCCGAGTTGAACTACTCGACTACAGAAAAAGAATGTCTAGCTGTTGTGTGGGCGATATCCAAGTTCCGACCATAATTGTACGGAAGACCTTTCAAAGTAGTCAGTGACCACCATTCGTTGTGTTGGCTTGCCGGTCTCAAAGACCCCTCAGGCCGCCTTGCTCGATGGAGTCTTCGCCTTCAGGAGTTCGACGTTACGGTTGTCTATAAGTCTGGACGCAAGCACACAGATGCCGACTGTCTGTCCCGCGCTCCTGTAGAAACGACTTCGCCTTAGCTAGCTGAAGCCGACAGTTTCCTCTGCGCCGTCACAGCGTCTGACTTGGCTCAGCAACAGCGTGACGACCTGGAGCTTCGCCCGCTAATCGACTACCTTGAGGGCCAACTTACACAGCCACCACGTCCATTACGACGCATAATTTCGTCGTTCTTTCTCCGCAACAACGTCTTGTACAAGCAAAGCTTTGACTCCAGCTCTCAAGCCGATCTTCTGGGGGTACCATCTGCGATGCGAGAAGAGATCCCGCATGCTTGTCACGACGAACGGTCCTCTGGCCATTTGGGGTTCACGCGTACTCTCGGGCGTATCCGCCACAAGTACTACTGGCCTAAACTGTCCCGTACCGTTAAGCAATACGTGAAGACTTGCCGAGACTGCCAGCGGCGCAAGACGCCGCCTATAAAACCAGCTGGCTTGTTACAACCTGTCGAACCACCTCGGGCACCCTTTCAACAAGTCGGAATGGACTTGCTTGGACCATTTCCTAAATATTCGGCTGGCAACCGATGGATAATAGTTGCGACAGAGTATCTCACTCGTTACTGTGAAACAAGACCACTTCAACGAGCTACTGCTAACGACGTCGCCAATTTCTTCATGCATGATATCGTCCTCCGCCATGGCGCACCAGCAGTGGTTATTACCGACAGAGGGACCGCTTTCACAGCCCAACTCCTGGATGAAGTGATGACCCTCAGCGGCACTGTTCATCATCGGGCAACAGCTTATCATCCACAGACGAACGGCCTAACCGAACGGCTCAAGACCATCCCTGACATGCTTTCAATGTATGTCGACGTGGATCACACGAACTCGGACAGCGTCCTTCCTTTCGTAACCTTCGCCTATAATACCGCCGTTCAAGAAACCACAGGATTTACTCCTTTCCGCTTGCTTCACGGCCGCGAGGTTACCACAATGTTAGACGTAATGCTCCTGCCCGACGCCTTCGCATCTACCACAGTGAATTCTGCCCAATATGCTCAGTGTGCCGAGGAAGCTCGTCAGCTAGCTCGCCTGCGCATTCGCTCTCAGCAACACTACGATGCTCACAGGTACAACCTCCGACACAGAGAAGTTACCTACCACCCCGGAGACAAAGTATGGATCTGGAGTCCCGTCCGCCAGCGCGGGAGGTCGGAGAAACTTCTCCGGCGTTATTTCGGGCTTTACCGACTTCTTCAACGCCTCAACGACGTCAACTACACAGTTGTTCCAGAGAGCACCACGCGAAGCTCCCGCCGTACACCACAACCGGACATCGTCCACGTGGCTAGGATGAAGCCATATTACGCACGCTGACCACCTACCTTCCCTACTTCGAAGGCATCGAGACGATGCTTTTCCAGGGGGGGAATAATGACACGTCAATTCAGTACATTTCCGTGTGTTGTGCAGCTGTAGTTTGCTTGCGCTTTATTTTGCGCACCGCGAAGGATTCGGGGTGGAGAGACGAAGACGACGAAGAAGACGTTCTGCTCGATCGGAGCTATCCTGCTGTGTGACCGGTTGTTGCTTGTGCTGTTATTACCGTGACAATATATAATGCTGTAATCGTGCTTGGATCACAGTTCTCAAGAAAACATCAGTTTGATCCAACAGAAATAATAATCTGTACACCAACTGCTTGAAGAACAGCTGCGAGAGCCCTAGAGATATGATTTTCACCTTATGAAACAAATTGCACGGGCTCGTGCGCTCCCACTGCGCTCCCCATATTGACACGTATACATGTTTATCTTTCAGCGGTGGAAAGCGGCCACCGGTGAAAGATAAATGCTGGCGATCGTCGCCGCGATCGACGCGTTTCGCCGCTGATCAGATTTTCAGCGATCGCCGACTGTGTTCGCCGCTATCGTTGTGCTTTGAGTGTAGCTTGATTTTGTGGGTACAGGTTCGCCCAATAAACAACCAGTTTCGTCATACACAGTTTTATGACTGTTTACTTCAGCGTCACTACTACGTGACATCTGGTGGAGGTGCTTTTGTGTCCATGGAGCGGGAGCCCCCGAAAAGCCGTGATCCAAGCCCGAACCCCGAAGAAGTACCAACGTCGTCCCGGAGCATCGAGCTAGCCTCAGGCTACAAAACCAACCCCCCTAGTACGGACTTCTTCCCGAGAAGACCAGGACGTGCACGGCCACGACGACCGCATCAACCATGACAGCCTCAGTGCCGCCTACACCGATCGTGTTACAGCAACCCCGGGAGCCACCGACGTTCCGCGGATCAACATTTGAGGATCCGGAAAGCTGGATGGATACGTATGAAAGGGTCGCTGTATTTAACAACTGGAATAGCGACGACAAGCTGTGCCACGTCTACTTCTCATTGGAAGATGCTGCCAGGACGTGGTTCGAGAATCGGGAGTCGACCTTGACAACATGGGACCTGTTCCGCCAAGGCTTCCTGCAGACCTTTACAAGCGTTGTGCGCAAGGAAAGCGGCGAAGTTCTCCTAGAAGCCCGGGTACAGCTGCCTAACGAGAACATCACGATTTTCACGGAGGAGATGACTCGCCTGTTCAAGCACGCCGACCCCGACATGCCAGAAGCCAAAAGAGTTCGCTTCTGGATGAGGGGTGTCAAGCAAGAGCTCTTCGCGGGACTGATACGCAACCCATCCAAGACTGTTGATGAATTTATTTCCGAGGCCACAACCATTGAGAAGACGCTCGACATGCGGACAAGGCAATATCACCGCCGAATTCTGGCCGCCAACAACATCGACGTTCAAGCACATGGCAGCGACGACCTGCACGAGACCACCAGAGCGGTCGTTCGCGAGGAACTCCAGAAGTTCTTCTCCAAGTCGCAGCCTCAAGTGGAATCTATCGCCGACATCGTCAAAGAAGTTCAGCGCTCATTTGGAGTTCCCGATGTGCAGCCGCAATCGCCGCAACCCCAGCTGGAAGCGCTGACCTACGCCGCCGTCACCCGTCGTGAAGGCCATACTCCGCGCTCGCGCCAGGACCCCGTAATGCCGCATTTCCGACGTCCACCACCGCCGCCGCCAGCACGCCCGTCCATCGTCCAGTGCAACTACGCGAAAAAGACGGACATTTGGCGCGCCCACGACCACCGCCCACTCTGCTATCGCTGCGGGGAAGCTGGTCATGTCTACCGCCGATGCCCATACCGCGAGATGGGCCTACGAGGGTTCGCCGTCAATGCGCCACGTCCGGAGCTTGGGGAGCGGCCACGTGACATCGCTGACTACCTCGCCGGAGCCCAGTGGCAACCACGACGACCTTCACGCTCGCCGTCACCAGGACGCGACTTGTCACCGCAACGCCGACCATACACTGGCCCAGCAAGGGGTCGGTCCGTGAGCCCCTATCCGGGAAAATAAAAGCAGCAACCGATGGAGGTGCGGTTGTTGTACGATGCAATGCCGAAGATCCTCCGCGGCCATCGAAGAATATTCGCGAATCATCACGACGAGATATCAGCACGCCGCCTGGCAAGAGCCTTGACGACAACACTTCGCCGCCGAAAGAAGACCTGCCGACGCCACGACTTAACCGCAACGCCAGATGACGGTCTACCGACTTAGACGTGCTAAACGATGGTCATAACGTCACCGCTCTCGTCGACACTGGAGCCGACTATTCCGTCTTCAGTGGCCTGTTCGCCGCCAAGTTGAAGAAGGTGAAAACAGCCTGGAAAGGACCCGATATCCGGACAGCGGGAGGCCACCTAATAACGTCGACGGGAATCTGCACAGCGCGAGTCACGGTAAACAACCGCACTTACTCGGCGAGCTTCGTAATCATGCAGCACTGCTCCAGCGATGTCATCCTAGGCATGGACTTTCTAAATCAACACGGTGCAGTCATCGACTTAAGGTCCAAGTCGATAACGCTTTCAACGAACAACGCGATACCACCGGATACAAGCATAAGTTGCCATGCCTTGAATGTGCTTGAAGAACAAGTCACCGTTCCGCCTCGCTCATGCGTAATGATTTGAATCGGTACCGAAGTGCCTGCAGACATGGCGGGTGTCATCGAGGGCGATCATCACTTACTGCACGACTGTGAAATTTGCGTCGCTAGAGGCATAGCTGAGCTACGTGCAGGGAAAGCAAGGGTGATGCTCACGAACTTCAGCCCCGAATACAAGCACATTAACAAAGGCACCACGGTCGCTTACATCGACGAAATAGTAAAAGCCAGCAGTGTTGTCGCCTTCACGGATTCCAGTGCATCTGCAACGACGACTATAGTACCTGAACCAACTTTCAGCGTCAATCAGAACCTTCCCAGGCATAAGAAAGAACAATTATAAAAGCTCTGCTCCTGCAATACAAGGACTGCTTCTCGTCGTCGTCAAAAGTTCGAGAAACCCCTGTCGCCCAGCACCGCATCATAACCGACGAAAATGTCCGCAGACTCCGTCAGAGCCCGTACCGAGTTTCGGCACGCGAACGCGACGCCATAACGCAACAAGTCGACGAAATGCTACGCGACGACATAATCCAGCCGTCCAATAGTCCGTGGGAGTCCCCCGTGGTGTTAGTGAGGAAGAAGGATGGAACCCTACGCTTCTGCGTCGATTATCGTCGCCTCATCAAGATCACGAAGAAGGACGTATACCCCCTCCCACGGATTGACGACACCTTGGATCGACTCTACAACGCAAAGTATTTTTCGTCGGTGGACCTCAAAACCGGCTACTGGCAAATCGAAGTCGACGAGAGGGACCGGGAGAAGACTGCCTTTATAACACCAGACGGACTGTTCGAGTTCAAGGTCGTGCCGTTTGGTCTTTGCTCGGCACCTGCGACTTTCCAACGCGTCATGGATACAGTACTGGCAGGCTTGAAGTGGCAGACTTGCCTCGTCTATTTGGACGACGTCGTCGTGTTTGCCTCAAGCTTCGAAGAACACCTGCGGTGCCTTGAAACAGTTCTTCAAGCAATCAAAACCTCCGGACTCACGTTAAACCCAGAAAAGTGCCGCTTCGCATATGAGGAGCTCTTGTTTTTGGGCCACGTCATCAACAAGTCTGGAGCGCGCCCCGACCCTCAGAAAACTACGGCCATCTCCAACTTTCCTCCGCCCGCTTTTCTTGGACTTCTTCTCCGCCAGATTTCTTGGACTGTGCGCCTATTACAGGCGCTTCGTCAAGAATTTTTCACGGATCGCTCAGCCACTGACGTATCTCACGAAGGCCGACGTCGAGTTCAAGTGGGAGACGCCGCAAGTCGAAGCATTTGAAGAACTGAAGCGACGCCTGCAATTGCCGCCAATACTTGCTCATTTCGACGAAAACGCCGATACCGAAGTCCACACCGACGCAAGCAGCGTAGGCTTCGGCGCCGTGCTTGTGCAGAGGACTGCGGACTATACAGAGTTGTAAGTTACGCTAGCCGGTCGCTATCGAAGGCGAAAGCAAATTATTCCACAACAGAAAAGGAGTGCCTCGCCATCATCTGGGTTACATCAAAGTTTCGCCCCTACCCTTATGGCAGGCCCTTTAAAGTTGTGAGCGACCACCACGCCTTGTGTTGGCTAGCTAACTTGAAGGATCCTTCAGGTCGCCTCGGACGATGGAGTCTGAGACTTCAAGCATTCGAAATCACCGTCGTTTACAAGTCCGGGCGAAAGCACTCTGACGCCGACTGCTTGTCTCGCACCTCCGTCGAACCGCCGCCCCAGGACGACCAGGATGACGACACTTTCTTGGGACCCATCAGTGCCGACTAATTCGCCGAACAACAGCGAGCCGACACAGAACTAAGGAGCCTTGTAGACTACCTGGAAGGCAAGACCGTCATTGTGCCCAAGGTGTTCAGGCGAGGATTGGCGTCATTTTTCTTGCAAAACGACATTCTCTTTAAAAAGAACTTCTTGCCTCTCCGAGCCAACTACCTCCTCGTGGTACCCTCAGCATTGCGTCCAGAGGTTCTGCATGCTCTCCATGACGACCCAGCGGCTGGGCACCTCGGGTTTTCCCGCGCGCTCGCGGGGATACAAGAAAAATACTACTGGCCTCGCCTCTCTGCCGACGTCGCCCATTACGTAAGGACATGCCGAGACTGTCAGCGACGCAAATAACCGCCGACAAGGCTAGCCGGGCTTCTACAGCCGGTCGAGCCACCTTGCCGACCGTTCCAGCAGATCGGGATGGACTTACTGGGGCCTTTTCCGACGTCGACGTCCGGGAATAAATGGATCGTCGTAGCTACGGACTACCTCACCCGCTACGCCGAAACAAAAGCCTTGCCCAAAGGCAGTGCCGCAGAGGTAGCCCGATTCTTTGTTGAGAACATCCTCCTGCGTCACGGTGCCCCAGAAGTCCTCATCACCGACAGAGGTACGGCCTTCACAGCTGAACTAACTCAAGCCGTCCTGCGCTACAGCCACACAAGCTATCGCCAGACCACCGCCTACCACCCGCAGACGAATGGCCTCACCGAGCGCCTAAATAAGACCATCGCCGACATGCTGGCAATGTACGTCGACGTGGAACACAAGAGGTGGGATGGCATCCTTCCGTACGTGACCTTCGCATACAAGACGGCCATGCAAGAAACGACGCACATGGCGCCGTTCAACCTGGTCTATGCAAGGAAACCGGCAACGCCGCTTGACGACATACTACCGGATGTCTCCGACGAAGAAAATCTCGACGTTGCCACCTATTTGCAGCGTGCCGAAGAAAGTCGACAGCTCGCCCGCCTGCGCATCAAGAACCAGCAGAGAACCGACAGCCGACACTACAATCATCGACGACGCTACGTCGAGTACCAGCCCGGAGACCGTGTTTGGGCCTGGACTCCGATACGCCGACGAGGACTTAGCGAGAAACTCTTACGTCGCTATTTCGGACCATATAAGATCATCAGACGTAGTGGCGCACTGTACTATGAGCTCGTGCCAGACGGTATTTCGCAATCACAGCGGCGCGGCGCACGACCTGAAGTCATCCACGTGGTGCGTCTTAAGCCTTTGTACGCCCACTGACGAACTTAGGTCCTTTGTTGCTTATTATTTTTGTCCCTTTCTGTACGCGTGGTTTTGTTTTCGCTTTCGTGTTTGTAGCATCGGGATGATGCTTTTTAAGGGGAGGGTATTGACACGTATACATGTTTATCTTTCACCGGTGGCCGCTTTCCACCGGCTAACAAATGTTAAACGTTATCGCTCGGCGCAGTACGCACCTGTATCGGAAGTTTCTAGAACGTTATCGATGCTTCTTTCAGTTGCCTGTTTTCACCGACGCTTATGTTATCTGATTGTATGACCGACGCGAATTGTCTAGAACTTTCTGGAAGACCCGCGGGCATCAGGGATTAATCTGGAACCTTCGATGACTCAGGTATAAAAGCCGACGCGTTTCGCCGCTGATCAAGTTTTCGACTATCGCCGACTGCGTTCGCCGCTATCGTTGTGCTTTGAGTGTAGCTTGCTTTTGTGGGCACAGGTTCGCCCAATAAACAACCAGTTTCGTCATACAGTTTTACGGCTGTTTACTTCAGCGTCACTACTACGTGACAAAATAAAGGTCGCAAACACTCGGTGGATTTCTGAAGTTCTCGCCATGACCATCACTTGCAACACGTAGAACACTTTGGGCAATTAAAAACATGTTGCAAACGGAAGCTCTTGCAAACACTGAGAAGTTATAACCACATTATTTATTGGTAGTACTTTCAACACGTTTGTTTTCTTCGACCAATATTCCTCAGCATTCCGGAAATAATTTAACGGAAGCCCGAGGTACTTTCCGGGGGAAACTGTCCAATTCATATTACAGCACACTTGCGGTGTGCTCTGCCAGTTGCCATGCCAAAATCCAAGGCATTTTGACCAAAGGATAGCGCTACATGTTGTTGTGCAGAAAGCTGTAGCTATATTTGCAACTTCCTCCACGCCTTTTCCATCAGTACAAAACACGGCTATGTCGTCCCCATAGGCTATAGAACCCTAATTTCATTGGTCAAAAATGTGTAGCCGCCAATACGGGGTGTTGCAAACAGAGGAAAACAAAAAGGTTCTTTGTTTCACACTTGACCGCACAGGAATTGTGCCACTTAATTGCTAACCACTAATGTGGCTTTACAATCATGATACACCATTGTCACCCCTTCAACAATCACAGATCCAACATTTACATGCTCCAAGAGTAAAAACAAAACTTCATGTACAACTTTATCAAACGATTTATGCAAGTCTAACTGAATCATGGCTACGCGATCACGCATTGCGTCGAAACATTTCAGAATACTTCCAGCTATGGGTATGTTCGTAAATATTGTCCTACCTTTAATACCACATATTTGATGCGGGCCAACAAGGGACTTAACATTTTGGGGCCGTCTAGCTGACACTCATGTATATTTTGTTGTCTGTATTGGTCAAACTAATGGGACGGTAAGACTCGACTGAATGTAACTTTGCAGGGTCATCCGTTTTGGGGATCAGTACTACGTGTGCTGTCCTAAAAGAGAGAGGTGCTTGTTTTGAAGCGAAAGCATCATTACGGTACCTCGGGCAGCCGTCGGCGACTCAACAGTTTTCACCTTGAGAGCTAGAGGTAGAACCACAAGAGAGCATTAAGGCGCCTTTATAGTCCGATGTTATCCGCACGCGGGTGAGCGTCATCAGACGCCGGGCGCGTCGGAGCGCACTGGCCGCGCGTCCGGTTACGTTGGCGGCGCCAGTACGTCGAACCATCGGTCGAACTACAGCCGCTGTTGTCCTCGCCAACGTGACATAACGTGTGCGCGCGTTCACGCTACGTCGGACTATATTGAGACCTTTACGGTGCCCTGAAAGGAGAAATTGCCGTCGTTACTCGAGTAGAGTTGGGCCCCGCTGCGAGTTGCAAACAAGTCTCACTACTTTACTCATCACCGCAGTGTCTTCATAGGCATGCAAAATGATGAATGAACACTCTATTCATTGTAAACATGTCTGTAAATCATTGCGAAACCATACCTAGGCCACAGCTCGACAATGAGTCTTCCCAGAGCAGTGAAGCTTTCGCTATCAACCAGGGTTAACCAAAGTTAAACCACGCCATTTTTTTCATAACATTCAGCGATCACTCGATAGAAAGCCATTGCCAATTCTGTCTTTAAAAAACTTGCATATGGTTGCACCCGGCCCATCTCGCGCAGGTGACTTGCCGTTACTTCAGTTATCTATTCGCCATTTCAATTTTTGGCACGGTAATTTCAGATTCCAGTGATTCTCTTACAGTGTTTTCTAATCTTAGCATAAGGGAGAGAAAGTCAACTCGGAAGCGCGTTCAGAGTTTCTTTGCCAAGAAACTTAACGTACATTTCATCGAGTGCAAGTGTTATCTCTGCTTTCTGGGGAAATTTTGTTGCGATATCGAATTTCATTTATATCGCTATTCGATACATGCTTCTTTTCTTCACTAAACACACCCTTAGTGGGCGTTTTGCCCACCCACAACCTTTCGGTACGCGCCCTTATAATTGCGCCGCGGTACTTATCTTCGTCGATCAACTGGAGCTTTGCTTTCACCTCTTTTATTTCTTTTTTTAAACGATCCAGGCGCTTCATTTTCTACGCCTAACATATACTCCAGCCATAGAGACAAAAATTCAACAAGAGGGGACACTCGGCAAAAACTGGCAACAGGAAACACGTCCCCATACGTCACGCTATAGTATTTATGCCGAACGCTAGCTGCCGCGAGCATCTAAAAAAAAAGAAAGTAAAATTAAGTTAACAGACATTCATTTATTTTTTAAACTCTCTGCCGCGAAAACTAAAACGTCTTGCGCATAAAGTCAGCGAGAACGCCTCCGCGCGCGTTTCAGCGCTCGCGCGCGGCGACCCGTCTGTCTCCTTTTTTTTAATGTAACCTGGGGCCGTATTCTCTAACGCTTCGGTTTTCGAAGGATTCGGTTTGGCGGTGGCGTCACATTGGGGTGGTCCGTTGACGTAATGAAAACAAGTGAAAGGACAGAGACCAATCGGCGCGAAGGTTTCTTTTTGTGGCAGTGAACGTCACAAACCGAGTAAAAATATAGCAATTTACGAGCGCTTCTTGGTAAATAAAAATAATTTGTTCATCGTATTGATGAGGTTTACGTTTTTCATGATGAAACGTGTGTGAGTTGTAGTGGCGGTGAGTTACTTAACGAATTTTGTTTACTTCGGATGACCCATTTATGCCGCTAGGTGGGACGTCGTACGCTAACTTCGCGTTGCGGCCAAAATACACACTCAAGTTCCTCGCACAGTCGGAGCGCTGTCTCTTTTGAGAATCTGAATTGTCGCCGGAATCCCTCGTCTGTCATCTCAAAGGCGTCTTGTCGATGTCGAGGTTGTCGCTGTCTATCACGGAGGCTCGCTAAAAGCACGATAACAGGCGCCACAGGCACCGCACACGCCGTCATTTTTCTCCGAGTGCCGCGATCTCGCCCGTGCACACGGCATGCACTAGCTCTGCACACGGCACACCGCGCTTCTGATCAGACCGAAGCAGCGCGCGCGGCTTCGCTTCGTAGCAGACGACAAATTCGGTTTCCGCGTGATTGACATGTGCGTGACGTCATCAAAAAATGCGTTCGCGCCCTGAGGCGATGGCGTCACCCAGGCGGCGGCCAATCGCTGCACGCAAACCGAATCCTTCGAAAACCGAAGCGTTACAGAATACGGCCCCTGGTTTATTGGGCTCTCGGCGTATTAATGCGTTCCTTCAGCACTAGGACAAGACACCACTGCACTATTGGACTACGGCAAGGTGAGAAATCTTGTTTCACAGTCTACGACGCACTTAGGCTTACTGCACGGGACCAAGACTTAAGACGCAGTAAGCGAAAAACAGCACGGACCATCCTGGTGCAGTTAATTTGAGTTAATTAGCTAAACTATAAAACAATGAATCATGCTGGGACATGTTTTCGACGCTTCCTACGGGATTATTGCAACATATTTCGGTTTTTGAGGCACACTGACCGCACAGGGCGCCGTGTCGCAATTAGCGAGAACTAACTCGGCCGTGGTGTGTAGTCTATATATATAGTGCATCTTGCTAGGAGAAGTTTGTGCCGCTTTCTCTGACGCCATACATTACTGAAAAGTAATTTCGTTACTTTCTGGCGTAGTTTTGAGGCACGCTGGCCGCACAGCGCACTGTCATGCAGTTAGCGATAAGCAGCTCGGCCGTGGTGATAAAGTTAGTTTGGCGTGTAATGAATCTTGGAGGGAGAAGTTTATGACGTTTTTTGTGGCACCGCAACAACATATACCTTCTTTCGGTACTCACGCCTGTTGAAAACGCGATGGGCGATTGCCAAGAGTGATAACATGGGAGTGTGTTGCTGGCGCCGGCAGAACGCGCGAAAGATAACACCGAGGAACATATCAGAAACTTGTAATTCGAAAATTCCGTCATCTAAAGGACTGAAAACAGGCTTTCCACCGACGCATTTGTCTTGAGTGCGAATAGAAGGTATTCCATAGAGAAAGCAATTCAACAAGAGGAGACAGTCGGCAAAAACTGGCAACAGGAAACACGTCACCATACGTCACGCTATACTTTTGACACCGAACGTTAGCTGCCGCGAGCATCGAAAAAAAAAGTGAACTTAAGTTAACAGGCATTGATTTATGTTTTAAATTTTTGGCCGCGAAAACTAAAACGTTTTGCGTATAAATGAACTTAAGCTTTGCGACTCATTTTCCTTGCCTTACCAAGCCACAGGTCAATGACGCGCCAGATGCATGTGTCATCCGCCAGACACTCTCCCGAAGCCAGCGAGGACGGCTGCGCGCGCGTTTGAGCGCTCGCGCGCAACGACCCGTCTGTCTCCCCCCCCCCCCCCCTCCCTTTTTCTTATGTAACGTGGTTTATTGGGCTTTCGGCGTATTCTTGCGTTCCTTCTGCACTGGGACAAGACACCACAGCACTATTGGACTACAGCAAGGTGAGAAATGTTGTTTCACAGTCTACGGCGCAATTAGGCTTATGGCACGGGTCCGAGACTTCAGACGTAGTTAGCGAAAAACAGCTCGGCCATCCTGGTGCAGTTAACTTGAGTTAACAAATCGTGCTGGGACTTGTTTCCGACGCTTCCTAGGGAATTATTGTAACTTATTTCGGTTTTTGAGGCACACTGGCCGCACAGGGCGCCGTGTCGCAGTTAGCGAGAACTGGGCCGGGGTGCGTAGTCTAGTGCATCTTGCTAGGAGAAGTTTGTGCCGCTTTCTCTGACGCCAGATATTACTGAAAAGTAATTTCGTTACTTTCAGGGGTACTTTTGAGGCACGCTGGCCGCACAGCGCGCTGTGACGCAGTTAACGATAAGCAGCTCGGCCGTGGTGATAAAGTTAGTTTGGCGTGTAATGAATCTTGGAGGGACAAGTTTGTGACGTTTTTTGTGCCCGCACAACAACAAAACCTTCTTTCGGTACTCACGTCTCTTGAAAACACGATGGGCGATTGCCAAGAGTGATAACATGGGAGTGTCTGGCTGGCGCCGGCAGAACGCGCGAAAGATAACGCCGAGGAACGTAACAGAAACTTGTAATTCGAAAATACCGTCTGCTAAAGGACTGAAAACAGGCTTTGCACTCACGCATTTGTCTTGAGTGCCTGTTGCGTCCGTCTCTGTGTATGTAGCGTACCGTCGTGTCGCCCGAGGCCAAGTTTTGCAAACGCGAATTGCCCGTGTACTTGTGCGGCTAAAGTGCAGGAAATAATGCCCGGAAATGGGGGAATGCTTGGAAATCGGATTTTTTTTTTGTATTTTAGGCTATTGTTTGGGATGAGTCGTGTATTTTCTACGCCATATATGTAAAAGCGAATTGATTTTGTTTGTAATGCCACCCATTCGCCGCTTTCGCACGTTTCGCCTCTACACGCAGTATTCCTACATCTAAATAGCAAATGACACATGCTTGTATATAACATGCTGTTTCGTGCTTGTAAATGTAACATGCTTGTAATTTACTTTTTTTAGCTGATGCCGTCCAGTGGAGCTTCATACAGCAACTACTGCTTACCTGGGGTCACAACGTTGGATAAACGCACAAGAAGCGCGGAACGAGCTTTTATATAGAGCAAAGTAAATCTTTCCTCATTTCACAAGGAGTCTGCCGTCTACTTTGTGAAATTGCACGTGGCACAGATTTGATGGGACTTGACAAGATAGTTCGCAATCATTTTTACCAAACAATAAACCGATGCCGCACGAAGACCGTGCGTGGTCGGGAAAAAAAAAGAAAAGCGCAGCCGGCGTGCTAGCTAGCGTTCAAAATGCGCCCGCCCAGAACCGAAACCGGAAGTGATTTACACCGATCGCTTGGCGCGCTGCTGTCAATTCGGCCGCTGGTCTCTATGGGAGTATCGCCTCCTGTTGAATTTCTTTCTCTGAGGGTATTCTGCAAACGTCTAACAAGGTCCGGCTGGGAGCCTTTGTTGCGTCCGTCTCTGTGTATGTTAGCGTACCGTCGCGTCGCCCGTGGCCAAGTTTTCGATACTCGAAGTCGCCCGTGTATTTGTGCTGCCAAAGAGCAGGTAATTCCCGGAAATGGAGGAACGCTTGGAAATCAGATGTTTTCATATTTTATGCTATTGTTTGGGATGAGTCGGGTATTTTCTACGCCATGTATGTGAAAGCGAATTGCTTTTGCTTTGTAATGCCGCCCATTCACCGCTTTCGCACGTTTCGCCTCTACACGCGGCATTCCTATGCTTAAATACCAAAATGACACATGCTTTTAACATGCTGGTACGTGCTTGTAATTGTAACATGCTTGCAATTTACTTTTTTTTTCAGCTGGTACCGTCCGGCGGAGCTTCATACGGGAACTACTGCTTACCTGGGGTCACAACGTTGGATGAACGCACAAAGCGCGGAATGAGCTTTTATATAGAGCAAAATAAATAATTCCACATTTCACAAGAGGTCTTGCGTCTACTTTGTGAAATTGCACGTGGTACAGATTTGTGTGTGGCACGTGGCCGGCGTGCTAGCTTGCGTTCAAAATGCGCGCGCCCAAAACCGAAACCGGAAGTTATTTAGGCCCACCGCTTGGCGCGCTGCAGTCAATTCGGCCACTGGGCTCTATGGGAGTGTCCGCTCTTGTTGAATTCCTTTCTCTATGCTCCAGCTCACTGTGTAACTGTTTCTTTTCTTTTCTTTCATTGTGACGCATTACACATGCTCTATCGATTGCAGCAATTTTTATCACATTTAAACTGTTTCCACACTCGCATGAGGCTGTTACTTTCGGTATGCAGGGCATTTGAAAGACATTGTTTGGCTCTTTTGACAAACACATCATCTTGCAGGAGGTTCTCATTAAACTTCCACAGGAACCAATTAAACTTCACAAACTCTCATTTTTAGGCCAGTGGTAACCGTGACCGAAAAATGGTGACTAGAATTAGGATGTGTTTCATAAGAGGAGCATATATAGTACAAAATTCGTCGGTATGTATATTCTATCTTGCCTCCTATGAGAATCACCTTGAAAATAAGTATGCCGCGCTTGACCATCTCGCATCATTACATAACCCATGTCCTCAAGCTCTCTCTCTATCACTATTGCACTCAGAAGCTCAGCGCATCTATTGCTCAAATTGAGGCTCGTCGTTTTATCTTTAGCTCTACAGGTGCAATAAAAGTCCCCTAGAACCACAACATTTTGTTCTGTTTGCAAAAACCCTTCGGTATACCTAAAAAAATTCACGTTTGTGAATTTTTGGGTGTGCAAATGCACACAGCGCGCCACTGTAATCCAGAAAAACGTTGTCGCAGTTTCAGCCGAAAGGCGAAGCATCAATTGCGATAGCAAATTAGTACAGAGCTATACGGATGAAGGATAGTAGTTTTATCAGCTGTATAAGCTTGGACATGCAGCAGCACCAGCAACGCGTAGAACTGTTGTCGACTCCGTCGGTGTTTTGCCCGCGTTCGCTCCGAACGCGCGTGGTGTTGGTCACTGTTGCCGGTGCCTCTGGGGGCGGGTCGGAGGTTTTCGACGAGATCAGAACGGGACACTCGTCGAGCAGCGTCGGAATTCTTTACCACTTTCTCACCTCCCAATGTTTTTATGTAAATAGGCATTTGGTGCCGTAGCTAAACGTTGCCTCCCCTCCCTCCCTCCCATCCCCCCACGGCCATTCGCGCGACGGAAGAAGTCGCGTTTGCTCTCCGCCGTGCGTTCGCTTCCCGTGAAAGCGCGCATACCTCGCACGCTTTCTCTCGCACATACAGCATACGGCGCGCGGCGATGATTTTATCGCCGTGGACGTCACACGGAACCTCACGGCGACGGCAGAAATCCGCTTTTTAAGTGTCCATATGATTGCTATCACAATTAAAACGACGGACACCCACGAACCAGCAATATCATAACAAGCTTTCAGTCAACTGAAAAGTTTTACAAGTGAAAAATTAACCCAACATAAAAGAAACCGCAGGTGTGGGTAACAAAACCCTCTCAAGGAGAAGTTGGGAAGTGTGGGGGGACGAGGGTGTAGGATTTGGCGTCGTTGAGCACGGGGGCATAGTCGGCGCCTGTGTAATCACAAACAATAAAGCAGCATCCTGGAGAAGCGTCTGCTATTTCTTTATTGCTTGCAATTAGGTTGAACTTAGTAGCAAACCTTTTAATTGCTTTATTTATGGCAGATGTGTCAGCAGTACGCTTGAAAACACATTTGTGTTTTCAGGCGTAGTGCTTGACACAAACTGGTGTTCCTCCTAGCTTTATCTCGGTTCGGACAAGTTTTCGGGAGGTTATGCTTCGAGACTCGGCCACGTTTTGGGCAAGATCACCCCGGAATCACCAACAGCCCAAGGAACAACGAACACTCGGTCATTAAGGTATCTGGATGCTCAAACGATTTTTCTCGCTTTCGCGGGCTCCTCACACCGGATATTCTACGAATCGCTGATGTTTCGCCGCCGCTTTGGCGGCGCGATACTCGGCATCGGACCGAAGTCGTTTCACACACTCTCGAGTTGCGGCGCGGCAGCTTTCGCGCCGCGCTTCTTCTTCTTCGGGGTGACGCTCTTTTTCAGCCGCCCCATCTTCGCGACGATGTACTCGGAGCGGAGGCTTTTGTGTCGCCGGGGCGGCGACGCGGATATATGGGTGTGTTCCAATACTCGCCTTAGACGGCTAAATAGACAGCTAAGTGGACGGCGGCCATCCTAAGTCTCGTTCCAATTCTCACGAAGATGTCAAAGTAGACAGCATCGCGAAGACAGCATCGAAGTCAAGAACAGTGCAGGCTACTTTCCTGTCTAAAGAAAACTGAGCAGGGCACTTAGAAACTCGACGGGAAGGTTGTCTGCGCACACAAAAACGTAGACACGTTTTAGGGGCGAAGCTCCTTATAGCGGCACCCGTTCCGCCCCCGTCGTAGTAGTAGTAGTAGTGTGTAACCAGTCTGAGAAAAATGAGAAAAAAATTCCGAAGTTTTGTCCGTAGCGCGGAATCGAACCAGGGACCCCTCGCTTCCGAGCGCGTGGCGTTAGCCCACTACGCCACGAAGCGGACATGGACTAAACGCACCACGATGGCTATAAATAACCAACATTAACGAAAGGCCGCGTTTCTAGCGCATTTCTAACGCGTTTGTGCTAGCGCGTTACGGCCCGTGTAAGAAGCTAGTGTAAGACGCTGTGGCCTCTCCACCTTACCTTCAACGCGCTTCGAACGCGCTGCCCAAAGCGGTGGCAAGTCAAGTTCAAGTCGAGGAGCGTTTATGAATACGGGGGGTATACTCTCTCAGCAGTCATGTGATGGCGTCGGCAAACGCGGTGCACGTACCGGCATGTGTAAATGGCTGCGTAAGACGCTGTGGCCGCTCCCCCTTACTAGAGAGTACTGCACGTTTCTAACGCGTTTGTGCTAGCGTCCCCATAAGCGGGAGATCCGATGATTCCCTCCGGAGCTTCGCCCACTCATCATCATTCACCTCGTGGATCTGCTGTCATTTTTTTTCAATACCCCTAATGTAAGTCACATCATGTTTTACATAGGTTCGCAGGCAAAAATACTTAAAATACAGAACTATTGTGTGCTTTTCTCAACTTTCTTTTTGTCGCCGCGAGGTGGCGTCACGCCGCAGAAGCGTCTTCCAGACGGCTCGAAACGCGTTCCATTATTGTCCTCGTAAGCTGTCTTGGCTGTCCTCGTAGACGTCAAAGTAGACTATCTACGATGATAGAAAGAATTGGAACACAGCCTATATATCTCGTGCGTCGGCACAGCGACGTCACGGCTTAGCTGCACTTGTGCGCATTCGCGGCAATAACTCCGCACGACACGGTGACGTCATGGCTCGGCGCGGTCAGCACGGCTGGGGCGAAGCGTTGCTAGGCGACGCATGGTGACGTGATCGCCAGGCGGAGGTTTTTCGGCGTACATTGTTGTGCCTGGCGGTCCTTCGGGACAAAGGATGCCTCACCGATAGGCGTGCAGCTGAGGAGTGCTGTTCACGCTCCATCGTTTCTCGAGGCCGAGGAGCGTCACCGTCACCGGGGACTAATGGAGGAGCAGTTACACCCCAGGCTGCCATGAGAAATGAGCCTCGTGCGTCGTTAAAACGGCAACGCCGCTCTTGGACCGAAGTCGTCTCACACACTATCGAGTTGCGGCGCGGCAGCTTTCGCACCGCGCTTGCTCTTCTTCGGGGTGACGCTCTTTTTCGGCCGCCCAATCTTCGTGGCGATGTACTCAGAGCGGAGGCTTTTGTGTCGCCGGGGCGGCGACGCGGCTCTATGGGTGTGTTCCAATACTCGCCTTAGACGGCTAACGATGCCTCACCTGTGAAGCACCGGCACCCGCGCGGACTACGACAGTGCTCGGCGGTAGCTTCCACGAAAGCCAGTCTCCTGATTGACGAGCTGACCGTCATGGAGAGGTTACTAGTTCTTCCAACGTGCCAACGTCAGACATTTCCGTGGAATCAGCTTCGGCATTTCGTTCCCAAGGCGCCACCCGTTGCCTAGTATGCGCGGGCGATGGAGCACCATTGAAGGCGGAGCCCGGCGGAACGGTGCCATATGATGGGCGGGATTTTGCGGACGACTGTGAATGGTCTAGAAGAACCACAGTGAAAATCCCTCGACGAGTGAAAGGGGAAATTTACTGATGAAAAGCGCGGCTTGAGTGTTGTGAGGAAGCTCGGAGGTGTAAACGCTAGGACATGCAAATACGTTAGCATGTAGACGGCCCCAAGAATCAAGGAGCCCTTTTTGTAAAATACCGTGTCAAGTTGTATATAAAACCCTTTTCTGATCTCTCTGGACCTCTCCTTCTCCCGGTACATGGCCCGTCACCAGACATGCAATCTTCGTGGCCGCTCGGACCGTTGGACTTCGCCACAACACTTGACGGACCATCCTCGAGCTTAAACAGCTTCGTTAGTTAACAGGGGTATGTGCCATTGCGCTTCGACCCTTTCTGCACTACCTCCACGATCGGCTGGTCTACGCTACGCGGCGAAACTAAGAGCTTAAACAGCTCCGCTGTTAAAACGCATAATTTAATTGTTTGCGCAAAAGTGTTTCTTGCATGTGTCTCTTTCGCTAAATGTTGCACTGTAGAAAAAAAACTAACCATGATGTGACGTCTGCGACGGAGAGAACGACGTCGGTAAGCCAGCAGTCCGCCATTGTCGCTTGCGTTCGATGTCTCGAGTTTGCTCGGCGGCGTGGTTGGCAACATTCGCCCGCCATTGCCGCTTGCGATTATTCGAAATTAAATTGCTTCAAAATCAAATCAGTGCGTTACGTAAGACAATGAATGGCGCATACCCCCTTAAGCAATGGCTTATACCCCCGTAAAAGCCCCGTTGCGAAGACAGAAGCGAAGTGAAATTCTACGCTGGAATGATTAGCTGCAACGCAGCCAGCTGTGGAAGTAGACGACGACGCTCGAGCCATTGCCGATCATGATATTTTTGTGTGTACTCCGACGCCACCAAAATCTGTGACATAACAAGCTTCGCGTGAAAAATATGGGCCGAACCCATCTCACGATGAATGCGATCCGCGAAGTTTATGCGATTAGCAAGCACGCAACGTAACGACACACCACACTGCAACCGCCGAAGTCCACAATGTTATTCGGCGTGTATTGTAGCCAGGCTGAACTCTCGAGTTTTCATTTGCCCATACTGCACCATCTACTGGCACCACCGTTAAGACCGACCGTAGCCACCAATGCGTGGTGCGCCGGTGCGTGTGAACCCTGAGAAACGCGTCAATAAGGCTCTCCCGGGCGCTTCGATGACGATTATATATTGGCATCCCGTTCGACACAGGGTGGTTCGCCCCACTTCGAACGGCCACTAGTCTGGTTGAGTTTAGTGGCCAATAACTAGACGCACACCTGCCTAGCAATTTGTTTATCTGTGATTTATCGTTTGCCTCTTGAAACCTCTATATCCATACTGTATATCCGGCCATATCAATTTTATCCCTGTCTCTTTTTCATCAATACTGTAAATGGTTCTTGCCTATCTCGACTTGTGACCAGTTATCGCTTGCCTCTGGACAATTTGCCTCAACTGGCGGCGTCACTGTGAAAGTTGCGCGTAGGACGCAATTGATTTTATTCTTTCGATGCGAAAACGTCAAATAGCCCATTGAGCGAAAAAGCCGGCTTTTGTGGCCGCGAAATGGCACCTAAACTAGCACTGCCATTGGCTGCGACGCCACGTCACGAGCACGCCTCGACGGACTTCCGATTGGCCGCGACGCAGTGTCACGAGCTGCGCCTCGATCGGGCAGAGCAGGGAAAAAGGGGACACCTGCTGCCGGGCCTTAGCGCTCCAGGTTTTGCGTGACGGGAAAGGGCATTACCGCAACACCACGACACCCTCGCTCTCGTTCTCGGCCCGAGCGCTCCTTGACGGAGCCGAGCCAACGCCGCCTAGATAGCCGGTAAATGCACTCTGCTTTATTACGTCACACTCCTCATACCGAAATTTCCACTGTGTGACAAACGCGCTCACGTCAAAATCCCCGCGGCTTATTCGGGAGCATCCCAATTAGATTGCATGGAAGTCGCGCAAATTAGCATGACGTCATGGTACGAAGTGCACAGTCCTTGTGCTATGTAGGAGGCGTTGACAGAGCGGGCGAAAGGGAGCACCAGCTCTGCCAATGGCGCGCAAGGTGTTGTGGAGTGTTGTGGTGTCGCGCGCAAGCGTGAGTGGAGAGGGCATGACCGCGACCCGTCGCCCGATGGGCTTCGCCGCAATGGTGGCATTCGGCGTTGGCACCACAGGCTGCCGCTGTTTGGTAGCTCGCGCAGCACGTACCGGTGTAGTACAATATTCGCAGCCCAAATCTCGTAGGACCACTCAGCGCCGTTCAATTGAATATGAATGCTTTCCCAATCACAACACATAAGTGTTTAGGAGTCCTCGGGATTGTTTTTCATCGAAGTGCGGCTCATACTCTGTGGCACATCCAGTTACCCTAGTTGGAGTAGAAGATGTTCACTTAAAATTGGCACACTCCTAGGGCATTCGTGCCTTTTTTTCTTGATTGAGCAGAGGCACATACCCAGTCACCAAAGTTGACATGAAATAGGTTGATTGAAGATCGGCACATACACCGTGCATTCCTGCCGCAATGCGCTAAATTTTAGAGTATTGTGCAGCGGAAGAATGCTTGCAGCGTGGGTTCGATGCCACCCTCAGAAAAGTTTTAAATGTTAGCTTCTTTTATTGAGGAGGCTGGGAAAACTGTTACACACATGGATAGATACCGAAGAGGGTCTAAACTATCGTGAGGCTGGTTATCGCATTAGAGGATACTCTGCCGGGAAGGAGTGGCGACCAGCAATTCTGTGCTGAACAGAGGCACTTGTGAATATGCTAATTTTATGTTTCAGTCGACGTCACTCTGAACTTCCCTACCTGTTTCTTCCTCGTTCCGCCATGGTCACTGTATTCTTCCTCAAATTATTAACCTGTGTCTGCACAACTAGCATTGAGACTATCAATGACAAATGACGATGCTAACGTTAAGTTCTAGGGTTGCGACAAAACTAAAAGAGGGATTCGACAAGTTGCTGAAAAAAAACCTGGTTCACTGTGGCAACCTCAAGCAGGAAGTGGAAAGGACCCTTACTTCGAAAGCGTTCTATGGTTTTAAATGCCAAACTGAGATCTGAATACGAGGTACGCCGCAGTGGGGACTCCAGGTTGATTTGGATCACATAGCGTCTTCTAACGTGCACACAACGCACGGTAACGGGTGTTCTTACATTTCACGCCTTTCTAAATGCGACCGCAATGGCCGGGATTTCATTCCTGAATCTCTTGTTTGAAACGCAATGTCAAAGCCAATAACCAACCATGGCGGGTGACTAGTGCTATAATAAAATGCCAAAAGCAACGTGATCTATACACACAAAACAAATTTCTAAAAGCAGTAGACATATAAGTGTCGTTGCCGGTAACTATTAAAATCAGTCTGAAATATTTCCTAGCGCTACGAAACGTAATACAGGAATCGTGAATATGCCAAAGAAACCACATTTTAAAGTTTGTTCAATCTTAGAAACATGCGATATCAGGCACTCAATGTGTGAATGAGGAAATTATATGTCGTTTCGTCATCATTGGCGAAAGGTTACATAAACCCATACACAGTAAAGCACGCAACCAATAGTCGAAACACATTCTGGCCATTACAGTCCGGCCACTTCACGTAACGTGCAATGTAATTTCTGGGGAAATATTGCAGCACATAAAAAAGTTTTCTAGTTGCTAGCATACCAACAAGCAATTATTTTCACGATGTTAATAAGACCAAACGTCCACAAGCTCAGCCTGCCGAATTTGATAAATAACTCACTTTGATATTTATTCAACACTTACCGATGATATAGTCGTACTCTTTTTTCAAAATCAACGTATTATATAGCACCTTGTCTGGTAATTCAAAAAACACCACGACTGTAACGACGTTCACAAGAGTCAACAAAACGTTCTGAATCAACGCCATGATACTTGGTCACTGCGTGTGGCCGTCGAAATAGTCGGCTGTTCATGGGATTCCAACCCTTTATATTTATATTATGGTACGGACGGCACCTGCTGCCCCTCATACGGTGACTGAACTGCTTTGATATTTTCATGAACACAAGACACCTGTTAACCTCGCCGCTCAGATAAACATTTTTAACACCTGCTTGTTCGTGCCTGACTGAATGGACTCTGAGCACCACCAACAGCTATAAACTGAGACGCCAGCAGCATGCATTCATTTGAAGCTTCTGAAGTTCCTGTGAAGTTAGTATCGCTGGGAAAAATAGTGCAGCCTCTCCTGCAATTCTTTCATTAGTTCTGTTGTCGAAACAGATTTGTCACAGTAACAAGAACAGTGTTGTGAGAACATAGTCCACTTTATATATAACCGAAGGCTGTATATTCGCAAATAACTATGAAATAATTGCATTAATAAATGAATTCCTTCCAATGCGCAATCATGCCGGCTGTAAGCACGTATCTGGTATTTTAGATCTCGTTTTCGCAGTAAGCATAATCAGGCAGTATCATGGCAACCACAGACACAAATATAGGCCTGAAAACGGCAGCGCTACTCGCGTTAGCAGTGGCCCACTGCTGGCATGTCATCACATGGACTATTTGGGCCAGCGAGTGGCAGTGCCAGTACAGGCATATAGGCGGCTCTTCCCTTCATGGCCATTCTAGTACTCCACCTTGCCTACTGGCAGCGCCGGTATTAGTAAATAGCCGGCTCACCCGCGTTTAGCCAATTAACGTCCTGCCATACCCACTGGCATAACCATATTGGTAGATTGTGACGAATGTTGGCGTTGCCATTATTCCCTACGATTTTAAATTGCGCAAATTTTGTATGGTAGTGCGATGCAACATGCCATGATCTACTATGAAATCACCAGAAAATGATACATAGTTTCGTTATTGGCCTTAACATAGGTTGATACAGATTGTCGTTCGTAATCACAGTCATGTGGGCCACCTACGAAAGTTGTGTTCATGACGGCACGTGAGGTTGAGGCTGGGCTCATAGAAGAGGCACATGGAAAATGCTGAACGGGTTGAGCCGCTGTGGCGTAACGCCGCCTTCTGCCATTAGCACAGTCGACGGTGCCTCACCAGCACCTTTTATGAAGTCTAGCGCTTGACCTCCGACTTCTCACAGGCAGCATCTGCCTACAATATATACACCTATAATATCCCAACACTGCCATCAGTGCTTAATAAACGCGAGGGTTACTAAAGTAATAATTTTAATTCATATCACCTGTTGCCACCCTGCATAGCGGCATGCTAAAAAGCTGTCTTGCTTTGCTTCCCGTGCAGGCTGTACGGCAGTTACGCGGCATGGCCCATGATGGCATTCATTATATTGAAGGTGTCGGGAACGGAGGGGTCGCAGCGGAGCGCCAGAACAAGAGGACCAGCTCAGCAGGCTTTCAGAACGGACTAGCGCGTGCCGTGCTTGCGCCGCTGGCGCTCGCCGCCCAACTTTATTTTTCTCGTCAGTCGCAGCCGGCCCCAAGGTGCCGGCCGAGAACGCCGACCTTAGCGTCCCCGCTTAGCTTGAAAGCGCGTCAGCTGCCTCGTTGTCGGTGCGTTTGATGTGCCGGATATCCGTTGTGAACTCTGATATACAGGCCTGTTGATAAACTTCACGTGCTACGTACTTGGAAGAGTTTGTACGGAAGACATACACTGGAGGCCTATGATCCGTTAGAATATAAAATAGCTGACCCTCCAAGAAGTGACGAAATTGCTGGCTGGTGGAGTAGATGGCGAGCAGCTCACGGCCAAAAACGCTGTAGCGAGTCTCGGCAGGTTGGAGCTTCCGAGAGAAGAAACCCAGTGGGCGCCACCCGGAGTTGATTTTCTGCTGGAGAACAGCGCCGATGGCCACAGTGGAAGCAACCACCATGATGCGGGTTGGCACGTTAGTTCTCGGGTGGTTGAGAAGTACTGCATTGGCGACGGCTTGCTTAGCAGCCCTGAAAGCAGCTTCAGCTTCGGGAGACCAGGAAATTGCGGATGAGGAGCCCTTGGTCGTGCGAAGAAGGTCAGTCAGTGGGTGTAGAAGCTCAGCGCAGTGCGGAATAAAACGTTTGGAGAAATTCAGTAGGCCGAGCAACTTACGCAGCTGTCGTAGGGTAGTGGGTGCTGGGAAGTCTTTCACAGCCTGGACGTGAGAGGGCAACGGACGAATTGCCAGCTCCGAGATGTGGTGGCCAAAGAACTCGAGCTCGGAAGACCCTAATACGCATTCTGGGGGTTGACAACCAGGCCAAATTGTTGAAGGCGTTGAAAGCGTTCCCGGAGGTGACGCTCGTGATCTTGTGGATTGGGACTCGCAACGAGGATGTCGTCGAAGTAGGCAAATACAGCCGGGAGGCCGCGCGTTACCTCGGCGATGAATCGCTGGAACGTTTGAGCTGCGTTGCGTAACCCAAAAGGCATGTGCACATACTCAAACAGGCCGAAGGGTGTAGTAATGGCTGTCTTCGGGATATCGGCAGGCTCAACGGGGATTTGGTGATAGGCCTTGAGAAGGTCCACTTTACTTAAGATTCTGCATCCTTCCAAATGGCCTGTGAAATCTTGGATGTGTGGAAGTGGATAGCTATCATGGACCGTGTGAGCGTTGAGCGCCCGGTAGTCACCGCACGGACACCAGTCACCCGGTTCTTTCTTGGGCACAAGATGAAGCGGGGAGGCCCAACTGCTGGACGAAGGGCGAATAATACCTAGCTGGAGCATGCGCTCGAATTCCCGTTTAGCAACGGGCTGCGACGGGTAGACCACGCGTGACAATGTGGTGGGTGACGCTGTGCTTGAGTGGCT